>NC_035446.2:39760165-40081278 GCF_002127325.2 Helianthus annuus | reverse complement strand
AAGAATTTGACAAATCTGGAGGTTTTTTGGCTCTGAATCTGCTCAAAACTTGTACGAATCTCTGAGTTTGATCTTCGCAACCGAGCACCTGCTCTGATACCACTTGTTAGGTCCGGTTTCGCTCCGATTCGATTGCGTAACGACACGTTCGACGTGCGGAATCCATGAACGTGCGTGACCGAACACACGAGATCGTACCAATGACGTGATTCTATTGATGATGTAACATATACAAGCTCCGTGAATCACGTTTTGCCACTTTCTCTCTCTAGTTTCTCTCTCTAAGCACCTAGCTTCTCCAAGCTCTAATGTGGCAAAAGTTCTCAACTCTAAACCTAAGGCTCCTATTTATAGGCACAAGGTTATAAGGGATTCCCCTTATTTACAAGTTTGCCACCTTGCCTATTTCTCTATTAATTACAATATAAAGCCTATTTTACTTCTATTTCAGCTACAGTTCTGATTGACGCAGGCGATAGACATCACTGCACTAACAAGGTTTTAGAAAAGGGTTGTTTAACAAAGTCAGTCATGATCCTTGTAACATGTTTTGTTTTATAAATTATTTGAAAAGCGATGATAAAGTAGATGATATGTGAAAAAGTAATGTAAGGTTAAATGAATAGCTAAGTAAAATGAGTTTGTATATATATATCGAACAGTGTTGTAAAACAATGTCTTGTGAAAAATATGTTATTTGTAAGAAAAATGAATAAGTCCAAGTTGAATGACTTAAATAAACCACCCAATGAAAGTTGCCCATGTCTAAACCATTTGCCCAATGTTATTGTGAAAACCATGTTAAAATGTATATATCAATATCAACATTGTCTACGTCAAATACCAATCATGTAATGTGTAATCAAAATGTCAATGTATGGTTAGTGAAATATGTATCAACTAAACCATAGGAAAAATGCACAAAACAGTGTATTGAAGTAAAACATGGTTTAAATCAACGCTATGTTTTGTGGAAAATGCATGCTATAATGAATACAGACATTTATGCGGTATTGTGAAAATGCATACATCCAAGCCTTGCAACTGTGGTGATAAACCTTTAAACAAATTAAAGGTCTATCTGTCTAAATGTTTTAATCGAATTCGGTCATTCCTTCCAATCCAAACATACCCAGGATTTCAGGAACGGGAGTTGTGAATTCCTATGGTACCATTACCTACTAACGAGCGGCGTGATCAATGTTAATGAATGTATATTGTTCCACTTAAACAAACCAAATGTCATACCCAAAATGTAAGCATGAAAATGTCATGTAAAACAAATGCACTAAGTATGATGAACATACATAGCGTGAAAATGTCATGTAAAATAAATGCACTAAGTATGATGAACATACATAGCGTGAAAATATCATGTAAAACAAATGTACTAAGTATAATGAACATACATAGCGTGAAAATGTCATGTAAAACAAATGTATTAATGAACATAGCAAGTATATGATATGAAAGCATGAAAAGAATGAAAGTAACAAGTAGGCACATGTGTTTCACCCCAAAATGTTTGGAAAACAGTAAAAGAGGGGACTATGTACTCACTTGAGATTGCTTAGAAGTCGTAGAACAACCACCAAGCAATGCTAGAAGATCACGGAATCAAACGGCACCTATAAAGGCATCTACATTAATAAACGGACCTATCGGAGGATCGGGTAGTACGAGGGTTCTCAAACCAAATAAGTGTGGGAACTTATGTAATATGGTTTGACAAAGCCTACATACTAAAACGAAACTTATCCTAAGTGCTTTTGACCCGTTACGACCCGCTTAGGTAGCTTATGCTACTTTAACGCGTCGTTTGCGTAAAACGCGCTTGAAACGCCTAACTAGCCCTATGACAAGCAAGATATGCCTTAACACACTTAATATTGTTGCTAAATCAGTTTAGGTGTCAAAATTTATGTTACATAAGTTTGAAATGAATTTTAGTGTAAAAAAGGGCATTTTGGTAATTTACCTAAAGCATAAGAACCACTTGCCATACAACTACTCAAATGGCGTGACCATAAGGTATAACCTTGAAAGGTTATTCCCTATACACTATGGTCACCTAATGTGTTTGGTCGGATCCTAATGATCGACCAAATGGGTCGGGTTCGTAAGTATAAGCGATTGATTAGATCGCTTACCCTTACGACCCTAAACAAGCACAAAACTAAAAGCGACGAGCTAAACATGCTAGAACATGTTTAGAAAACAGGTTTTGGTATTAAAACAAACGGTTTTAATACCCTAAAGTAGTTTGGTTACAAAATGCGCAAGAAAACGCATTTTGACCGAAACTACGGCTCGTCACTAAGCCTAGATAACGTGGTAATCAGTAGGTATAGTCGCTAGGGACTATAACCAACGTGATTACGCTCACGTTATGAAGTTCAAACGAACTTCGCATTGACCATAAACTGGTCAATGCAGAAAGTCAAACAAAGTTTGACTTTCGGACTCGAAAAGCAATAAAAGAACGAAAGAATACTTACAACGGGTCCCCGCAAGATTGAATTCCGAGTACTCTCAGGTATGAAGTGTCAAAGCACCCCAACTTAGAGAGCAACCTCTGAATTCAAGTGTGAGGGAAATGGGCAAGACATGGAGGGGTATATATAGGATTTGGTGAACCGTTAAGATCGTTTCTCGCAAAGCGTGCTTCGATCTTGGCCATCCATGTGTTCCCATAGTTTTTAAAAACCATTTGAGCCCATTATTTCAGTCCCCTGATTCGAAAATACCATTTGCAATGGGTTTTTGAGTGCATAACAGCTGTTAGCAGCTGTTAAAACTGTTTTTGCAGTTCTGGGGACCTCACGCGGCCCGCGTGAGAATTACCAAAATGCTAGGCGGGCCGCCTAGCCATGTCCGATCAGCAAAAACTTTGCAAAATGACAGTTTTGGTCCCTGCATGCGTTTAAGGCCATTTTTGACACGTTTAAGGCCCGTTAACCTCACTTCAAGCCTCTAAAATGAAGTTAAAGTATAGGGAACTCAAACCATGCTCAAAAATATCTCAGATGTCGGTTCGTTTGGTCGTACGATCGCGATGTTTGCTTAATTACGACGGAATGCGCATAAGCGCGAAAAACGATCCAAATTGCGCGACGAATGGATTTTTCTCATGCCAAACATTAAAACATAATATTTTAATGCTTACATAAATTTTTGGATGTCCGAAGTATTCAGAACGTAAGATATGCGCGAAAGTGCAAACTTATGCACTTTTTGACGCTTTTAGTCCCTGAATGAGCATAAAGTTTATTTTAGCACACCAAACCCCTCAAAGCCTATTTCTAAGCTATGTAAAGGATATTTAAGGTGTGTTTAACTTATGATCATGTTCCGGAATGTTCGTTACAGTTCAGATTGGCATACTTTCGCAGTTTGTCAATTTTAGTCCCTGTAAGCGAATAAACTAGATTTTGCCATACCAAAGCCTTCGAAACTTATTTCTAAGTTATGTAAAGGTTATTTAAGGTATGTTAAGCATAAAATGATGTTCCGGAGTATTTGTCGGATTCAACTGATTACGCTTACGCACCAGTTTGCATATAATTCTCCAGAAAGCGATATAGAGTTTGAAATCGAATAAAGCCAAAACATGAAAAACATCAAACATGAATAAACAAACATTGGGATCAAATAACTTTATTTCATTGATAACCGAACAGTTTACAATGACTACAAGCACAAATGTCACAGTCTCCCCTACTTGTGGGAATTTCGTCCCGAAATTCGTTTAGAGGAAACTCGTGGGAATAGATGTGGATACTTCGCCTTCATTTGATCTTCACGTTCCCAAGTGAACTCAGGTCCACGTTTAGATTCCCAGCGAACTCTAACCAACGGAATGCGCTTGCGTTTAAGCCATTTGACTTCACGATCCATAATTTCCACAGGTTTCTCAACAAAGTGGAGTGTTTTATCAACACGAATCTCGTCGAGAGGTATGTGGAGGTTCTTATCAGCTAAGCACCTTTTGAGGTTGGATACGTGGAAAGTTGGATGAACATTTCCAAGTTCAGGAGGCAATTGAAGTCTGTAGGCTACCTTACCGATTCTTTCGATGATCTGGAATGGTCCAACGTATCTAGGTGCAAGTTTTCCTTTCTTTCCAAATCTGATCACACCTTTCCAAGGTGAGACCTTAAGTAATACTTGATCACCGACTTGAAAATCCAAGGGCTTGCGTTTTAGGTCCGCGTAACTCTTTTGACGGCTTCGAGCTGCCTGTAAGTTATCACGAACTTTCTTTACCTTGTCAGTTGTTTCCAGAATGAGGTCAGGTCCAGTAATCTGAGCCTCACCTATCTCATTCCAGCAGACTGGTGAACGACATTTTCGACCATAGAGAGCCTCGAAAGGAGCCATGTTGATGCTGGAGTGATAACTGTTGTTGTAGGAGAATTCAATCAATGGAAGATGTGAATCCCAACTACCACCAAAGTCGATCACACAAGCTCTAAGCATATCCTCCAGAGTCTGGATTGTTCTTTCAGTTTGGCCATCAGTTTGTGGATGATAGGCTGTGCTCAGATTGAGTTGGGTCCCCATAGCAGATTGCATGGTTCTCCAAAATCGAGAGGAGAAGCGAGCATCTCTATCCGAAATAATGTTCAAAGGAACACCATGTCGAGATACAATTTCATCCACATAGATTTTAGCCAAATCTTCAGCAGAAAAATCCTCACGGATTGGCAAGAAATGCGCTGATTTAGTAAGACGGTCCACAATTACCCAGATGGCATCGTGACCTTTCTTAGTGCGCGGAAGTTTAGTAATGAGATCCATAGCGATGTTTTCCCATTTCCAAACTGGAATCTCTGGTTGCTCCAAAAGACCATAAGGATGCTGGTGTTCGGACTTAACCTTAAGACAAGTAAGGCATTTTGAAACGTATAAGGCAATGTCTTTCTTCATACCAGGCCACCAATACTGAGTACGAAGATCCTTATACATTTTGTCTGAGCCAGGATGGATAGAATAACGAGATTTATGGGCCTCATCCATAAGCAAAGTACGAAGATCATCTTGGCTTGGGACCCACAAACGGTCCATGAAATAATACGACCCATCTTCCTTTAGAACAAGATCAGGCTTAATGTGATAGGGTAATTCCTTACCCATCAAGTCTTGTGAAACACAAACATGCTGAGCCTGAGAAATGCGCGCTTGGATATCGGATCGAGCTTGGATAGCAGATTGATCACGAATACAATGAAGCAGAGTACGTTCCTTACGACTTAATGCGTCAGCCACGACATTCGCTTTACCAGGATGGTAGCGAATTTCGCAATCATAATCGTTTAGGAGTTCGACCCAACGTCTTTGCCTCATGTTGAGTCCCTTTTGGTTGAAGATGTGCTGGAGACTTTTGTGGTCAGTGAAAACCACGCATTTTGTACCGTACAAATAGTGTCTCCAGATTTTGAGAGCGAAAACAACTGCACCTAACTCAAGATCATGAGTGGTGTAGTTTCTCTCATGTACCTTCAATTGTCTAGATGCGTAGGCTATGACTTTGTTCCTTTGCATCAGAACACAACCAAGACCCAATTTCGATGCATCACAGTAGACAACAAAATCATCGTTGCCCTCAGGCAGAGTTAGAATAGGTGCATCACAAAGCTTCTGCTTCAAGGTCTGAAACGCTTCTTCTTGCTTAGAACCCCATTCAAAGGGTTTGTTTTTCTGAGTTAGAGCAGTTAGGGGAACTGCAATCTTCGAGAAGTTTTTAATGAAGCGGCGGTAGTAACCCGCAAGACCAAGAAAAGAACGAAACTCAGTAGGAGTAGTTGGCGTATCCCAATCCTTAATCGCACTGATCTTGGAGGGATCTACATGAATACCTTGTTCGTTGACAATATGTCCCAAAAATTGAACTTCCTTAAGCCAAAATTCGCACTTGGAGAATTTGGCAAAAAGTTGTTCTTTCTTTAGGAGTTCCAGAGTAAGACGAAGATGTTGCTCGTGATCAGCTCGCGTCTTAGAATAAATCAAGATATCATCAATGAAAACGATGATGAACTTATCCAAATAAGGCTTGCAGACCCTATTCATCAAGTCCATGAAAACAGCAGGAGCATTGGTCAAACCGAATGGCATGACTGTGAACTCATAATGCCCATATCGAGTGCGAAATGCTGTTTTGGGAATATCCTCTTCATGCACACGAAGTTGATGATACCCAGAACGAAGATCAATCTTCGAAAAGCAAGTAGCACCCTGTAACTGGTCAAAGAGATCATCAATGCGAGGTAGGGGATATCGATTCTTGATGGTAAGCTTATTCAGCTCACGATAATCGATACACATTCTGAAGGATCCATCCTTCTTCTTGACAAAAAGAACGGGAGCACCCCAAGGAGAAAAGCTAGGACGGATAAAACCTTTGTCAGAAAGCTCTTGAAGCTGCTTAGATAGCTCTTGCATCTCAGACGGTGCAAGGCGATACGGGGCTCTAGCAATAGGATTTGCACCAGGTACGAGATCGATATGGAACTCGACTTGGCGTGCTGGGGGTAGACCAGGTAATTCTTCTGGAAACAGCTCCGGATAATCTCGAACAACAGGGATATCTTGAATAGACTTACCTTGGTCTTTATCTGCCGTAACATGTGCCAAGAAGGCCACATAGTTCTTTCACAGATACTTCCGAGCTTGAGAACAAGACATAAGCTTGAGGCTACTAACAGGTTTGTCACCACGAACCTGTAGGATCTCACCTGACGGGAGCGGCACACGAACGATCTTCTCGAAACAAACCACTTCTGCGCGATGCTTGGCTAACCAATCCATACCCACAATAATGTCGAAACTTCCAAGACGCATAGGCGTGAGGTCAATAGGAAAAAGATGGTTGCTAAGGTTTAATTGGCAGTTGCGAAGAATGGAATTAAGAACAATGGGTTCACCATTCACAACTTCAACAGTCAAAGGTTTACCTAGTTTTGTTCTAGACACGCGAAGCAATGGTTCGAAAGATAAAGACACAAAACTTTTATCGGCCCCTGAATCAAAAAGAACAGACGCAGGTTGATTATTAACTAAGAACGTACCGTTCACCACCTCGTTGTCTGCCTGCGCCTCAACAGCATTCATATTGAAAGCTCGTCCACGAGCCTGAGCCTGAACTGGATTTGCATTAACCAGCCTTGGACACTGGTTTCAATAATGAGTCAGGTCTCCACAATTAAAGCATGAGCCGGGAGGGTAGTGAGGTCGTGCAGCTTGCTGTTGAACAGGTGGTTGAGCTACCTGATTTCGAGCAAAACGACAAACTTCTACGAGATGACCCGACTTCCCACAGCTGGTACAGAAACGACACGGGAGTTGTTGCTGATGATGACTGTTGCACCTATTGCACAAAGGTGCATTCCCTTCATACCGCTTCTTCGCGGGAGGCTGCGCTGGCTGATTGGGAGCTGCCTGGTTCTGTTGGGCAGTGATGGCAAAATTTTGGGAAGCCTTTCGCTTCCTAGAGCCCCTTGATGAGCCAGAATCTTTCCCCTTCTTACCTTTCTTGCTATCCTTCTTGTCAGAATCCTGCTTCTTACCCTTGTCACCCTTCATATGCAATTTACCCTTTCTGACCTGCGATTCTGTCAATGTCGCAGCTAACTCAATGGCCTGACGGACAGTGGTAGGCTTACTCCCAGTAACGATGTCTTGCACAGAATCAGGTAGACCATCGATGTATCTTTCGATAGCCTTGTCAAGTGGGGTGACCATTGTTGGGCATAGCAAACTCAACTCTTCATATCTATCAGTATACGCCCGGTGCTCACCACTAACCTGTTTCAGATCGTCAAACTCCCTTTCCAACTTTCGCAATTCATGACGAGGACAGAACTCACTCATCATGAGAGTCCTTAACTCAGCCCACGTTTGTGCTAAAGCGACTTCAGCACCACGATCTCTCATAATCCCGTTCCACCATGTCAACGCCCTCTTCTGAAAGACACTTGAAGCAAACTCGACCTTGCGATTATCAGGACACTGAACATGACGAAAAGTATTCTCAATGCTCTCAAACCATTGAAGAAGCCCAGTTGCTCCTTCGGTACCACTGAACTTGAGTGGTTTAGCCGAATTGAAACTCTTAAAGTTACAAGGAGCGTTCTGATTGACGTTTGCTTGGTTAAACTGAGCAATAAGATTCGGGAACGCCGCAGCCATATGCTGTGCGATGATTTCCGCCAGTTCGGCATTGGGTAGCTGATTTTCGCGTCGAGGAGGCATGCTAAAAAGAGGAAAAACACGAGAGGAATGAGTGAGAAGATTAGATGAAAAGAACGAGATGAAACAAAATCAACAAAGCAAGGATGGTGGTCATTTGTCTGTATCACAAAGCAAACAAATGACGCACGGTGACTAATCAAAGTAAATGGGTCCATAAACAATGCTTAACGAAGACATGCTCGCCTATAAGTGAACACTCACCCCAAGAGTTCCCAGGTAAGAGTGACTGGTCCGATTATGTGGATTTGTACGAACACTCTAGCCTTAGACAGAAAACCCAGGGTACAGGCATTCACCCTTCCAGTTTGCACGTGTTCACATCATTTAGACCCAAACTTTGACGGGATTTTGAAAACTCGAAAGGCACAAGGCCAAAAGAATCATTAAAGCAAATGATAAATTTCCAAAATCAATTTGAAAAGTCAAAAGGGTTCAAAACAATAAAATGGATCATTTGAAAAAAAAATGGAGGATTGTTTTTTTTTTAGAAATCGTTTTAGAAATCTAGGTTCTTGTTTTGATGATCACCTAAGGATAGGTGAAGTGCATGTTTTAAAATCTAAACACAAGACAACTTGTGTTGGGGTCCTAGAAAGGTTATAGTCTAGATCAAAGCATTACTAATAACCTAATTCCCTATAACCATTGGCTCTGATACCAACTCTTCTGTCACACCCCGACCACGTAAAACATCAAATCGTGGCGGAAACGTCGGGGAGTGTTGTAACAGAATTATTGTTTCACAACCATGGCATTTAAAGTTATATTTTATTTATCAATAAAAGAGGTACATTGTCTTGAAATAACTGAAACATAGAGTACATAACATGTTTTAATTAGACTAGCTTCATTTTAAAGTCACTAAGGCCCAAGTCCACCCTAGCGTATCACGATCAAGCTATGCATTAGCTCCTGAAACACATGTGAAAATAAAGTACGTTAGCATAAAAATGCCAGTGAGTAACATAGGTTTTGTGAAAATAGGATTCATGACTTAGGTTTTAGAAAAGGGTTGTTTAACAAAGTCAGTCATGATCCTTGTAACATGTTTTGTTTTATAAATTATTTGAAAAGCGATGATAAAGTAGATGATATGTGAAAAAGTAATGTAAGGTTAAATGAATAGCTAAGTAAAATGAGTTTGTATATATATATCGAACAGTGTTGTAAAACAATGTCTTGTGAAAAATATGTTATTTGTAAGAAAAATGAATAAGTCCAAGTTGAATGACTTAAATAAACCACCCAATGAAAGTTGCCCATGTCTAAACCATTTGCCCAATGTTATTGTGAAAACCATGTTAAAATGTATATATCAATATCAACATTGTCTACGTCAAATACCAATCATGTAATGTGTAATCAAAATGTCAATGTATGGTTAGTGAAATATGTATCAACTAAACCATAGGAAAAATGCACAAAACAGTGTATTGAAGTAAAACATGGTTTAAATCAACGCTATGTTTTGTGGAAAATGCATGCTATAATGAATACTGACATTTATGCGGTATTGTGAAAATGCATACATCCAAGCCTTGCAACTGTGGTGATAAACCTTTAAACAAATTAAAGGTCTATCTGTCTAAATGTTTTAATCGAATTCGGTCATTCCTTCCAATCCAAACATACCCAGGATTTCAGGAACGGGAGTTGTGAATTCCTATGGTACCATTACCTACTAACGAGCGGCGTGATCAATGTTAATGAATGTATATTGTCCCACTTAAACAAACCAAATGTCATACCCAAAATGTAAGCATGAAAATGTCATGTAAAACAAATGCACTAAGTATGATGAACATACATAGCGTGAAAATGTCATGTAAAATAAATGCACTAAGTATGATGAACATACATAGCGTGAAAATGTCATGTAAAACAAATGTACTAAGTATAATGAACATACATAGCGTGAAAATGTCATGTAAAACAAATGTATTAATGAACATAGCAAGTATATGATATGAAAGCATGAAAAGAATGAAAGTAACAAGTAGGCACATGTGTTTCACCCCAAAATGTTTGGAAAACAGTAAAAGAGGGGACTATGTACTCACTTGAGATTGCTTAGAAGTCGTAGAACAACCACCAAGCAATGCTAGAAGATCACGGAATCAAACGGCACCTATAAAGGCATCTACATTAATAAACGGACCTATCGGAGGATCGGGTAGTACGAGGGTTCTCAAACCAAATAAGTGTGGGAACTTATGTAATATGGTTTGACAAAGCCTACATACTAAAACGAAACTTATCCTAAGTGCTTTTGACCCGTTACGACCCGCTTAGGTAGCTTATGCTACTTTAACGCGTCGTTTGCGTAAAACGCGCTTGAAACGCCTAACTAGCCCTATGACAAGCAAGATATGCCTTAACACACTTAATATTGTTGCTAAATCAGTTTAGGTGTCAAAATTTATGTTACATAAGTTTAAAATGAATTTTAGTGTAAAAAAGGGCATTTTGGTAATTTACCTAAAGCATAAGAACCACTTGCCATACAACTACTCAAATGGCGTGACCATAAGGTATAACCTTGAAAGGTTATTCCCTATACACTATGGTCACCTAATGTGTTTGGTCGGATCCTAATGATCGACCAAATGGGTCGGGTTCGTAAGTATAAGCGATTGATTAGATCTCTTACCCTTACCACCCTAAACAAGCACAAAACTAAAAGCGACGAGCTAAACATGCTAGAACATGTTTAGAAAACAGGTTTTGGTATTAAAACAAACGGTTTTAATACCCTAAAGTAGTTTGGTTACAAAATGCGCAAGAAAACGCATTTTGACCGAAACTACGGCTCGTCACTAAGCCTAGATAACGTGGTAATCAGTAGGTATAGTCGCTAGGGACTATAACCAACGTGATTACGCTCACGTTATGAAGTTCAAACGAACTTCGCATTGACCATAAACTGGTCAATGCAGAAAGTCAAACAAAGTTTGACTTTCGGACTCGAAAAGCAATAAAAGAACGAAAGAATACTTACAACGGGTCCCCGCAAGATTGAATTCCGAGTACTCTCAGGTATGAAGTGTCAAAGCACCCCAACTTAGAGAGCAACCTCTGAATTCAAGTGTGAGGGAAATGGGCAAGACATGGAGGGGTATATATAGGATTTGGTGAACCGTTAAGATCGTTCCTCGCAAAGCGTGCTTCGATCTTGGCCATCCATGTGTTCCCATAGTTTTTAAAAACCATTTGAGCCCATTATTTCAGTCCCCTGATTCGAAAATACCATTTGCAATGGGTTTTTGAGTGCATAACAGCTGTTAGCAGCTGTTAAAACTGTTTTTGCAGTTCTGGGGACCTCACGCGGCCCGCGTGAGAATTACCAAAATACTAGGCGGGCCGCCTAGCCATGTCAGATCAGCAAAAACTTTGCAAAATGACAGTTTTGGTCCCTGCATGCGTTTAAGGCCATTTTTGACACGTTTAAGGCCCGTTAACCTCACTTCAAGCCTCTAAAATGAAGTTAAAGTATAGGGAACTCAAACCATGCTCAAAAATATCTCGGATGTCGGTTCGTTTGGTCGTACGATCGCGATGTTTGCTTAATTACGACGGAATGCGCATAAGCGCGAAAAACGATCCAAATTGCGCGACGAATGGATTTTTCTCATGCCAAACATTAAAACATAATATTTTAATGCTTACATAAATTTTTGGATGTCCGGAAGTATTCAGAACGTAAGATATGCGCGAAAGTGCAAACTTATGCACTTTTTGACGCTTTTAGTCCCTGAATGAGCATAAAGTTTATTTTAGCACACCAAACCCCTCAAAGCCTATTTCTAAGCTATGTAAAGGATATTTAAGGTGTGTTTAACTTATGATCATGTTCCGGAATGTTCGTTACAGTTCAGATTGGCATACTTTCGCAGTTTGTCAATTTTAGTCCCTGTAAGCGAATAAACTAGATTTTGCCATACCAAAGCCTTCGAAACTTATTTCTAAGTTATGTAAAGGTTATTTAAGGTATGTTAAGCATAAAATGATGTTCCGGAGTATTTGTCGCATTGAACTGATTACGCTTACGCACCAGTTTGCATATAATTCTCCAGAAAGCGATATAGAGTTTGAAATCGAATAAAGCCAAAACATGAAAAACATCAAACATGAATAAACAAACATTGGGATCAAATAACTTTATTTCATTGATAACCGAACAGTTTACAATGACTACAAGCACAAATGTCACAGTCTCCCCTACTTGTGGGAATTTCGTCCCGAAATTCGTTTAGAGGAAACTCGTGGGAATAGATGTGGATACTTCGCCTTCATTTGATCTTCACGTTCCCAAGTGAACTCAGGTCCACGTTTAGATTCCCAGCGAACTCTAACCAACGGAATGCGCTTGCGTTTAAGCCATTTGACTTCACGATCCATAATTTCCACAGGTTTCTCAACAAAGTGGAGTGTTTTATCAACACGAATCTCGTCGAGAGGTATGTGGAGGTTCTTATCAGCTAAGCACCTTTTGAGGTTGGATACGTGGAAAGTTGGATGAACATTTCCAAGTTCAGGAGGCAATTGAAGTCTGTAGGCTACCTTACCGATTCTTTCGATGATCTGGAATGGTCCAACGTATCTAGGTGCAAGTTTTCCTTTCTTTCCAAATCTGATCACACCTTTCCAAGGTGAGACCTTAAGTAATACTTGATCACCGACTTGAAAATCCAAGGGCTTGCGTTTTAGGTCCGCGTAACTCTTTTGACGGCTTCGAGCTGCCTGTAAGTTATCACGAACTTTCTTTACCTTGTCAGTTGTTTCCAGAATAAGGTCAGGTCCAGTAATCTGAGCCTCACCTATCTCATTCCAGCAGACTGGTGAACGACATTTTCGACCATAGAGAGCCTCGAAAGGAGCCATGTTGATGCTGGAGTGATAACTGTTGTTGTAGGAGAATTCAATCAATGGAAGATGTGAATCCCAACTACCACCAAAGTCGATCACACAAGCTCTAAGCATATCCTCCAGAGTCTGGATTGTTCTTTCAGTTTGGCCATCAGTTTGTGGATGATAGGCTGTGCTCAGATTGAGTTGGGTCCCCATAGCAGATTGCATGGTTCTCCAAAATCGAGAGGAGAAGCGAGCATCTCTATCCGAAATAATGTTCAAAGGAACACCATGTCGATTGGAAGGTAAACAAAACCCGCCGGAGCAGTGTCAAGCTCGTCAAGGTTCATTGGAATGCAAGACACGGTCCAGAATACACCTGGGAGCGTGAGGACCGAATGAAAGGAAAGTACCCCCACTTATTTCCTAAGACCCCTACAACTAGAAGCAGAACTTAAAATTTCGGGACGAAATTTTTCTAAAGGGGAGAATGTGACAACCCTCACCAAATCAGGTATCCGTATGAACTAATTAATATTTAATTAATGCTTAATTACTGTGCTTGCTTACAATTATGGATAAACTGCTACTTGAACTCTGATAAATACACATACTTGCATCATACTTTATTAACTGTCACTCCATTATTTACATACAGAACTTTAGTGACAAACTGGATGCACAAAAGCATAGTAGCACAATGAACGGATAACCCAGAAAACGTGCTGACATAGCCAGCACTAGGCAGACACTGCCTCTAAGGCCTGTATGAGCCGGGAATAGTTTACTACACTAGTAGAGAGTGTAGGGAAATGAGGGTTGTAGTAGTGCGTCACTAGGTGATAGCTATAGTGACCGGATGTGCTTAAAACATGTTCTAAACACAAAATCCTGCACTCTACCACAAAATTCAGCATTTAAGCTAACTAGTAAAGTGCAAAAACATGGGAAAATAATACTAAACACTTTCCAAAGTGTCAGGAATTCAATGTGTCACTAAAAATAATATTAAAGACACTTTAAATGCTTATTAAGCACCTTAACGGATCAATATCCAACCGAACAACCGGACATTACCCGGGACATAAAAATATTGTCAATGACACTATTTTTCCTTTTCTGTGCTAGTTAGGGTCCCCGAATACCCTAACACCCGTTATAAATTACAACACACATAATAACTAATCTTAATCTCTAACTAACTAACTAGACTCTAACTATATAGTTCAAAATAAAGCAAACCCCCCCCCCTCCTTGACCGATTTGGTCCCCTAAGGGGACACACCTTTGTCCTTCTTTGATTTTTATAATCACCAATGTTTAATATCTTGATAGCACTTTATCTAATGGTTATTAGTGAAATGGGTTTATAAATAAACCTAAGAGTTAGAAACTTTCATTTACACTAACCAACTCACTCCAACTCTCTCTCTTTCCCTCTTGTCCGTCCGCCCCCACCACACCACCAAACCGCCACCATCGAGCCTCCTACAAGCCATCCATACATACTCAAAGGTGTTAAAGATCACATAAGGAAGCTCGGTGCTTATGGAATCACAAGGACCTCTCTACGACGCTATTAACCACCTTGTTTTGGTTTGATTTCTTCCCTAGCCTTGAGCTAGTTGTAAGTGCTTCTAATCACTCTCTTGTTCATGTTTGAAGTGGTTAATAAGAAGTTTAACGGATAAAATTCATAAACACTAAAGATCAAAGCTTAAAGTCTTGTTAGAACGATGAACTTGATGGATAAAAAGAAACTAATGGTGTAAAACTCATAAATCTTGTTTAGTTATGGCTATTTCATGTTGTTAATTGCTAGTATGGGAATGGATCATCATCAAACCACGCTAGATCATGTTCATGAAACATGAACTAGCATTATGTTAAATAGAAAAGTTACAAGATGACGAACCCTTTCATACAGAAACATGAACTTGTGTAAAAATAGTTTTTCTTGCAAAATGAAGTTCTAAACTAGTAGATCTAAAGATTTACAAGTGGTATTTTCGAAGAACCAAGTAAAATATACAAGACTTATTTTTAAGCTGGATCTTTCATAAACTAAAGGTGTTTTGTGAGCAAACAAGTGTGTAAACACTGGTGTGGCAAAAGGTTTTAACAAAGAAATATTTTCGTAACTTTGACTAGGAAATTGTAAAGTTACATGTTCTTTAAAGACAAGATTTTCAAGAAACCGATTTTATTTATAAAGAAAGAAAGATCTACTAAAAATATTGGAAGGTTACTACACACTTTTACACAACTTACAAGTTCATGTGTTTGCGATTTATGTATATTTTAGACTAGTTTGATGTCTTGACATTGTTTGTTGATGACGGAAAAATTGTTGACTGAGTTGTTAAAAGAAAATGATACGCTTGTAAGCGTGGCCACCTCCAATTACAGAGGAAACTATGGGGAAATTTTTCCAGAAATATAACACTTGGAAATGTTTTTACAACAAGTGTTATAAATATAGTTTTGACTTGTTTTTCCAAACAAACTTCGGCATGATTTTTATTACAAAACTTCCAAGTGTCGGAGGTGGAATTTTTATAAATAAAACTTGCTAAATATATATATTTAGAATATATATTTTTCATAATAGCACTTGTGTAAATTTTTATGATTATTTTGTGGACTACATAAATATTATTTTTAGAGTAAAAATAATATTACTAGAACATACTGAATATTAACGACTCCAAAATAATACCAACGCCTTCACAATAAATATTTATGTTACACTGGTATTATTATTACCACCCGAACTTCAAACGTAACTTACGTATTTTCGGAAAAATACTCTTAAATGCGTATTTTGATAAAAGTATTATTTTGGAAATTATATGGAATAAAATATAATATTTTTGGGAAAAATATTTATATTTTGAAGGTAGAATGTTGTAGACGAATGAATTAAAATATATTTTATTAGGTGAGACTTAATAATATATTTCGAAGTTATACGAACGCACATGTATTAAAGCCTCCATCCTTGGGAAGGAATAAAATTACTAAAGAATTAAGAAGTGTACACACGAAATAGTTGTCTAACTATTTCCCAAAGACATTTAACCTTAAGCTAAGGCACGGCCATCCGTCTAATAGAAGTTAGTACGTGTAGGTCGTTCCGCAGCAGGTTGACTGGGAGATACTATTACGAGACGCACTTCAGTGAGTTCATGTCCCCCTTTTCTCTTAATTGTTTTCAGATTTAAACTGCAGGGGTGAAATACATGTTACTATGATTACGAATACTTTTACACATGGTATGATTAGCGTAAGGAGGGTTACTACTCAGATCATGTTAGTGAGTAGGCAGGAACTGAAGGCCATTAATCCTAAGTGTAGGACCGAGGGACAATAGCGGTAGATCTATCTGGGTGTAGCGAGCCCAGCCCCAGGCCCAACAGTACGGACCTCGGGGTGACTTGGTGCCCGACGCAAAAATCTGCTAGGTTTGAGTCTTCCTACTGCACTTCACACATATCAATGGCCTTGCAAACCATTGGTGATCTCTTTATTTCCTTATTTGCTACATACCAGGGATTTTTATTCTTACAAAGGTTTTACATACTCACTGCACATGAACTCGCTCAACATATTTTTGTTGATTTTTCCAACTTACATGTATTTCAGGGAATTAAGGATTTGGCACGGTATTGTTGGACCATTGTTGTGACCCTAAATAGTCAGTATAAGGCAGTTCATCTTCAGATACAAAGGCGGAATCAATGTAAATGAAGTCAAACAACTTTTCCTCTTAATTTCCTCTTATATTACTGAAATCCAAGCTTTTACAATGTTTTCTGACATAAATTCAGCAGCACCTCAGCTTAGATTTCGCTCCAAAGATTACCAAATGAGATCACACCCTAAGGTATATATAGTGTTCCTAATTTCGCTCCAAACATCAGGAGCGAAATCACCATGTGACTCATGAGCGAGATCACCTAATTAACCCTAGGAGCGAAATTAACAAACAAGCACACAAGAGCGAAATTAACTAATTACCTGATTTCGCTTCTAATGACCCACATGTCATTAGGAGCGAAATTAACCTCTAACTCCTATTTCTAGATTTCCGTGCTCCAATCTATCCTATCTAGACCTAAGACTCGATACAGACGTAGTAAACAGACATTTAGTGCACCAACAGACTCCCCCTTGGATGTTGACGAAGTCTTCGGCTTCGAGTCTTTAGTCTTGGTCTTTTCTCAGCTTTGTCTTCTCATTGCAAAAACTCTATCTTCTAACAAGTTCAGGATCACTTTCTAGCTCTATCTTCAATCTCCCCTTTGACTATTGATCCAGACTCCCCCTTTCACAGACTCCCCTTCTCAGTATAGTATGCTGGAATCTGAGATCTTGATCTGGTTCAATCTTTAACACTTTGTTACCTTGGGAATGATGAAGTTCAAAACCTGTGTCTCAAACATCAAACATTACAAGCTTATCTTTTTCACAAAAACACACAATCTATCAGTTCTAGAAATCCACTCAAGTATTCAGGTCCAAGTTAATGACCCTGATTACTCAATTAATCGACCAAGTCCAATTTAATGATCACTAGGGCTCTCACGAAAACATTTTTACATTGCATCCACTAAGTCCAGATCCTGAGTACAAAATATTTATTTTACAAACAAAATGTTGAGCACATTTTATTTGTTAGTTATGGCTCAGTCTGGGAGGCTGGGAGAATTGACTAGTGGACTAGGGAGTCAGTCTGGGAGGCTGGGAGAATTGTCTAGTGGGACTAAGGAGTCAGTCTGGGAGGCTGGGAAGTTAATCTAGTGGGACTAGGAGGTTCAATCTGAGAGGCTGAGAGGTTAGACTAGTGGGACTAGGAGAACTATTTGATTGCTTATTGGTGACTAATGTGTTTATTTGACTATGTGATTGATTATTTGTGCATATGTGTGTTTATGTTACAGACGACATGCCTTCATCCGGCACTGGAGAGTCGGACACCACAGACCCCATGCCCATAGTATCAGACGACATAGTCTCATCAGAGCACGAGGTGTATACCTCAGATACTACCAGCACGGACGATGATGATTTCCAGCCATTTGCACTGCCCGATGTCGTTGCTGAGCCCGCTGATGGCCCTATCGCTGGGGACTTGCCACTCGTGGTGATCCCAGACCTATGCCCCTTGCCGCTTACCCTATTGTTGACATGCCCCTCGACGTAGTCGTTGACGACGACGTCGACTTGTTTGAGGAGGATGACCTTGAGGACGAGGCCCACATTGCTGCTGGTGATCTCCTACTTCTTGCTGATGCTCCTGCTGAGGAGGCACCCGTTCATTCACCCGTCCCAGACTCCTTTGAGTCTGTGGCATCTGCATCGTCACACGCGCAGGGAGTGCAGCACCATTCGCATGACACAGACCCTGATAGAGCGTCATCCGCTGCACCTGCCCCTGCCCCTAGCTTTCAGTTTGGTCATGACATTGATGATGATTTGGACCATGTTTTCCCTCCTGGTTTCGACCCAGACCATGATATTGAGTTTGTACACTTAGACCAGCCCATGGAGGATCCCGTAGCCACTGTTGACTCTATGTTTTCTGATCCCGCTGATTTTGAGATAGAATTTGACGATCCGGAGCCTGCTGTGGCCACCGAGCCAGTAGTTGCTCCAGACCCCGCATTCGAGCATGACCCTATTCATGCTGATGTACCCGCTGTTGCTCCTTTGGTTGATGATGTGCCTGTTGATGATGCACCCGTTTTCGCACCACCCATTGTGGGCCTACCTGTTGATGCTCCACCGTTGGTGGATGATCATGTTGTTGTTGCTCATATTGATGCTCCTCATGTTGCTGATATTCCTGCTGATCCTGTTGTTGCCCCTCTTCCTGACCCAGTGCCTGTGCAGTTCGATCATGCACCTTTTGCGACCCATGTTGATCCTCGATATGCGCACACTCGTAATGAGTGGATAGACGATGATGATGACTACCCGCCTTTCGTGGTACCTGTTACACCTGCTTCAGCACCCGCTTCAGTTCCTATTGATGCAGCATTGTTTCCCACACACGTCACTGATGCGCATCGCGCAGACCATCCTGTTACATTTCTCGAGGACATCCCTCTGCCGCGTCCTGGAGAGGGTTCATCCCGTCAGCCATTTGGTCAGATACCTTTCATGACTGGAGGAGATCAGTTTGTACCACAGATCTCTCATCATACTGCTGTTCCCCCTGTTGCACCACTTACTGTGCCATTCTTTACTCCATCTAGTGAGCCTTTTCTCTGGATTTCGCCACCCATTATGCCGCCATCTGATCCTTATCATCCTTATCCTTATCACATGGGTTATTCCACAGAGGATATTCTCAGGTCTTTCATGATACAATAGGAGGCGCTGACTCGTCGCGTGCAGGAGCTTGAGAGAGCTCGGCGACCACCATGCCAGTGCCCGACTCACCCTGTAGTATAACACCCTCCTCGTCCGTTATCTCCCGACTCTGCTGCTCGTTTTTGGACTCAGGAGCAGCAGATAGCATATCTGTTGCGTTCTCATGAGCTATGGAGAAGGATTGGTTTCACATGCGCCGTTTGCTCTTTTCTCTTTTCCCCCCTCCTCCACCGCCATCAGCTTAGGCTATTTTGTACGACACGGGTAGACTTTTGTTCAGAAGACGACGATTGCACAGCTTTTGGGAGACTGCATTTTGATTCTGACTTTTGTTGTTGTGTATATTGGATATTGTTGACACTGATTAGATATTTTGGACTAGGGCGATGTAGCCCTTAGTCATTGATGTTGTATGACACAGTTGTGTACTTGTAAACTTTACATTGTGGCCTCAATTTATGACAATGCAATCGCAGTATTCTCATCATATGTGATGTTTGATTGATCGTTTATGTTCTATAACATGAGATGTTATGTGTTTGGTTTAATTATAACATGAGATGTTATGTATTAATACTATTGATATATACGTATACCCTTACTTACTATAACCTGACCAACGTGAACCATCTTTTAGAAGATGCTTCCAAGACGCCAGACACGCATGCCTACCAACGAGGCAGAACTCCAACAAATCATTGCTGCCGCCATTGCGCAATATGCTGCTTCGCAGGCGGAAACCAGTGGGAATATCTCTCAAAACAACGGCAATAACAATCCGCCTCATGGTAATATTAAGTCATTAAGACATAATGTTGGTGCACTGAATGTCTGTTAACTACGTCTGTATCGAGTCTTAGGTCTAGATAGGTTGTACGGAGTCGAAAAACAGAAATTAGGATTTTAGATGTTAATTTCGCTCCAAATGACATCTGTGTCATTTGAAGCGAAATCTCATAGTCTGTTAATTTCGCTCCTAGGCGTAGTTTAGTGATTTCGCCTAAAATGTGATCATGGGGTTTCGCTCCTGTCATCTGGAGCGAAATCAGGCTCAGTATAAATACCCCATTGTGTGATCTCATTCGGTATGTGTTGGAGCGAAATCTAGGCTGAGGTGCTGCTGAAATTTTGTCAGAATACATTGTAAAAGCTTGGATTTCAGTAATATAAGAGAAATTAAAGAGGAAAAGCTGTTGTTATTTTGTTTGCACTGATTCCGCCTTTGTACACAAAGATGAACTGCCTTGACTGACTATTTAGGGTCATACAACGGTCTGACACATACCACGATACATTTGGATATCTCTAGCAAGTTTGCTAATGCCATTTGTATATTCTAACGTATGTGCAGGGTGCACTTATAAGCAGTTCCTAGACTGCAAACCTGTAAACTTTGACCGCACCGGAGGTGCTGTTGCTTTTGTCCGATGGGCCGAAAAGACAGAGTCTGTTCTCCGGATGAGCAAGTGCGCTCTATACCAACAAGTTACTTACATTTCTAGGCTATTCTTGGACGGAGCCCTGTCCTGGTGGAACTTACAAGTACAGACTCTTGGTGAAGCCGCAGCTTACGCGATGACTTGGAACGAGCTAAAAGAGCTCATGCGAAGGAAGTATTGTTCACACGCAGAAATTCAAAAGTTGGAAACTGAGTTTTGGCATCTGAAGATGGAAGGTCCGAAAATTGCAGAATATGTTCAAAGATTCCACGACTTGTCTCATGTGGTACCTTATATGGTTACACCGGAATTCAAGCGAATCGAGTGCTTCATGTGGGTTTAGCTCCTCAAATCATGAGTACGGTGACCTCTTCCAAGCCCGCGACAATTACAGAGGCCATCGATCTGAGCGTAGCTCTTACTAAGGAAGCCGTCCGCCTAAACAAGTTTTCAAATGTTCAACCAAAGAAGAAAGAGACTCACGTAGAGTCATCTGGAGAGAACAAAAGGAAGTTCTCGAACTTTAAACAAGGAACAAGCAGTGTTGGTAAGAAAAGAGAGTCAAGCACACCGGTCCAAGCTGCAACCGGTGCTGGAAAGAAAGGAAAGGGTTATATGGGTACACACCCCAAGTGTAACACCTGCCAGCGTCAACATTATGGCCGGTGTGGGCCAAGAGTATGCGAAGCTTGTTGAAAAACCGGACATTTGAAAGATAACTGCTGGGCTAATGCTGGCCGGGGTGGCCAAGGAGGTTTTGGTAATAGGAACAATAATCGTGGAGGTAATGGAAATCGTGCACAAGGAAATAATGGAGGAAATGGAGATCGAGGCAACGACGCGAATCAAGCTGGTAATGCAAACCGAAACAACAATGCACAAGCTGGGAATGGAGGAGGAAATGGTCAAAGAATGGGTTATTTCAACTGTGGTGACATTTGGCATTTTAAGAGAAACTGCTCGGAATTGAACCAAGCACGAGGAAGGGTCTTTAATATCGAAGCGAGGGAAGCACGCCAGGATCCCAATGTTGTTACTGGTACGTTCCCTATAAACCAATGCTTTGCATCCGTTTTATTTGATACCGGTGCCGATAATAGCTTCATATCATTAGAATTTAAGAATATGCTTGGGGTAACCGCTAGTAAATTAGACATTCCCTACTCAATCGAATTGGCTAATGGAAAGTTAGTAGAAGCCAATGAAGTGGTCAGAGGTTACGTAATCGAGCAACAAGGCAGAAATTGTTTGTCACGAGAAGGTCGTTCGCATCCCCACCGAAGATGGTGAAACAATTGTGGTTCATGGGGAAAAGCGAGATACGCCTTTGAGATTTATCAGCTGCCTGAAAGCTCGTAAGTGTTCACAGAAGGGATGTGCTGCCTTCCTGGCACACATCGTGGATAAGAAAGCTGCTGAGCCAAAAATCGAAGACATCCCTGTCGTAAGGGAGTATCCGGAAGTCTTTCCAGAGGACTTGCTAGGATTGCCACCCCAGAGGCAAGTGGAGTTCCGCATCGACTTAGTTCTAGGCGTCGCGCCTGTGGCAAAGGCACCCTACGGACTAGCACCTTCAGAAATGCAAGAATTGTCGACATAACTTCAAGAGTTGCTAGACAAAGGATTCATCAGACTAAGCTTCTCACCTTGGGGAGCTCCAGTTCTATTTGTCAAGAAGAAAGACGGTAGTTTCCGTATGTGCATTGACTACCGGGAGTTGAATAAGTTGACAATCAAGAATAGGTATCCTCTGCCAAGGATCGATGACCTATTTGACCAGCTGCAAGGCTCAAGTTTTTACTCTAAGATCGATCTGCGATCAGGTTACCATCAGCTAAGGATACAAGAGGAAAGTATTCCTAAGACCGCCTTTAGGACTCGTTAGGGACATTACGAGTTCCTAGTTATGCCGTTTGGGTTGACAAACGCACCTGCAGTTTTTATGGACCTAATGAACAGAGTTTGCAAGCCGTAGTTGGATAAGTTCGTGATTGTGTTTGTCGACAACATTTTGATTTATTCAAAGACGAAGGCTGAACACGAACATCATTTAAGAGCTATTTTGGAGTTGCTGAAAAAGGAACAGTTGTATGCCAAATTCTCAAAGTGCGAATTCTGGTTGCGTGAAGTCCAATTCCATGGACATGTGGTAAATGGAGATGGGATTCTTGTGGACCCCACAAATATTGAAGCGATAAAGAATTGGGAGACCCCAAAGACGCCAACCGAGATCCGACAATTCTTAGATTTGGCTGGCTACTATCGAAGATTTATTGAGGATTTTTCGAAAATCGCTCAACCACTGACACTCCTCACGCAAAAGGATAAGAAGTTTGATTGGGGAATTAAACAGGAAGAAGCGTTTCAGCTGTTAAAAGACAAGCTCTGCAATGCGCCAATCTTAGCACTACCAGAAGGTACTGATGATTTTGTGGTATATTGTGACGCCTCGCGTCAAGGTTTGGGTTGTGTGTTGATGCAATGCCAGAAAGTTATAGCTTACGCATCGCGCCAACTGAAAGTACATGAAAAGAATTATACCACACACGATTTGGAACTAGGCGCACTGATATTTGCATTGAAGATCTGGAGACATTACTTATATGGTACAAAATGTACAATCTTTACAGATCATAAAAGTCTGCAGCACATATTCAACCAGAAAGAGCTGAATATGAGACAAAGACGTTGGGTCGAGTTGTTGAACGATTACGACTGCGAGATCAAGTATCACCCAGGGAAGGCGAATGTGGTCACCGATGCCCTAAGTCGAAAGGAGAGGATCAAGCCCATAAGGGTTAGGGCTTTAGAAATGATTATCCAAACAGATCTTTCTCTGCGCATTCGTACCGCGCAGAAAGAGGCGTTGAAAGAACAAAACGTGTGCAAGTGTTTGACGTGTGCTAAGGTGAAAGCAGAATACCAGAAGCCTTCAGGACTTCTGCAACAACCTGAGATTCCCAAGTGGAAATGGGAACAAATCTCAATGGATTTTATCACGAAGTTGCCAAGAACGCCAAGAGGTCATGACACTATTTAGGTAATAGTGGATCGATTAATGAAATCCGCGCACTTCTTACCTATCAGAGAGAAAGACAACACGAGCAAATCGGCTGAAATTTACATGAGAGAAATCCTTGCATGTCATGGAGTGCCTCTCTCGATCATCTCTGATAGAGACGGAAGGTTTGTGTCAAGGATTTGGAAGTCCTTCCAAGAAGCTTATGGCTCGCAATTGAATCTAAGCACTGCATTTCACCCACAGACCGATGGACAAAGCGAACGGACGATAGAGACATTGGAGCATATGCTGAGAGCATGTGTTATGGATTTGGTGCCGCGCCGTTTGAAGGATATACTGGGATAAGCATTTACCATTGGTTGAGTTTTCATATAACAACAGCTACCACACCAGCATTGGTGCCGCGCCGTTTGAAGCTTCATATGGCCGCAAGTGCAGATCACCGCTTTGTTGGTCTGATGCAGGTGATAGACAATTGGTTGGTCCTGATATCACGACCCCCGACCCACCCTGGACGGAATCGGGAGTCGCGAACAGCCCAGTGGTACCGGTGATTATTTTGAAAAATAGTGCAGCGGAAATTTAATCAGGACCGTGAGTGAGGAAAAATATCAGAGTTTAGAAACACCAGATTTTTATTTATTAAATAGATGGAATAAATCCATGTTTTACAAAGGTAGCTTTAATAAAGATAAATTTTATTACATAAAACAATATTTCTTCATTTGATTTTAATTAATAAAATAAGCCACTTCTTGAAGTCCTTCAGTGCTGGATCTAATTTTTACTCCAATCTACTGTAATTACCTGAAACGCGTTTTAAAAAGGTTTTGTCAGCGGGAAATACTGAGTGAGTTCATTCAAGTTTTATAAAATGACCCTTAGTTATAAAATTACAGCATAAGAGCGATTACAATGGCTTATATCTTATTTTTTTCTGGCGCCGTGTCACAGTGGTGACATGTCACAATGGTGACGATGGTCATACCACTATTAGGTCAAGGAACCCAAATAGTGATGATTATCCTTAGTAGGTTAATGAACCTAACTAGGAGAAAATTAGTAATGTGCACAATATAAGCATGCAGATTCATATGGCCAAAGTTTAGTCTACAGATAATCCTTGATATATTGCAGATTTATACAGGCAGAGCTTAGCCTATTGATTTAACCTTGTAACCTAGTGCATACGAACTAGGTAGGTAACTTTATACGGCAATTACGATAACTCACGAGATTAAAACCCTCACAACGAATGACAAAGTGCAATCACTTAAACATCCATTGGATTCACAACGAATGACAGAGTATTCACCGAGTTCGGGTGATACTCAAACATCCTGTTGGAATCACGACGAATGACAAAGGATAGAACTAAAACATCCATCGGATAGTTTCCATCGATCGGACATTGAATCGTAGCAGCGATTTAGTTAATACCCTGTATCGTAGCAGCACCCTGCTATACTAATTAGTGATTTTGATAGTAAACGGAACGTAACTCAGTGTGTATTACGAGTTTTTACGTTGTTCAATCACCGAAATTCCAGTCCCAAAGTCTGCTATTTATATACGAATTTTGTAATGCTTACGGACCGTAAGCATTTTTTTTCCTTACGGTTCGTAAGGGTTGCATTTTCACTATAGGGTGGCCACGTGTGGGTGTAGGCTTGCTGAGTCGACATTTTCCTAAATTTCAATTTGGACAACGTTTTATAAGGATAATCGTTAAGTAGGGAATACCCCCCCCCCCTGAGTTTTAGGGGCCCTGATCTTGATTCTGATTGTTCTGAAATTTTTAGGGTTTGTGCAGAATCACCTGGGTGTCTCAATTAGGGTTTCCTATTGGATGAAATAATACAATAAATAATAGTTTTGATGAGGGTTGTTACACCTGATGTGGTCCAGGAAACCACAGACAAAATTGCACAAATCCGAGATCGCATCAAGGCGGCTCGCGATCGTCAGAAATGTTATGCGGACCGAAGAAGGAAGCCTCTAGAGTTTGAGGTAGGCGATATGGTATTGTTAAAGGTATCACTCTGGAAGGGTGTGGCACGCTTCGGGAAGCGTGGAAAGTTGAATCTGCGTTATATTGGTCCATTCAGAATTCTGGAAAGAATTGGGTTAGTAGCGTACAAGCTGGACTTACCTGCCGAACTGAATGGTGTTCACGATACATTTCATGTATCAAATTTGATGAAAAGTCCAACGCAAGATACTGTTGTCATTCCCACGGACGAGATTCATATTGACGACACGCTCCATTTTGTCGAAGAACCGGTTGAGGTTACAGATTGGAAGGTAAACAAAACCCGCCGGAGCAGTGTCAAGCTCGTCAAGGTTCATTGGAATGCAAGACACGGTCCAGAATACACCTGGGAGCGTGAGGACCGAATGAAAGGAAAGTACCCCCACTTGTTTCCTAAGACCCCTACAACTAGAAGCAGAACTTAAAATTTCGGGACTAAATTTTTCTAAAGGGGAGAATGTGACAACCCTCACCAAATCAGGTATCCGTATGAACTAATTAATATTTAATTAATGCTTAATTACTGTGCTTGCTTACAATTATGGATAAACTGCTACTTGAACTCTGATAAATACACATACTTGCATCATACTTTATTAACTGTCACTCCATTATTTACATACAGAACTTTAGTGACAAACTGGATGCACAAAAGCATAGTAGCACAATGAACGGGTAACCCAGAAAACGTGCTGACATAGCCAGCACTAGGCAGACACTGCCTCTAAGGCCTGTATGAGCCGGGAATAGTTTACTACACTAGTAGAGAGTGTAGGGAAATGAGGGTTGTAGTAGTGCGTCACTAGGTGATAGCTATAGTGACCGGATGTGCTTAAAACATGTTCTAAACACAAAATCCTGCACTCTACCACAAAATTCAGCATTTAAGCTAACTAGTAAAGTGCAAAAACATGGGAAAATAATACTAGACACTTTCCAAAGTGTCGGGAATTCAATGTGTCACTAAAAAAATAATATTAAAGACACTTTAAATGCTTATTAAGCACTTTAACTGATCAGTATCCAACCGAACAACCGGACTTTACCCGGGACATAAAAATATTATCAATGACACTATTTTTCCTTTTCTGTGCCAGTTAGGGTCCCCAAATACCCTAACACCCGTTATAAATTACAACACACATAATAACTAATCTTAATCTCTAACTAACTAACTGGACTCTAACTATATAGTTCAAAATAAACCAACCCCCCCCCCTCCTTGACCGATTCAGTCCCCCAAGGGGACACACCTTTGTCCTTCTTTGATTTTTATAATCACCAATGTTTAATATCTTGATAGCACTTTACCTAATGGTTATTAGTGAAATGGGTTTATAAATAAACCTAAGAGTTATAAACTTTCATTTACACTAACCAACTCACTCCAACTCTCTCTCTTTCCCTCTTGTCCGTCCGCCCCCACCACACCACCAAACCGCCACCATCGAGCCTCCTACAAGCCATCCATACATACTCAAAGGTGTTAAAGATCACATAAGGAAGCTCGGTGCTTACGGAATCACAAGGACATCTCTACAACGCTATTAACCACCTTCTTTTCGTTTGATTTCTTCCCTAGCCTTGAGCTAGTTGTAAGTGCTTCTAATCACTCTCTTGTTCATGTTTGAAGTGGTTAATAAGAAGTTTAACGGATAAAATTCATAAACACTAAAGATCAAAGCTTAAAGTCTTGTTAGAATGATGAACTTGATGGATAAAAAGAAACTAATGGTGTAAAACTCATAAATCTTGTTTAGTTATGGCTATTTCATGTTGTTAATTGCTAGTATGGGAATGGATCGTCATCAAACCACGCTAGATCATGTTCATGAAACATGAACTAGCATTATGTTAAATAGAAAAGTTACAAGATGACGAACCCTTTCATACAGAAACATGAACTTGTGTAAAAATAGTTTTTCTTGCAAAATGAAGTTCTAAACTAGTAGATCTAAAGATTTACAAGTGGTATTTTCGAAGAACCAAGTAACATATACAAGACTTGTTTTTAAGCTGGATCTTTCTTAAACTAAAGGTGTTTTGTGAGCAAACAAGTGTGTAAACACTTGTGTGACAAAAGGTTTTAACAAAGAAATATTTTCGTAACTTTGACTAGGAAATTGTAAAGTTACATGTTCTTTGAAAACAAGATTTTCAAGAAACCGATTTTATTTATAAAGAAAGAAAGATCTACTAAAAATATTGGAAGGTTACTACACACTTTTACACAACTTACAAGTTCATGTCTTTGAGATTTATGTATATTTTTGTTGATGACGGGAAAATTGTTGATTGAGTTGTTAAAAGAAAATGATACGCTTGTAAGCGTGGCCACCTCCAATTACAGAGGAAACTCTGAACACTTGGAAATATTTTTACAACAAGTGTTATAAATATGGTTTTGACTTGTTTTTCCAAACAAACTTGGCCATGATTTTTATTACAAAACTTCCATGTGTCGGAGGTGGAATTTTTATAAATAAAACTTGCTAAATATATATTTAGAATATATATTTTTCATAATAGCACTTGTGTAAATTTTTATGATTTTTTTGTGAACTACATAAATATTATTTTTAGAGTAAAAATAATATTACTAGAACATACTGAGTATTAACCACTCCAAAATAATACCAACGCCTTCACAATAAATGTTTAAGTTACACCGGTATTATTATCACCACCCGAACTTCAAATGTAACTTACGTATTTTCGGAAAAATACTCTTAAATGCGTATTTTGATAAAAGTATTATTTTGGAAATTATATGGAATAAAATATAATATTTTTTGGAAAAATATTTATATTTTGAAGGTAGAATGTTGTAGACGAATGAATTAAAATATATTTTATTAGGTGAGACTTAATAATATATTTCGAAGTCATACGAATGCACATGTATTAAAGCCCCCATCCTTGGGAAGGAATAAAATTACAAAATAATTAAGAAGTGTACACACGAAATAGTTGTCTAACTACTTCCCAAAGACATTTAACCTTAAGCTAAGGCACGGCCATCCGTCTAATAGAAGTTAGTACGTGTAGGTTGTTACGCAGCAGGTTGACTGGGAGATACTATTACGAGACGCACTTCAGTGAGTTCGTGTCCCCCTTTTCTCTTAACTGTTTTCAGATTTAAACTGTAGTGGTGAAATACATGTTACTATGATTACGAATACTTTTACACATGGTATGATTAGCGTAAGGAGGGTTACTACTTAGATCATGTGAGTGAGTAGGCGGGAACTGAAGGCCATTAATCCTAAGTGTAGGACCGAGGGACAATAGCGGTAGATCTATCTGGGTGTAGCGAGCTGTGACAACTCGAACCCTTGATCCTGATCGTCGAGAGACGAGCATCTTATTAATGCTCGTATTCACTAATAATATTTATTGTTACTAGTATTATTATTGTCATTTATTTTTATAAAAATTATAATAATCCGCGACGAGAAGTTCATTCACTTAATTACTTAAATAAACTCGGATCAGTCCGTTGGCGAGACGCATAATCGTTTAGCGGGTTCACGCACTTGGGCTAGGCCCAACCCAACTAACTTAAAAACCCTATCCTATAAATATGAGCTTAAACCCTTTTCCCCTCATTTTTTTGGGCAAAACCCTAATGCTCCCTTCAAATGAGCAGCCGCACAACACTCAAATCCCCTGACCCCTCATTTCTCCGGTCACCGGATTACCCACCGGCGACGACATCCCGGTCGGTTCAAGCCGCAAATCCCGACGCTCCCTTCTCCTCCAACGAGCACACCTAACCTTCCCTCCTTTCATCACCCTCGCACACACATCCCAGCCCCTGTTTTGCTTCAAGCAGACGACCGGCCACCACCAACCGGTGGTGGCGTACAGCAGCACACAACGGAAACACAGAGAGAGAGAATCAACGGTGGCGTCGCAGTGGTGTGGAGCAGATCGGGAGCCGTATTCCGTTTCGGGTCAGTTCAAGCCCCTTTGCAGCTCGGGTTTGGGGGTTTGGTGCCGATGGAGGTGGTTCCGGCTAACGGCGCCGGCGACAGAGAAGGCAACAGCAGCATGGGTGGTGGTGGAACCCCTTGGCAGCAGCACACAGACCTAGTTGTGTCACAAACCCTCCGTCAGTATGTTGTAATAATCTGCATTTTGTGATTCTAGAACAGCATGTAATTATTATTGGTATCTCTTGTGGTTCTTGACCTTGTGCATACTTGTGGACTGAGCTAGTGTAATTAAGATGTAGAAGCATGTTTTAAAATGTTTTTCATAAGCTGTTCTAGATACAAATGATTGTTTAGGTTAAAGTTTTAAATATGTGTTGATACATATGTTGATAATAGGGGGTTTAATGGAATGATGGCAACGAACTTGTTTATTTTTGAAATAATGGTTATAGACTTGGTTGTTGATTTGTTAGGTTAGGACTTAGATATGAGCTTTAATTTCGGATTTTTGTGCACACTCGATGGCCAAACTGAAACAGGATCGATTAATGAAATAATGTTATAAATAAATGATTATTGATGAGTAATTTATGGCAATATCCAAACAGTAGAATATTGAGAGATTATTCATGTTAAATGGAAGCTGTGACTTGTATGATATTCTCAATTCTGCTGTCAATATGAATAGATGTAAAAACCTGCATAATATGATATAAATCATTTTGGTATCTTAAGCATTGTATTAGATATGAATTGGATCTGTTTTGATTTATGAACATGATGTGCTATGGATATTTGAAATTTTTGTTTTGATCTGATTTGATGACCGTGCGATATGGTAGAGCATGTTAAGGAAATTTGATTGGATAGTACCAATTTGCATAAGGGTTCTAGAAACGTCAGCACTGGTTGCGAGTCAGAACCTACGGTTGCGACTCGAGACCATTATGTTGGCAACCCGAAAACCAGGCACTTCACATGAAAGGACTCGAGACCGTCATGGATGCGACTCGAGACCTTCTGATCTCGACTCAAGCCTGACTCGAGACCTCAAAGTAGCGACTCAGAAGTGCATGACTCGAGACCACTTAGATTGCGACTCGGAATCTCCTGGTTGCGACTCGACATCTCCTAGTCTTGAGTCGAGATTGCCTAGTTTCGACTGGGCTGTTTGACTCCGTTATTGGGCCGCACTATGTGATAACCTGTTTTGGACTATGTGTTATTCGCCATTGCTTAACTGGACTATGTGCTGCTAGTGTTTAACTGCTCATATGTTAGGATAGGCCCAATAACGTATATGCTAGTGTGACTTACGTGTTATGTGTTAGGTACGTGTAGTCTGTGCGTGTCATTACTTGCATACGAACCTAATAAATATTTAATAACCATAATAGGGTATGGTTGACTAACGTAACACAAGTAAATTGACTACCGAGCAAAGCAAAGGTGAGTTCACTACTTTTTACTTAAAGCATGCATTCCCGGTGGTTGGGAAACGGAACGAAACAACTATTCCTGGTTTGGAATTGCTTACTATCTCCTTATGCGGGATGCGGTATTTCTATCTCCTTGTGTGGGATACGGGTAACAACACTACCCCCTTATGAGGGGTACAACTTACTTTCCTTCCCCGGTTATTGGGAACATTTTAGTTAATTACTGTTTATACGGAAATGCAACAAGCAACACTAAACGAAACTCTATCACTCAAGTCCCTACTACATAATACCGATTAGTCGCCGGGGCCAGGCGAACGGGTTATTAGTTGATAGCGCTATTTAGGTCTTACCAACCTCACACCGTGCCATGGTATGGGATCGGTCGTGAACTAATGTACTCAGGCATCCGTCAATGATGATAGAACATTGACATCGGGGCATCCTGCGGAAACGCAAACGGTTACCTAGTGTTCGGTATTGGAAAAACAGTTTAGTCGCTTACTTATGGGGTAGCTCCCCATGGCATGTATAAACGAGTAAATTAACTGGTTAAAACAAGTTTTTGGAATTAAAACTGGAAAACTGCAAACACGTGAACTCGCCAACGTTATGTTGACACTCTACTGCATGCTTTGCAGGTTGCTCGATACAGCTTTGGACGGACGTTGCAATCGGATGGAGTGCGTGGTTTGTAAGTAACATGTTAATAAACTTGTGGTTTCAATTACGATGCGTTTTCTTCCTCTTTCCGCTGTGAACTTAAACTCTGTTTTGAAAAATTTAAATTAGGTCACTATATATGCTAATGTTTATAACAATAACTAATCCGTTCAAAATAATTAGTGGCTAAGATCCTGGTCGTCACACGCCTCGCGGTAATACTCCGCGTGTGGATTTTGAGGGTGTGACAGATTGGTATCAGAGCTTGGGGATAATGTGACACTTCGGGTTTTCCTGTACGTTTCTTGGATGTTATAGTTAAGTGTGTGAAAATCCGTATTGTGTGAGATACATACGACTTTGTGAATCTAAGGCTATGTGATTTCATGCGCTGTGTGATATTATGTGCTATGTGGCTTACATCCGTGTTGTGTGATATTATGTGCTATGTGGCTTAGATGTTCATCCTGTGAACTTGCGTGGACTACGTGTAATTAGATATAACAATAAGGTTATTAACAAAAAAAAAAAAAAAAAAAATCGTGTGACTTTTGCTTAAATTTCGAGGACGAAATTCCTGTAACATGGGGAGAATGTGACAACTCGAACCCTTGATCCTGATCGTCGAGAGACGAGCATCTTATTAATGCTCGTATTCACTAATAATATTTATTGTTACTAGTATTATTATTGTCATTTATTTTTATAAAAATTATAATAATCCGCGACGAGAAGTTCATTCACTTAATTACTTAAATAAACTCGGATCAGTCCGTTGGCGAGACGCATAATCGTTTAGCGGGTTCACGCACTTGGGCTAGGCCCAACCCAACTAACTTAAAAACCCTATCCTATAAATATGAGCTTAAACCCTTTTCCCCTCATTTTTTTGGGCAAAACCCTAATGCTCCCTTCAAATGAGCAGCCGCACAACACTCAAATCCCCTGACCCCTCATTTCTCCGGTCACCGGATTACCCACCGGCGACGACATCCCGGTCGGTTCAAGCCGCAAATCCCGACGCTCCCTTCTCCTCCAACGAGCACACCTAACCTTCCCTCCTTTCATCACCCTCGCACACACATCCCAGCCCCTGTTTTGCTTCAAGCAGACGACCGGCCACCACCAACCGGTGGTGGCGTACAGCAGCACACAACGGAAACACAGAGAGAGAGAATCAACGGTGGCGTCGCAGTGGTGTGGAGCAGATCGGGAGCCGTATTCCGTTTCGGGTCAGTTCAAGCCCCTTTGCAGCTCGGGTTTGGGGGTTTGGTGCCGATGGAGGTGGTTCCGGCTAACGGCGCCGGCGACAGAGAAGGCAACAGCAGCATGGGTGGTGGTGGAACCCCTTGGCAGCAGCACACAGACCTAGTTGTGTCACAAACCCTCCGTCAGTATGTTGTAATAATCTGCATTTTGTGATTCTAGAACAGCATGTAATTATTATTGGTATCTCTTGTGGTTCTTGACCTTGTGCATACTTGTGGACTGAGCTAGTGTAATTAAGATGTAGAAGCATGTTTTAAAATGTTTTTCATAAGCTGTTCTAGATACAAATGATTGTTTAGGTTAAAGTTTTAAATATGTGTTGATACATATGTTGATAATAGGGGGTTTAATGGAATGATGGCAACGAACTTGTTTATTTTTGAAATAATGGTTATAGACTTGGTTGTTGATTTGTTAGGTTAGGACTTAGATATGAGCTTTAATTTCGGATTTTTGTGCACACTCGATGGCCAAACTGAAACAGGATCGATTAATGAAATAATGTTATAAATAAATGATTATTGATGAGTAATTTATGGCAATATCCAAACAGTAGAATATTGAGAGATTATTCATGTTAAATGGAAGCTGTGACTTGTATGATATTCTCAATTCTGCTGTCAATATGAATAGATGTAAAAACCTGCATAATATGATATAAATCATTTTGGTATCTTAAGCATTGTATTAGATATGAATTGGATCTGTTTTGATTTATGAACATGATGTGCTATGGATATTTGAAATTTTTGTTTTGATCTGATTTGATGACCGTGCGATATGGTAGAGCATGTTAAGGAAATTTGATTGGATAGTACCAATTTGCATAAGGGTTCTAGAAACGTCAGCACTGGTTGCGAGTCAGAACCTACGGTTGCGACTCGAGACCATTATGTTGGCAACCCGAAAACCAGGCACTTCACATGAAAGGACTCGAGACCGTCATGGATGCGACTCGAGACCTTCTGATCTCGACTCAAGCCTGACTCGAGACCTCAAAGTAGCGACTCAGAAGTGCATGACTCGAGACCACTTAGATTGCGACTCGGAATCTCCTGGTTGCGACTCGACATCTCCTAGTCTTGAGTCGAGATTGCCTAGTTTCGACTGGGCTGTTTGACTCCGTTATTGGGCCGCACTATGTGATAACCTGTTTTGGACTATGTGTTATTCGCCATTGCTTAACTGGACTATGTGCTGCTAGTGTTTAACTGCTCATATGTTAGGATAGGCCCAATAACGTATATGCTAGTGTGACTTACGTGTTATGTGTTAGGTACGTGTAGTCTGTGCGTGTCATTACTTGCATACGAACCTAATAAATATTTAATAACCATAATAGGGTATGGTTGACTAACGTAACACAAGTAAATTGACTACCGAGCAAAGCAAAGGTGAGTTCACTACTTTTTACTTAAAGCATGCATTCCCGGTGGTTGGGAAACGGAACGAAACAACTATTCCTGGTTTGGAATTGCTTACTATCTCCTTATGCGGGATGCGGTATTTCTATCTCCTTGTGTGGGATACGGGTAACAACACTACCCCCTTATGAGGGGTACAACTTACTTTCCTTCCCCGGTTATTGGGAACATTTTAGTTAATTACTGTTTATACGGAAATGCAACAAGCAACACTAAACGAAACTCTATCACTCAAGTCCCTACTACATAATACCGATTAGTCGCCGGGGCCAGGCGAACGGGTTATTAGTTGATAGCGCTATTTAGGTCTTACCAACCTCACACCGTGCCATGGTATGGGATCGGTCGTGAACTAATGTACTCAGGCATCCGTCAATGATGATAGAACATTGACATCGGGGCATCCTGCGGAAACGCAAACGGTTACCTAGTGTTCGGTATTGGAAAAACAGTTTAGTCGCTTACTTATGGGGTAGCTCCCCATGGCATGTATAAACGAGTAAATTAACTGGTTAAAACAAGTTTTTGGAATTAAAACTGGAAAACTGCAAACACGTGAACTCGCCAACGTTATGTTGACACTCTACTGCATGCTTTGCAGGTTGCTCGATACAGCTTTGGACGGACGTTGCAATCGGATGGAGTGCGTGGTTTGTAAGTAACATGTTAATAAACTTGTGGTTTCAATTACGATGCGTTTTCTTCCTCTTTCCGCTGTGAACTTAAACTCTGTTTTGAAAAATTTAAATTAGGTCACTATATATGCTAATGTTTATAACAATAACTAATCCGTTCAAAATAATTAGTGGCTAAGATCCTGGTCGTCACACGCCTCGCGGTAATACTCCGCGTGTGGATTTTGAGGGTGTGACAGATTGGTATCAGAGCTTGGGGATAATGTGACACTTCGGGTTTTCCTGTACGTTTCTTGGATGTTATAGTTAAGTGTGTGAAAATCCGTATTGTGTGAGATACATACGACTTTGTGAATCTAAGGCTATGTGATTTCATGCGCTGTGTGATATTATGTGCTATGTGGCTTACATCCGTGTTGTGTGATATTATGTGCTATGTGGCTTAGATGTTCATCCTGTGAACTTGCGTGGACTACGTGTAATTAGATATAACAATAAGGTTATTAACAAAAAAAAAAAAAAAAAAAAATCGTGTGACTTTTGCTTAAATTTCGAGGACGAAATTCCTGTAACATGGGGAGAATGTGACAACTCGAACCCTTGATCCTGATCGTCGAGAGACGAGCATCTTATTAATGCTCGTATTCACTAATAATATTTATTGTTACTAGTATTATTATTGTCATTTATTTTTATAAAAATTATAATAATCCGCGACGAGAAGTTCATTCACTTAATTACTTAAATAAACTCGGATCAGTCCGTTGGCGAGACGCATAATCGTTTAGCGGGTTCACGCACTTGGGCTAGGCCCAACCCAACTAACTTAAAAACCCTATCCTATAAATATGAGCTTAAACCCTTTTCCCCTCATTTTTTTGGGCAAAACCCTAATGCTCCCTTCAAATGAGCAGCCGCACAACACTCAAATCCCCTGACCCCTCATTTCTCCGGTCACCGGATTACCCACCGGCGACGACATCCCGGTCGGTTCAAGCCGCAAATCCCGACGCTCCCTTCTCCTCCAACGAGCACACCTAACCTTCCCTCCTTTCATCACCCTCGCACACACATCCCAGCCCCTGTTTTGCTTCAAGCAGACGACCGGCCACCACCAACCGGTGGTGGCGTACAGCAGCACACAACGGAAACACAGAGAGAGAGAATCAACGGTGGCGTCGCAGTGGTGTGGAGCAGATCGGGAGCCGTATTCCGTTTCGGGTCAGTTCAAGCCCCTTTGCAGCTCGGGTTTGGGGGTTTGGTGCCGATGGAGGTGGTTCCGGCTAACGGCGCCGGCGACAGAGAAGGCAACAGCAGCATGGGTGGTGGTGGAACCCCTTGGCAGCAGCACACAGACCTAGTTGTGTCACAAACCCTCCGTCAGTATGTTGTAATAATCTGCATTTTGTGATTCTAGAACAGCATGTAATTATTATTGGTATCTCTTGTGGTTCTTGACCTTGTGCATACTTGTGGACTGAGCTAGTGTAATTAAGATGTAGAAGCATGTTTTAAAATGTTTTTCATAAGCTGTTCTAGATACAAATGATTGTTTAGGTTAAAGTTTTAAATATGTGTTGATACATATGTTGATAATAGGGGGTTTAATGGAATGATGGCAACGAACTTGTTTATTTTTGAAATAATGGTTATAGACTTGGTTGTTGATTTGTTAGGTTAGGACTTAGATATGAGCTTTAATTTCGGATTTTTGTGCACACTCGATGGCCAAACTGAAACAGGATCGATTAATGAAATAATGTTATAAATAAATGATTATTGATGAGTAATTTATGGCAATATCCAAACAGTAGAATATTGAGAGATTATTCATGTTAAATGGAAGCTGTGACTTGTATGATATTCTCAATTCTGCTGTCAATATGAATAGATGTAAAAACCTGCATAATATGATATAAATCATTTTGGTATCTTAAGCATTGTATTAGATATGAATTGGATCTGTTTTGATTTATGAACATGATGTGCTATGGATATTTGAAATTTTTGTTTTGATCTGATTTGATGACCGTGCGATATGGTAGAGCATGTTAAGGAAATTTGATTGGATAGTACCAATTTGCATAAGGGTTCTAGAAACGTCAGCACTGGTTGCGAGTCAGAACCTACGGTTGCGACTCGAGACCATTATGTTGGCAACCCGAAAACCAGGCACTTCACATGAAAGGACTCGAGACCGTCATGGATGCGACTCGAGACCTTCTGATCTCGACTCAAGCCTGACTCGAGACCTCAAAGTAGCGACTCAGAAGTGCATGACTCGAGACCACTTAGATTGCGACTCGGAATCTCCTGGTTGCGACTCGACATCTCCTAGTCTTGAGTCGAGATTGCCTAGTTTCGACTGGGCTGTTTGACTCCGTTATTGGGCCGCACTATGTGATAACCTGTTTTGGACTATGTGTTATTCGCCATTGCTTAACTGGACTATGTGCTGCTAGTGTTTAACTGCTCATATGTTAGGATAGGCCCAATAACGTATATGCTAGTGTGACTTACGTGTTATGTGTTAGGTACGTGTAGTCTGTGCGTGTCATTACTTGCATACGAACCTAATAAATATTTAATAACCATAATAGGGTATGGTTGACTAACGTAACACAAGTAAATTGACTACCGAGCAAAGCAAAGGTGAGTTCACTACTTTTTACTTAAAGCATGCATTCCCGGTGGTTGGGAAACGGAACGAAACAACTATTCCTGGTTTGGAATTGCTTACTATCTCCTTATGCGGGATGCGGTATTTCTATCTCCTTGTGTGGGATACGGGTAACAACACTACCCCCTTATGAGGGGTACAACTTACTTTCCTTCCCCGGTTATTGGGAACATTTTAGTTAATTACTGTTTATACGGAAATGCAACAAGCAACACTAAACGAAACTCTATCACTCAAGTCCCTACTACATAATACCGATTAGTCGCCGGGGCCAGGCGAACGGGTTATTAGTTGATAGCGCTATTTAGGTCTTACCAACCTCACACCGTGCCATGGTATGGGATCGGTCGTGAACTAATGTACTCAGGCATCCGTCAATGATGATAGAACATTGACATCGGGGCATCCTGCGGAAACGCAAACGGTTACCTAGTGTTCGGTATTGGAAAAACAGTTTAGTCGCTTACTTATGGGGTAGCTCCCCATGGCATGTATAAACGAGTAAATTAACTGGTTAAAACAAGTTTTTGGAATTAAAACTGGAAAACTGCAAACACGTGAACTCGCCAACGTTATGTTGACACTCTACTGCATGCTTTGCAGGTTGCTCGATACAGCTTTGGACGGACGTTGCAATCGGATGGAGTGCGTGGTTTGTAAGTAACATGTTAATAAACTTGTGGTTTCAATTACGATGCGTTTTCTTCCTCTTTCCGCTGTGAACTTAAACTCTGTTTTGAAAAATTTAAATTAGGTCACTATATATGCTAATGTTTATAACAATAACTAATCCGTTCAAAATAATTAGTGGCTAAGATCCTGGTCGTCACACGCCTCGCGGTAATACTCCGCGTGTGGATTTTGAGGGTGTGACACGAGCCCGGCCCCAGGCCCAACAGCACAAACCTCGGGGTGACTTGGTGCCCGACGCAAAAATCTGCTAGGTTTGAGTCTTCCTACTGCACTTCACACGTATCAATTGTCACACCCTGCTAGTTGCGGAAGCGTGTTGCGTGTGACGTAAGAAAGGTAATCATTGCATCCAATCATGTATCACCGGCTCAAGACTTGTTTCCTGAAATACATGTAGTTTTAAAAAGTCAACAAAAGTTGAGCGAGTTCATGCGTTTTGTATGAGTTCCAATAAACTTGTAAACATTTGAGAGATTCCTTTGAAAACAAGTATGTAAAGCGTCTATGAATAGATCAATTAATGTTTTGCAAGGACATTAATATATGTGAAAACATAGGGAGTACCCAACCCAAGTGGGCTATTATTAGTGTCGAATCCCCTCGACTGTGTCGAATCCCCTCGACTGTGTCGAATCACCTCGACTGTGTCGAATCACCTCGACTGTGTCAAATCACCTTGACTGTGTCAAATCCCCTTGACCGTTGTCGAATCACCTCGACTGGGACACAAAAGCACTCTAAGTAGTCATAAATGGACCATGAGTGGGGCTCGGCCGTACCCGTTAGATCTAACCTTTGTCCATGTTTCTTATGAGAGTTATTGGCATTTCAGTTTCAGCCTATGCTCACATGATCTAATAGTTCATTTCATAGCCAAATCATACCATTGAAATATATGTAACATGTATTTCACCCCCGAGAGTTATAAATCCGAAAACAGTTAAGAGAAAAGGGGGGACATGAACTCATAAGTTTGCGTTCCGTGTACTATGATATCGAAGTGAGCGTCCGTACGTGTCAATAACCTACATGTGCACTAATCTCGTTAGACACTAGGTCTTTCGGACCTCGTACAAGTTGTTCATCTTGAATTCTTTATTATGTTCTCGTTTGTCATCTTTGGAACAACTTTGTATTTTAGAGCGTTGATAGTTTACTCGCTCGATTGTTATGTACATACATGTATTCTATACGTATTGAATTATAGGGGAACGGGCTTCACCCTTCATATGTCTTCGTGCCGCGCACACGTGTAATTGAGCCCTTGCTCATGCCATTGGGCCGAGCCCATGTCATATTGTCATTGGGCCATAGCCCATGTATTAAGGAATTTGGGCCTAGCTCATTACTAGCTTTGATAAGCCCAATTCTAACTTTATGAGTCCATTAACATGATCTTGCAATTTTTACCAAAATGTTACCAAGTAGTAAACTTTAAATAAGTTCATTTTTCATATGAAAAATACTTGGAAATTTGTATAGTTTTCGACTTTCCAGATTCTTGTTTTTGACCACTTAGTTATGCGTTCGCTTTAGTGTCTAAAAATATGTTATTTTTAGACTCGACGTTATAGTAACTTGTTTATGATGTCGATACGCCCAAATTGTCGTCATCAAGAGTTATGTATTTCCATTTCGGCCATTTTATTTAATTGTCCGATTTGCTTTTACTAGCATTTCTTGGACCATGTAGAAACATGTACATGTATTTATTTTGATCACCCTATAGGTATCTAATACATACACATACATAGCACACATTGCAAGCACTTAGCAAGTTTCCGAAAATATATAATTTTTCTTACCAAAAATTATATTTACACATTGTTATATTTTTACCCATTTATTTTTGTAAGAATAAATTTAAGTTCATAAGAACTTCTTGAATATTTAAACTTTAAATATTCCCAACAAAGTTTCCATAATGATGTTTAAGACCACTAATCGCGTTTAACCTTGTTAATCACCCCTTAATCCCCTCTTTAATCGCGATTAGATTTTTAGAAAAATTTGCCATAGTTTCCCCTAAACTATGACGTTTCCCACGTTACAAAAACGCGTTTAAATCAATAATCAATTCACTAAATCACCATTATTCACCAAGTTTCTTTTAAACATGTTTATATGCTAACATAGCCTTCACATTTCATGAACCTTCATAATATACTTTTTATACATAAAAAGTTAGACTTTTTAAGCTAATTTTTCATAATAAACAAGTTGTTTAATTTATTTTGTAAAAACAAAGTTCACTAACTTCCCAAGATTGAGCTTTAAACTCATTTACACACTTGTTTCTTTATGTAATCCAAAAATTATATGATTAGCTCATGAAATGAATATGATGATCTTTCTTGATTTGAACATAACCATGTTTAAATCACATATTTATGTTCATCATGATAAGATGAACACAAATATAAAATACTACATGAAATTAACAACATGATCATCATAAATATTGCCTTTAACTCACTAATATTAACAAAAATAACATAATCATCATGAACACATGAACATATTAACACTAAACAACATAAATCAACACATAATATATTCATATTTAGTGTTTATTAGCTTTGTGTTTAGGGTTTTTGATTATGTTAAGCTTTAAATTCAAGATCACCAACTTGTACTTCTATGATTAACTAGTAATTTAAAGCTTAAAAATGGTGGTTTGAAGACTTACGATATTGCACTAATTTAGACAAGAAAATAAGAAGAAATAAGCTCCAAGAAGACTCCTAGTAATGCTCCATGTTTACTCCATATGTGAGTGATCTTGTAAAGGCTATTTTTAGTGTAAAAATGTGGAGTTTAATAAAGGTTTGAAGGTGGTTTTATGGGGGGTGTTGGCTGCCGAAATGGAAGGAGAACAAGGGAAGGTTTTGAAGTCTTGAAATGGTGTTGAAATAATGATATGAAAGATGTCTTGTTAATTAATAAAAGGATGGTGTACGAAACGTTTTCAACAAGTAGCCATATTACAACCATACCTCATATCTTCACAATTTCAACAAGAATATGGTGGGTGGACCCACCTTGATTTCGGTCATAATGGGGGGGGGGTATTATATTTTTTTTTATAAAAAAAAATATTAAGAAGTAGATATATTGGTCATTTGTTTAAGTATGCTAATTAAGGTAGTAAAGTAGTTAAGAGTTTTAAACAAAGTCTAATTGGTTTGTTAGTTTAGTGGTTATAAATTTTGGATGATAAAATACCACTATTTCGGTCGTCGGTTCGATATCGGGTGATATACGAAAGGTGAAATATAGTACCGGGAGCCATTGTTTTAATTTACCATTGATGCTATGGTGTTTGTTTAGGGTACTTGCGACGTCAAAATATGGTTAACTAGTTCGCTAGACTAGTGTAAGTTGTATTTTGATACCCTAAATGCTTTCCGTTTAGGCGTCGGCTAGTTACCGGCACTTTCATTTCGTACCGACGAAGGTTTGCCGCAAGTTGTTATCCCACAACCAAATAATGTATGAAGTGATTTCGAGTTCTAAATTAAGCTTAACTAGTTCGCTAGGCTCTTCGTTTGGTTGTTATAGTGGCGAAAATATCGCTTGCTAGTTCGTCGGTTCGCTAACGAACTAGTTTAATGCATAGCGATGTAATACCAGAAGCTTGTGATTTTGGACATCCCGTTGATATCATTAAAATGTTTTTCCGTGTTTTTCATCAATTGACATAATTTCGGAGTCCCGGAAATGCTATATTGCGGATTCGGACGCGTTAAAAATGTTATATTAGCCGAAACGGACATTTTAGTAATGAGGGCGTCATACCAGAAAGTCTTGTATCTTTGCAAGATATGTTTTCGTATTAGTGTTTTCTTATAAGAATGGACTCAGTTATGTTATCTGTGTGTCGTTTTTCAGTGTTTCGTTCTGTTTTCACGGTTTTGCTGGCATGAATAGTGTAACCGTGAATAGTGCGCGCAACACTTTCTACCAACACTTTTAGGACATTGTTTGACTGGTTTCGAAATACGACGAAAACCAGCATAAGTTTTAGCATTGTTTTCTTGTCCTAACACTTTTATCTAATAAACGACACAGTTACGAAATTAAATTACGCTAAATGCATGAGATTATGTAAATAAAATAGTGATTAGCTTGTACGGAATCACCGGTGATTTGCCATTTGTCACATTCTCCCCCTGTTAAAAAGAATTTCGTCCCGAAATTCATGTTGAGTTATCCTTTGCAGGAAACTTCTCAAATAGGTGGGGATACTTTGTCTTGATTTGATCTTCACGTTCCCATGTATTCTCGGGTTCGTGACGTGAGTTCCATCGGACCTTTACTAGTTCGATACGACTTCTCCTTGTCTTGTGGACCTTCCGGTCCATAACCTCAACGGGTTCTTCGGTAAACTGGAGCGTGTCGTCTACATGAATTTCATCCATTGGGATGATAACTGTCTCAACAGTCGGACTTTTATTGAGATTTGACACATGAAATGTGTCGTGTACGTCATTGAGTTCTTCTGGCAGTTTCAACTTGTACGCGACGGTATCGATCTTCTCTAGAATTTCAAATGGCCCAATGTATCTCGGGTTTAGTTTTCCGCGTTTCCCGAATCTAGCTACGCCTTTCCAAGGTGAGACTTTTAATAAGACTTTGTCTCTGACCTTGAAGGATAATGGTTTACGTCTTCTGTCCGCGTAGTTCTTTTGTCTGTCACGAGCCGCTTTGATATGTTCTCGTATCTTTGCTATCTTGTCAGTAGTCTCTTGGGCTAGTTCAGGGCCAATGAGTTGTTTGTCTCCGACTTCCGCCCAACATAGCGGTGATCGGCACTTCCGTTCGTATAGTGCCTCGTACGGGGCGGCTTTGATGCTTGTGTGATAACTGTTATTATAGGAAAATTCACCAGCGGTAAATGAGTATCCCAGTTTCCGCCCAAATCCATCACACAGGCGCGAAGCATGTCCTCCAACGTTTGGATGGTTCGTTCGCTTTGTCCATCGGTTTGCGGATGAAATGATGTGCTTAGATCCAAACGAGATCCAAGCGATTCCTGAAATGATTGCCATATTCTTGACACAAAGCGACCATCGTGATCCGAGATTATTGAAATATGTACTCCTTGATGTGCTATTATTTCTTTGAGATAAAGCTGAGCTAACTTCTCTGTACTGTCTTTCTCGCGAATTGGCAAGAAGTGAGCTGTCTTGGTTAATCGATCGATGATAAACCAAATCATGTCATGACCTCGAGAGGTCCGTGGGAGTCCTGTAATGAAATCCATTGATATATGTTCCCATTTCCAAACGGGAATCTCGGGTTGTTGTAATAGTCTCGATGGCTTTTGGTATTTGGCCTTGACCTTTGCACAAGTTAGGCATTTCCCAGCATAGGTCGCAATATCTCCCTTGAGATTAGGCCACCAATAGTATTATTTTAAGTCTTGATACATCTTATCGGATCCTGGATGTATTGAATATTTCGACTTGTGTGCTTCGTCCAGCACCGAGTCTCCTAGACCGCCAAAATATGGGATCCAGATCCTTCCCATCAAATATAAAGTGTCATCTTTGTTCTCTTCCATTTGTTTCTCTAATCCCCATAAGGATTCTGCTTGAATGTTTTCCAGTTTTAAAGTTTCTTGTTGTGCATCATGCACTCGAGTGGTAAAGCTCTTTTGAATTGTAAACTCTAAAGCTCGTACTCGTAATGTTTTAACTCATTCTTTCCTACTCAAGCATCTGCCACAACGTTTGCTTTGCCCGGATGGTACTTGATTTCATAGTCATAATCCTTCAATAATTCTACCCAACGATGTTGGCGCATGTTTACTTCCTTTTGATCGAATATTTGTTGGAGACTCTTATGATTAGTGAATATGGTACACTTAGTACCATAAAGATAATGACGTTAAATCTTTAAAGCAAATACCCCTACGTCTAGTTCTAGGTCATGAGTGGTATAGTTCTTTTCATGAACTTTTAACTGATGTGACATGTACGTGATGATTTTTTTCACGTTGCATTAACACACAACCCAATCCTTGGTGCGATGCATCACAACACACCACAAAGTCATCGGTACCGTCTGGGAGTGATAAGATTGGCGCTTGGCATAACTTATTTTTGAGTGTTTGAAATGCCATTTCTTGTTTTTCACCCCCATTGAACTTTTTATCCTTTTGTGTGAGAGAGGTTAGCGGTTGAGAAATTTTAGAAAAAAAATTCTCAGTGTCTATGATAGTATCCCGCTAAGCCCAGAATTGTCTTACTTCCATTGAGGTCTTTGGGGCATTCCAGTTCCTTATAACTTCTATCTTAGAGGGGTCAACATGTATTCCATTCTCGTTTACCACGTGACCGAGAAATTGTACCTTGCGAATCCCAAATTCGCATTTTGAGAATTTGGCATACAATTGTTCTTTCTTAAGTAGCTCCAGAATAGTTCTCAAGTATTGTTCATGTTCCACCTTGGTTCGTGAGTATATTAAAATGTCATCAATGAATACGATCACGAACTTGTCGAGATATGGCTTATATACCCGATTAATCAAATCCATGAATAGGGTGGGAGCGTTTGTTAGGCCGAAAGGCATAACAAGGAACTCGTAATGCCCATAGCATGTCCTGAACGTTGTCATAAGAAGGCTTTCCTCTTGGATCCTCAGCTGATGGTGTCCGGATCTTAGATCAATTTTGGAATAGAAGCTAGAACCTTGTAACTGATCGAACAAGTCGTCAATCCTTGGTAAAGGATACCGGTACTTTATGGTTAACTTGTTCAGTTCTCGGTAATCTATACACATCCGAAAGGTTCCGTCTTTCTTCTTGACAAATAGCACCAGAGCTCCCCAAGGTGAGAAACTCGGTCTATTGAATCCTTTGTCAAACAATTCCTGAAGCTGAGTAGATAATTCTTGCATCTCCGAGGGTGCGAGTCTATATGAAGCTTTCACCACCGGTGCAGCTCCTGGCACAAGATCGATACTGAATTCGACTTGTCGCTGCGGAGGTAGTCCCGGCAAGTCTTCTGGAAAGACTTCAGGTATTCCCTTACCACAGGGATGTCCTCCACTTTGCGCTACTCGGCCTTCTTGTCGACCACATGGACAAGAAAGGCGATGCATCCAGTTCTCAGACTCTTACGAGCCTTCATACAGTTGTTGGTCAACAGTCGTGTGGCGTGTTTCTCTGCGTACACCAAAAGATGTTCTCTCGTCAGACAGGGGGAAAAAGAATAATAGTTTTCGCAGCACAACTACTTCTGCTCGGTTGTCGGCCAACCAGTCTATGCCAGAAGTTAAGTCGTAACAACCTAATTGAATGAGTGAAAAGTCGTTACTGAATTTTCGTGCTCCAAGTTCGAGTGTGCATCCTTTGATGTCTTTCCTGACTTGACTAATTTACCATTGGTCAATCCTATTGAATGGGAGGACGTCTTGTTTACTTGACTCGGCCAAGCATACTTTGAATTTTATGGGGATGAAGCTAATACCGACAACGGTGTTAAACAACACGGATGCAACGGGTCGGTTGATAGGAACGTATCAGTGACCCTTAATGACTCTATTTCATGTATATGCTTAGTATCTAAAGACACTAAGTTAAGCCGACGTTGGTATCCAAAGAATTGATACATGATGGTTGTAGAGTAGAGCATACCCCTGGACTTGCTTACTCACTAGCTTGATTCATCCTTAACCATCCATGCTCGTAGTGACCTCCTTGCCACAGTAAAAAACCACCTCGTTCATTCTTAAATATAGCTAACTCATTAGTTTCTGTTTTGTGCCAAGTCTCACCACACTGCTACTCTTGTCACTTTTGCAAGTGCCCTCATGATGAAGGTTTCACCTATCTTATTCCAAATTTTGACAAGTTATTAGCATACTTCTTAATGCGAGCATCGATTTTGGCAGTAATCGCCTTCGCTTTGCTTGTCAAGGGATTTCTCTTTCTCTTAACACCCTCCTTCGGCAGTCCCCCATCCTCAGCACATCCTTGGTGAGACTAACTGAGAGAGTTACTTGAAAATAAATCTAGGTAGGGTGACATGATGTGATCATGATTCGGATCTCAGGGCTAAACCCCAAATGTAGCGCTTAGTGCGTTTGGATTCGAGTGTTATCCAATATGCAGTCAATCCTTGACAGATTGTAGAGGCGTCGGGGTAACAAACAACATTAGCTCTAATCATGATCAAGTTCTAGAGCTCGGTTCCCAAACTTGGAATTTTTCCACTAGCGAGCAATACTCTTCTCGCTTAAGATTCTTGAGTTCTTCCCACAATAACCTCTTTGTTGTATTACTCCCTATAGTTTGCACTTGGAGATTCCACCAAGTTAACGCCTCATTCAACAGAAGGCTATTCGTTTACCAAAACGTTTACTTAGGAGTACATTTATTAGCAAGGTTAACTGACTTCCTTGTCTTTATCTAGCGAATAGAACTCACTGCACCTTCCGTATCAATGAGGTCTCACGGCTTATAATTCGGAAAAGCCTTAGGATTAAAATCTGGTGTGATTGCATCTCCAAGTGTGGCATTGCCACTCATTCTCATCCCATCGGGATTTAAACCACTTGAACTACCGGTACCATCAGTACCATCACTAGTGTCGACTCGACAACCTCATGTTGTTCCATAAAAACTCTAGTTCGTCTTTAATAGTAGGGCGTTGATTAACTGCCCCTTTTTGGGCATAGATTTTCTTTTCGGTGCCATGTTATTTTGATACATAGTATCAAAGAGTCTAGACTTGTATTTGGACAGATATAGCCTACCATGCGCCTAAGAATTTAGAACGTAATTGGTCATGGAAACCTAAAGACCGCATTGTTCATGTATGTTTGAACAATGGTAACATGAATAAACGCAACCCAAAATGCATAGTACCTCTTGCGTGTATTGACCATATGCCTATGTGGGAAAAGAGGTAAAACGGTCGTCTCCATCCATACAACATGTATTCTCTACTTCATGGACCTTGATCGTCCCTAGTATCCTTCGTCGCGCTACCCGTGTAACGAATACATTGATATCCCTTGAGCTCCACAAGTTCCAACAAAATTGTTATAATTTCTGTAGATGTCGAATAAAATACAATGAGGGGGTTGTAGCATGGCTCATGCCATATCATCCCTTGGAATAAGACAAATGTCAAACGACGGAGTTTAATGTAATCATTTCTAATAATTAAGATAAGGTAAGGTGTCATAGACACCAAAGAACTAGCCCATGTACCTGAATTCTGGGAATGTTGAGGAAAATCCTCCATGAGTGGCTAACGAGTTTTGTTTGCTTTCGAATGACTAGTCTCAGACGACTCGTGTTATAGATTGAATGTTAAGTGCAAACGATACGTGTAGTCTTCCTGTATCGTAGAGTGTTATAGTAACCATTCCGGTTAGTGTTCTACTAGATAGAAATTTGAACAACTTAAGAACTTCGAATGGATAGTGATCTCTTGGTTTGACCCGCAGAGCCCGCCAGGAATCCCATGCACTACAAGTTGTTATTACGTGGGCCCCCGTAATACTAAATTGTCTTGCATGGTCACCCAAGTGTCTCTCGTTCAAAGCAGACGATCAGTCAGAGAGAGGAGTCTATCGTCTACATACCTTCAACATAGAAGGGACATTCGTGCTAGTCCACGTGCCAATGCCCCTTGTCATTACTCGTGAAAGGGCACAACGTTAGACGGAATAGAAATATAGAGAATCCGTAACAATAGCAACTGGAGGGGCACCTTTAAGATGAGTACTTCATCTTCCTTATCTGGATGAGAGTGTCATCAATCACGATTAGTATGAGCCTCAAGGGCCTCGTTCCATTAATAAAGTTGTTGTCCAAGGCCGCCAACTCCGCCTCATCGTCACTACCGAAGCCAGACATATACCATCTGAGGGAAAACAACCATCTTCCACGGAATCCACGCTTTAGGGTCTCTCTCAGGGATCACGCCCGCCATAAGCTTCGTAATAGATGCCAGGTCATCATTCTCATCACGTGAGTCAAGTGTAATAATAGAATGCATAGTCGAAGGTATTTTCGTTCTTGGCAAATATTCCGTACAACATATATACAAATACATTATATATATAATCACTAAATCTCATGTTGTTTTTGTTCTCATGTTTCACATGTAAGCCTTAGTATTTTCAAGTCTATTCCTTATAGACTAAACATGTACTGAACCATATCAGTTACTTATGATTGAGCCCGCATGATAGATCCTCATGTTATCTTGACACAATGAAAACCTTTTGTCATTTTGTCATACTTTTGAAATCATTTTTGTAATGTTATCAAGTTTGTTTTCATGTGAGAGCCCATAGTGATTGTAGACCAAACTTTAATAAAAGTTTTTCCCCGGTTCACTACAATCGGAGCTCTGATACCAATCTGTCACACCCTGCTAGTTGCGGAAGCGTGTTGCGTGTGACGTAAGAAAGGTAATCATTGCATCCAATCATGTATCACCGGCTCAAGACTTGTTTCCTGAAATACATGTAGTTTTAAAAAGTCAACAAAAGTTGAGCGAGTTCATGCGTTTTGTATGAGTTCCAATAAACTTGTAAACATTTGAGAGATTCCTTTGAAAACAAGTATGTAAAGCGTCTATGAATAGATCAATTAATGTTTTGCAAGGACACTAATATATGTGAAAACATAGGGAGTACCCAACCCAAGTGGGCTATTATTAGTGTCGAATCCCCTCGACTGTGTCGAATCCCCTCGACTGTGTCGAATCACCTCGACTGTGTCGAATCACCTCGACTGTGTCAAATCACCTTGACTGTGTCAAATCCCCTTGACCGTTGTCGAATCACCTCGACTGGGACACAAAAGCACTCTAAGTAGTCATAAATGGACCATGAGTGGGGCTCGGCCGTACCCGTTAGATCTAACCTTTGTCCATGTTTCTTATGAGAGTTATTGGCATTTCAGTTTCAGCCTATGCTCACATGATCTAATAGTTCATTTCATAGCCAAATCATACCATTGAAATATATGTAACATGTATTTCACCCCCGAGAGTTATAAATCCGAAAACAGTTAAGAGAAAAGGGGGGACATGAACTCATAAGTTTGCGTTCCGTGTACTATGATATCGAAGTGAGCGTCCGTACGTGTCAATAACCTACATGTGCACTAATCTCGTTAGACACTAGGTCTTTCGGACCTCGTACAAGTTGTTCATATTGAATTCTTTATTATGTTCTCGTTTGTCATCTTTGGAACAACTTTGTATTTTAGAGCGTTGATAGTTTACTCGCTCAATTGTTATGTACATACATGTATTCTATACGTATTGAATTATAGGGGAACGGGCTTCACCCTTCATATGTCTTCGTGCCGCGCACACGTGTAATTGAGCCCTTGCTCATGCCATTGGGCCGAGCCCATGTCATATTGTCATTGGGCCATAGCCCATGTATTAAGGAATTTGGGCCTAGCTCATTACTAGCTTTGATAAGCCCAATTCTAACTTTATGAGTCCATTAACATGATCTTGCAATTTTTACCAAAATGTTACCAAGTAGTAAACTTTAAATAAGTTCATTTTTCATATGAAAAATACTTGGAAATTTGTATAGTTTTCGACTTTCCAGATTCTTGTTTTTGACCACTTAGTTATGCGTTCGCTTTAGTGTCTAAAAATATGTTATTTTTAGACTCGACGTTATAGTAACTTGTTTATGATGTCGATACGCCCAAATTGTCGTCATCAAGAGTTATGTATTTCCATTTCGGCCATTTTATTTAATTGTCCGATTTGCTTTTACTAGCATTTCTTGGACCATGTAGAAACATGTACATGTATTTATTTTGATCACCCTATAGGTATCTAATACATATACATACATAGCACACATTGCAAGCACTTAGCAAGTTTCCGAAAATATATAATTTTTCTTACCAAAAATTATATTTACACATTGTTATATTTTTACCCATTTATTTTTGTAAGAATAAATTTAAGTTCATAAGAACTTCTTGAATATTTAAACTTTAAATATTCCCAACAAAGTTTCCATAATGATGTTTAAGACCACTAATCGCGTTTAACCTTGTTAATCACCCCTTAATCCCCTCTTTAATCGCGATTAGATTTTTAGAAAAATTTGCCATAGTTTCCCCTAAACTATGACGTTTCCCACGCTACAAAAACGCGTTTAAATCAATAATCAATTCACTAAATCACCATTATTCACCAAGTTTCTTTTAAACATGTTTATATGCTAACATAGCCTTCACATTTCATGAACCTTCATAATATACTTTTTATACATAAAAAGTTAGACTTTTTAAGCTAATTTTTCATAATAAACAAGTTGTTTAATTTATTTTGTAAAAACAAAGTTCACTAACTTCCCAAGATTGAGCTTTAAACTCATTTACACACTTGTTTCTTTATGTAATCCAAAAATTATATGATTAGCTCATGAAATGAGTATGATGATCTTTCTTGATTTGAACATAACCATGTTTAAATCACATATTTATGTTCATCATGATAAGATGAACACAAATATAAAATACTACATGAAATTAACAACATGATCATCATAAATATTGCCTTTAACTCACTAATATTAACAAAAATAACATAATCATCATGAACACATGAACATATTAACACTAAACAACATAAATCAACACATAATATATTCATATTTAGTGTTTATTAGCTTTGTGTTTAGGGTTTTTGATTATGTTAAGCTTTAAATTCAAGATCACCAACTTGTACTTCTATGATTAACTAGTAATTTAAAGCTTAAAAATGGTGGTTTGAAGACTTACAGTATTGCACTAATTTAGACAAGAAAATAAGAAGAAATAAGCTCCAAGAAGACTCCTAGTAATGCTCCATGTTTACTCCATATGTGAGTGATCTTGTAAAGGCTATTTTTAGTGTAAAAATGTGGAGTTTAATAAAGGTTTGAAGGTGGTTTTATGGGGGGTGTTGGCTGCCGAAATGGAAGGAGAACAAGGGAAGGTTTTGAAGTCTTGAAATGGTGTTGAAATAATGATATGAAAGATGTCTTGTTAATTAATAAAAGGATGGTGTACGAAACGTTTTCAACAAGTAGCCATATTACAACCATACCTCATATCTTCACAATTTCAACAAGAATATGGTGGGTGGACCCACCTTGATTTCGGTCATAATGGGGGGGAGGGTATTATATTTTTTTTTATAAAAAAAATATTAAGAAGTAGATATTTTGGTCATTTGTTTAAGTATGCTAATTAAGGTAGTAAAGTAGTTTAGAGTTTTAAACAAAGTCTAATTGGTTTGTTAGTTTAGTGGTTATAAATTTTGGATGATAAAATACCACTATTTCGCTCGTCGGTTCGATATCGGGTGATATACGAAAGGTGAAATATAGTACCGGGAGCCATGGTTTTAATTTACCATTGATGCTATGGTGTTTGTTTAGGGTACTTGCGACGTCAAAATATGGTTAACTAGTTCGCTAGACTAGTGTAAGTTGTATTTTGATACCCTAAATGCTTTCCGTTTAGGCGTCGGCTAGTTACCGGCACTTTCATTTCGTACCGACGAAGGTTTGCCGCAAGTTGTTATCCCACAACCAAATAATGTATGAAGTGATTTCGAGTTCTAAATTAAGCTTAACTAGTTCGCTAGGCTCTTCGTTTGGTTGTTATAGTGGCGAAAATATCGCTTGCTAGTTCGTCGGTTCGCTAACGAACTAGTTTAATGCATAGCGATGTAATACCAGAAGCTTGTGATTTTGGACATCCCGTTGATATCATTAAAATGTTTTTCCGTGTTTTTCATCAATTGACATAATTTCGGAGTCCCGGAAATGCTATATTGCGGATTCGGACGCGTTAAAAATGTTATATTAGCCGAAACGGACATTTTAGTAATGAGGGCGTCATACCAGAAAGTCTTGTATCTTTGCAAGATATGTTTTCGTATTAGTGTTTTCTTATAAGAATGGACTCAGTTATGTTATCTGTGTGTCGTTTTTCAGTGTTTCGTTCTGTTTTCACGGTTTTGCTGGCATGAATAGTGTAACCGTGAATAGTGCGCGCAACACTTTCTACCAACACTTTTAGGACATTGTTTGACTGGTTTCGAAATACGACGAAAACCAGCATAAGTTTTAGCATTGTTTTCTTGTCCTAACACTTTTATCTAATAAACGACACAGTTACGAAATTAAATTACGCTAAATGCATGAGATTATGTAAATAAAATAGTGATTAGCTTGTACGGAATCACCGGTGATTTGCCATTTGTCACATCAATGGCCTTGCAAACCATTGGTGATCTCTTTATTTCCTTATTTGCTACATACCACTGATTTTTATACTTACAAAGGTTTTACATACTCACTGCCCATGAACTCACTCAACATATTTTTGTTGATTTTTCCAACTTACATGTATTTCAGGGAATTAAGGATCTGGCACGGTATTGTTGAACCGTTGTTGTGACCCTAAATAGTCAGTATAAGGCAGTTCATCTTCAGATACAAAGGCAGAATCAACGTAAATGAAGTCAAACAACTTTTCCTCTTAATTTCCTCTTATATTACTGAAATCCAAGCTTTTACAATGTTTTCTGACAAAAATTCAGCAGCACCTCAGCTTAGATTTCGCTCCAAAGATTACCAAATGAGATCACACCCTAAGGTATATATAGTGTTCCTGATTTCGCTCCAAACATCAGGAGCGAAATCACTATGTGACTCATGAGCGAAATCACCTAATTAACCCTAGGAGCGAAATTAACTAACAAGCACACAGGAGCGAAATTAACTAATTACCTGATTTCGCTTCTAATGAACCACATGTCATTAGGAGCGAAATTAACCTCTAACTCCTATTTCTAGATTTCCGTGCTCCAATCTATCCTATCTAGACCTAAGACTCGATACAGACGTAGTAAACAGACATTTAGTGCACCAACAGACTCCCCCTTGGATGTTGACGAAATCTTCAGCTTCGAGTCTTCAATCTTGGTCTTTTCTCACCTTTGTCTTCTCATTGCAAAAACTCTATCTTCTAACAAGTTCAGGATCACTTCCTAGCTCTATCTTCAGTCTCCCCTTTAACTATTGATCCAGACTCCCCCTTTCACAGACTCCCCTTCTCAGTATGCTGGAATCTGAGATCTTGATCTAGTTCAATCTTTAACACTTTGTTACCTTGGGAATGATGAAGTTCAAAACCTGTGTCTCAAACATCAAACATTACAAGCTTATCTTTTTCACAAAAACACACAATCTATCAGTTCTAGAAATCAACTCAAGTATTCAGGTCCAAGTTAATGACCCTGATTACTCAATTAATCTACCAAGTCCAATTTAATGACCTTGGTTGATCTTTTGACAACACAAACTGATTTTTGTAAATCATTTTTCAAACATTTTTCTGAAAATAACAAGCATCAAATTAATGAACTTGTTTTAACTTTTCATCAATACAATCTCTATCAAAATAAGCTCTTCTCATTCTTCAGTCCAGAACTTTTCCTGCATCTGCTTCAATCTTCGAGAATCCAACGATTAACTCTCCACTTTGGTTTGTCAAAAATAAAGCAGAAATGAAAAATCTTTTTAGATTTTAATAAAGTGTTCTAAACTAAGAAATGAAATATAGAAACTTAAATTGCAGAAAGTAAAGAAATTAAACTATTTTCAAACATATTTTTGGTGAGCGTGTCAGGGAATCATATCAGCTTATCAGACAAATTACAAGTACCGTTAAGCTACAATACATACTCAGAATTAAACAATTCACGTAGATTGTCGATATACTGATCCATTTTAAATTCTCACACAAATTTCAATCTACTCAGGATACGATTTATATGTCTTAAGAACTTAGCTCATTCATGTGTCCCACCTCTTGAATATACTCCCGTATCCAGATCCCAATATTCAGTCTTACAGGTGAGTATACCACAGATGATATCTGTAAGGGGTTAAATGCGAGGGCCGTGAGAGCTCAGGTCGATACTTCCGTATACGCAGAGAGATGACGGCTTTGACTTTTCGGTGTGTCCCCATTAGAAGATCTTTTCGTTTTAACAGCACACGATTAGCATTTTGCAATGTTTCATCGTTTTTTTATGCTGAGGGTGGCACTATATTTCAAGCAATGCGGAAAGTATTATTCGGGGACTAGGTCAGAACTTCCATTCAGCAGAAGTCCTGGAATAATACCTCAGATATCACTGAGTATAAAGACCTAGTATCTCAGAAAGAGGGACCTTTCAAACGAGATTTCAGGGGTTACCTATATATCCAAGTAGTGTTCCCCACGAATTACGCAAGTTTGAAATTTTAGGTTTATATCCCGAATAAATCTACTAAATGTACGAAAACCTATCGACACATCATCAGTGAGACTGTTTAATCCATTTAAACTTTACAATTCTTTAGCATACTGTAATTGTCAAGCCGATGTACTATCATTTTCCCTTTTTACACAAGCTCTTTTTCAGTTTTCTATCGTTTTTGGATTTTGAAATTTTATCATGTTTTTGTATTTTTGCATTTTTTTACTGTTTTTGTATTTTCTGAAAATATATCTACTCCCCCTAAATACCAAAACAAGTAAAAAATTGACAAACCATTGCAGATTGTTTCTCATCTTCATCCACAACAATACTCTCATCAACACCAATAATGCCATCCGACACCGAAAGAAGCTTCATACCGTTCAGTTTTAACAGATATTTAAACCGTGTTTTATCAAAAGCTTTGGTATGTAAATCAGCTTTCTGTTCATCCGTGTGGATTTTCTCAATTCGAATCAACTTCTTCTCGAAGCAATCTCAAATAAAGTGATGTCGAATTTCTATATGTTTAGTTTTAGCGTGATGTACTGGATTCTTTGTTATATTTATTGCGGCCTCCTTATCATCAGAAAGAGGTGTGTTAAGAAACTGCAAACCATAGTCGCGCATCTGTTGCTGTATCCACAAGATCTGAGAGCAGCAACTGCTAGCAGACACGTACTCCGCTTCACATGTAGATAGTGCTATAGAAGTTTGTTTCTTACACTGCCAGGTAACCAATCGAGGTCCAAAGAACTGGCATCCTGCAGTTGTTGCTTTTGCATTGACTTTGCAGCATCCGAAATCCGAGTCGGAATACCCTTCGAGCGTAAAGTCGCCTTTTCTAGGATACCACAACCCCAATGTAGGAGTTCCCTTCAGGTAGCGTAATACCCTCTTCACAATAATCATTTGCGAAGCTGTCGGGTTAGATTGATATCTTGCTGCGAGGCACGTTGGGTACATGATATCAAGACGTGAAGCTGTTAAGTACATCAAAGAACCTATCATGGAATGATAGAACATTTCATCAGCCCTGTCCCCAGTGAGATCTAGGTGAATCCCATGATTTGTTGCTAGAGGAGTAGCAGCTGGAGTAGAACTTGACATCCCAAATTTCTCTAGAATAACATAAACGTACTTTGACTGGTGAATGAAAATTCCTTCAGGTAGTCGTTCAACTTGTAGTCCTAAAAAGAATTTCATCTCCACCATTGATGACATTTCGAATTTTTGCTTCATCACCTGTTCGAAATCTTTGCACAAATTCTCATTTGTCGACCCAAAAATTATATCATCCACGTAAATCTGAACTATCAGCAGGTGTCCGTCGACCTCTTTAGTGAAGAGAGTGGCATCCACTTTTCCACGAATGAAGCTGTTGGCTAGTAGGTGTTGAGACAAAGACTTGTACCAAGCTCTCGGGGCCTGGTGTAAACCATACAGCGCTTTGTCCAGCAAATAGACCTTGTTCTTGTGGATTGGATCGATAAAACCCGGTGGCTGTCCGACATAAACCTCCTTTTTAACCTTCCCATAAAGAAACGCCGATTTTACATCTAGCTGATAATCTTTGAAGTTCTTCCAAGACGCAAATGCAAGGAAAATTCTGATTGCTTCTAGTCGTGCCACAGGAGCATACACTTCAGTAAAATCAATTCGCTCCTGTTGACTAAAGCCCTGAACAACGAGTCGAGCTTTGTTTCGTACAACAACTCCTCTGTCGTCTCTCTTACATTTAAATACCCATTTTGTACTGATTTTCCTGTGACCATCCGGCAAATCCACTAGCTTCCACACACCCAACTTTTCAAACTGACTCAACTCTTCTTGCATCGCATTGACCCTAGAATCTTCAGTAAGCGCCTCTTTGTAAGTTCTCAGTTCGATCTGCGAAACAAAACAACTTAATGAAAAATCAGTTTGTAAAGATGCTACTGTAGTATAAAAACATGTAAGGCCCTGGTCAATTTGACGTCTCGTGCGAACGCCTGATTGCAATTCTCCTATGATCAATTCCTCTAGATGGTATGAAAGAGTTCGTGGCATCACTTCGCTAGGAACATCCACATCGCCTTCCAGATTAGTAACATTTTGATTTGCACCTTGTTCACTAATTTGGTTTGATTGACTTGAACCATGAATCTGCACCCCCTCAGAATCTGAATCTCCACGATCAAATATCGGCATATTCTCAGATTCTTGATTATCATTCTGAACCGTCTGATTATCTTGAGCAACTTCATTTTGTTGGACATCATCGTGTTCACCAGCATTACTCGGACCTGCTTCATGGTCATTTGAAGTTTCCCGTGGTCGTCTCAAATACTCAGCTGGGAACCTTTGCTGTGACTCGTACTCACGCAAAATATCCAACTCATCAAAGAAATCTTCTTCTTCTTCTTCTTCTTCTTCTTCTCTCATGTCAAATGAATCCCACAACTTGTCATAATGATAACGCCATGAATCTCCTGGATTTTGTGGCGGCATAGTATAACCTTGACATTCAACATTTGCTGCTTCAATAATCCGCTTTTCACTTGGAACGAAGACATGTCGCATAGGACTTGCATAACCAACAAATATACCCTCAATGCACTTCGGACCAAACTTTCCATAAGGCTCTAGAACAGTACAGGGTGACCCGAACGGTTCAAGATACTTCAAATTAGGTTTGCGGTTATTGATCAACTCAAAGCATGTTTTGTTGAACTTCTTGACAGTGAGAACTCTGTTGAGAGTATAGCATGCGGCGGAAACAGCTTCAGCCCAAAAATTTATTAGTAACTTTGAATCTGCGAGCATTGTTCTAGCCGTCTCGATTAGTGTCCGATTTTTGCGTTCTGTGACTCCATTCTGCTGCGGAGTGTACGGAGCACTAAACTCATGCTAAATACCTCTTTCATCACAAAATTCTTCCAGCTTGCTGTTCTTGAATTCAGTACCGTTAACACTTCAAATTCTTTTGATACGCCTTTGGTACAGATTCTCAATTCTTTTGAACAATGCCATCAAACTATCAAACGTTTCATCTTTCGTTTTCAAGAAAGAAACCCACGAAAATCTAGAATAATCATCAGTAACCACAAGACAACATTTGTCTCCCGTAATACCCTTGACATTCACTGGACCAAACAAATCCATGTGAAGTCTCTCCAGGGGTCTTGAGACTGAATTAACTTGCTTTATAGGGTGTGACTTTTTCTTTTGCTTGCCTTTAACACAGCTAATGCACTCCCCTTTCAGATGAAAATCTTTGATATGAACTCCTGTAACCAAATCATTGTGCACCAAGTGATTCATTTTTCTAAGATGTATATGCCCCATCTTGCGGTGCCACAATCTCGATTCTTTTTCAGTTGCTCTGGACACAAAACAATGAGCCTGACCCGTGGTTGTAGTAGCTACGCTCATATCCAACACGTACAGATCATTAACTCTTGGTGCCCTCATGATAATGCATTCTTCAGGGATAACAAATCCTGGCTTCAAGATCAAACATTCTTTATCAGTGAAGTGAGTGGTATACATCCTGTCACAAATCTGCGAGATACTCAGGAGATTGTTCTCCAGCTCAGCAATGTAGTTAACTCTCTCAAACATCACAATCCTGTTGGATAACGTTCCTTCACCAATAATCCTTCCTCCTTGATTACCCGCGAATCCTACATATCCTCCATTGATATTCTTCACATCATACAACAATGCAGTCTTCCCTGTCATATGTCGAGACGCTCCACTGTCCATAATCCAGCGTGAGACTAATCTCGGAAGATCCTGCATAAATGATAAAAATGATTCAAACACTTCAATAAAGATGCCGATTCATGCTTCGCGATCAAGGAAGCTCCGGCAATTCAAACTACTTAGTCAAACATTGTGTCCACCCAAGCCTCATCAGTCTTGGATGTATCCTTGGTACTTTTTACTCTCGCAATTTGAATTTTAAAGTTTTTAGCATTAAGAGGTGGAAAATTTGCATCATGCTCAATCGGAATTCAATCCTCATAAGCTGAAATCTTTTTCTCTGTTTTAGGTTTCCAAACTTGTTGAGATAATGCTACCCGTTTGTAAAACTTGTCATTTTTAGTTACCACTTTCTTTACGGGTTCATTTTTTACTTTGATGTTGTCATTTTTCAACCTCTTTTTCTCAACAACCAGTGTTTTTCCCTTCATGTCAACTTTCTCTTTTCAGTCTTCACAGCTTCAGTCTTAGGCTTCACGTTGGTACACTTTCGTGTAATGTGACCAACTTGACTACATCTGAAGCATGTTCGAGTGTCAACAACTCGACTTGTGCCTACAGAGTGAGACTGTGAAGCTCTCTTCTTAAAGAACTCTTCATTCGATTTTGAAAAAATCTCTTTCTCTTCATCAGCTAGTGAACTCGAACTGTTCACAAACACATCAAAAAACCTCTTGTTTTTAACACTTCTCTTTTGATAACTCTTACCACCCTGATAACCACCCGACCAATTGTTTCGATTCTTATTATTATAAAAACGTGGTGGAATAACAGGTTTCTTGTAGTATGATTTATCTTTTTCAAAATTCATTTGTCTCTTTGTTTGACTCAAACTTTTCACTTCTGACAATTCAACTTCGACTAACTTGAAAACATTTGTTAACTTTTTCACATTCACATTCAATGGGAAACTCAGAATCCGAAAACAACTTATCCGAACCCAACATCTTGTACATGACAAGATTTGATCCATCATTTAAGTTGTTCTTGGAATTTTGTTTCGGAATGTAGTTGTCCAAGAAACATCCATCTTCCTCAGTAGTGTCACTGTCTGTTTTAGAACATTTTCAACAACACTTTTTACAACATCAGTTTGAACACTGTCGTCATCAAAAGATGTAAAAGTAACATCAATGTTCTCCGAAAGTTTCACTTCATTCTCTTCCTCAATTTCAACCAACCCAGATTGTTTTTTCGAATAATTCTCAAGAATTGGTGGTGGAACTCGATGAAAATCCACCCCGGTTCCATCTGAGTACACATCTTCGCCTGCTTTGTTTTTCCCGATGGGTTTGGGAACAATGTGTTGCAAAACAAAGCTTGCGGAGTAGTAACTCTTAAGCTTCAACTGGATTCGCTCATTCTCTATTTCAGCTTCTTGAACTTTAAGTTTCAATTTAGCGATTTCATCCAGTTGTTGGTTGATTGATTCTTCTTTTAACCTAAGCACGGTTTTTAGTTGAATATTTTCTTTATAAGTTTTACCGTTTCTGTCATCATTATCTTTCATTGTGCTTTTAGGCTTCTCAAATTTTTCAGTGATTTGGCGGTTTTCAAGAATTAACTTTTCATTTTCTTGTCTAATCCTTTCATGATCAGTTTTATCATTTTCAATTTTGTTAGTTAACTCTTTTAACCGTTCAGTTGAAGCTTTAACCATCTTGTCACGATCAAGAATTTGATCCTCAACGTTTCTGACTTTCGCTGTCAGATCATCAACCTTCTTTCCGGTGAGATACGTGACTGTATTACAAAATTTGCATTCCTTGATGCAATTTTTGCAATCAACATCCCCATTGACTTTCTTACCTGACACAGTCATTGACGCGTTTGAACTGATCTGGCTTTTTGATTCAGACACGGAGTCAGAGTCGACCTCAAGTGTTTTAGCTGCCAGCACCTTGTCTGCCATTTTTCTGAGATTTTCAGCATTCAACTCCTGCGTCGTGTCAATGATCCCCATATCAACTTTCTTTGACTTCTCTTTCTCTTCTTCCACCTTCTTCTGTTTCTCTTCTTTCTCCTTCTCGTCTCCGCTTCCCCACCATTTATTTTGCCAATAATCATCATCATCTTTTAACTGTTTGATTATGGCCTCTAGATCAAGAGTGTTATGATCAACATCAATGTTTCCATATGGATCAAGATAACACTCCCTATCTGGATCCCATCTCTTTGCACTTTTTGCTTCCGAAAAGATACCAGATATTCTGATCATTCTGTTTGTGGCCAACAACTTTCTGTAATTATACTTCTGTTGTTCTGTTCTGTTGTCTTTCCAAGGAATAGGTTCATTCTTTGCCATGAAAGCGTATCCAACTGCATCCTCCTCCGGTAACAACTCACTCCAATCGTAACCCTCATCATCATGAATCACCGCAAGAGCCCAAGATTTGTCTTTGTTACCTTCAACCTGCTTCATTCTTGGCGGCTCCGATTTGTTCTGATGATATATTGCCTTCATGTAATAGTCTTCTCTGAACGGGTTTTCAGACTCATCAGCATACGCGTTTCTGCATTCACGCTTGAAGTGACCTTTCTGCTTACACTTGAAGCATGTCGCCTTAGACTTATTAAAGCCCAACTTGGTAGATGGTCCACCAATTGTCTTCCTGCCGGTTATTTCCATGAAACGCTGTGCTCGACGAACAACACTAGCCATGCACCACCTTATGTCGATCAATTCCATTTCTTCAGGATCTATTTGATCATAATCTTCTTTTGTTAAGTTGGTGTTGCCAATCTTCCCAGCCATAAGACTTTCATATGATTCTAGCACAGAAGCTAGAAAAACCATCTGCTGCTTTGCCGACTTTTCACTGAAATGTTGAGCGTTTTTCATGTCTACAGCGATGTTGCAGTAAAACAAGTTCTTTGCATCAAACTGGTTTGAATATGATGAAGACCCACTGTGATATCCACTACTTTGACTTTCTTTGTTCGTTGTGGAAACATTATCAGCAGAAAACACAGTTTTGGGAGAATTGTTCTTTGGCATCATGCTCTTTTGATAATACAAATCCAAGTTCTGCTGGTACGATGAGTGATTAACTTTGTATGTGTTGATACACGGAATGTCTGTTGACTGCGTCTACATGAAGTCTGAAGTCAAGATTGGTCTAAAGGGGTCAAAGTGTAAATATTGAGTAATATAGACTTAGGACCGCTTATTTGTCATTGATGTATTGAGAACCGCTTTTGTGTCATTAGGTTTAGACTGGAACCGCTTTTAGGACATTAAGGTAGGATCGCTTATGTGACAAGGTGCTGGATCGCTTATTGGACTGTCACATAAGCGACCCATGATCACTATAAATAGGGTGGAGCGGTTCTTCATTTATAACAGTGTATGTATGTGCTGAGGTGCCGAAACTCTGCTGAAATTTTATCAGAAAGCAATACAAACACAAGGAATTAAAAGGATTAGCTGTTGTTACTTTACTTACGTTGATTCCGCCTTCGTATGTGAAGATGAACTACTTCGACTGACTTTTCGGGTCATAGAACGGTTCAACAAGTGGTATCAGAGCTCAGGACGAGGAGTTCATACTACGACAGCACAAATTTGCCGAAATCTCTCTTTTCTACTCACTTTCTCTCACATTTTTTCAGTTTCCAGTGGTTCCAACGGTCAAAATGGTCTGAATTTTGAATATAACGTGTAAAACACACTTTTAACAAACCCTAGAAAGAATCAGGTGAAAATACGGACTAAAAATGGTAAAAACTTGTTAAAATCTGTCAATCGCTTTTTCGGACGTAGGATCGCTTATTTGGACCTAAACTGTCTGGATCGCTCCAAATTCACACCTGAGATCGCTTTTTCGGACAATTTGACTCTCTGGATCGCTCGAACGGACAACAGTGTTGAACCGCTCGAACGATCATACTTGGACCGCTCATACGAACACTTCAGGTTCGCTCCAACAAACGAAAGTTGGATCGCTTTTGTGACAGTACTTGAACCGCTCGAACGGACGTACCTAAGACCGCTCGAACGGACAGTATTGGAACCGCTCGAAAGATCATACTCTGGTTCGCTCGAACGAACGTACTCTCGGTCGCTTATCTGACATATTGTGGATCGTTCGAGAGGACTTAGTCATTACTGTCTGGTCCGCTTTTACGAACATATTCTGGACCGCTTTTCTGTCAAACTGTCAAGACAGGATCGCTTTTGTGAACTGATATTTTACAAAACCAAAATTTTTCTAAGTGTTTTTTGACTTTGCAGGTACAATCAAAATGGATGATATTTTCTTAAATCCGTTCAGCGATATGTACGCATTCTCGGGTAGTACGGATAACAACGATACGTCATCAAGCAATAAAGATAAAAGTCCGCCGAAGAAAGAAAGAAAGAAGCATGGGAGTCCGAGAGCGCATTCGGAACATTCAACAAACCCCCAAAGCTTATGGCTATAGAGGATTATAGTAGGTGGGCAACAAAGTTTGAGGATTGGATGATGGCATTTGCATTTCCAAGCTGGAAAAGCATGAAAAATGGCTATGCAAATGGCAAGAAGAATGGTGAAGCCTTGAGATCAACTGAAGAAATTGATGCTTTTGTGGCAGAACAAAAGTGTGTAGCATTGCTTTTTCAATCCGTCCGAGAAGACATCATTTCCTTGATCGATTACACAAATGCACAAGATTTGTGGAATAAACTGAAAGCAAAATGTATAGGAAGCGAGGAAATTGTAAAGAATAAGAAGAAACTTCTTCGGAAAGAATTTGATATGTTTGGGTGTATGAAAAATGAATCAGTGGGTAAAATGATTGAACGGTTTGGTCATCTTAAGCTGGAACTTGTTCGACATGGGATCAATTATCCTGATGATGAGATAGTTGACAAATTGTTTGATTCACTACCTGATGAGATGGATTGGAGATATTATGCATTGATGTTAAAGAACACTATTGCTCCTAACAACTTGAAACCAGATGTTGTGATTGAGAACTTGAAAGTCATGAGCTAGAGTTGAAGAAAACATACAAAGTTAATCACTCATCCTATCAGCAGAATCTGGATTTGTATTATCCAAAAAGCTTGATGCCGAAAGCTACTTCTCCGAAAACGGCATTTTCTGCTGAGAATGTTTCTTCAACAAATAAAGAAAGTCAAAGCAGTTCAAGCAGTGGAAGTCACAGTGGGTATCACAGTGGATCTACGTCTTCTACAAATCGTTCTGATGCGAAGTTTTCGTGCAACATTGCAATCGATTTGAAGAATGCACAAAACTTTGACGAAGAATCGGCCAAGCAACAGATGGTTTTTCTAGCATCTGTTTTGTAGTCCTATGAAGGTTTGGTAGCCGGGAAGATCGGAAATACTAATCTGACCAAAGAAGACTACGATCAGATAGATCCTGAGGAAATGGAGCTTATTGACATTCGTTGGGCAATGGCAAGTGCTGTTAGACGTGCGCAACGTTTTATGGAAATTACCGGGAGGAAATCAATTGGTGGTCTGTCAACAAAGCTTGGGTTCGATAAGTCAAAAGTGACGTGTTTTAAGTGCAAACAAAAGGGCCATTTCAAGCGAGAATGTCGGAATGCATACGTTGATGAATCTGAAAATCCATTTCATGATGATTATTACAAGAAGGCGATCTATCATCAAAATAAATCGGAGCCGCCCAGACTAAAGCAGGCTGAAGAGCAAAGAGAAAAGTCAAGGGCTTTAGCTGTGATCTATGATGATGAGGGTTACGATTGGAGCAAAGAGGTTTTGCCGGAAGATGATGCCATTGGTTATGCTTTCATGGCAAGTCATGATGAACCGATTCCTTGGAAGGATGATCGAACAGAGGAACAGAAGTACCAATACAGGAAGTTGATTGCTGAAACAAAGATTATCAGACTTTCTGGTGTGTACTTGGAAGCAAGAAGAGCAAATCGTTGGGATCCAGACAGAGAGTGCTATCTTGATCGGTATGGCAATGTGGCAGTTGATGACAAAACGCTAGATATTGAAGCCATCATTCAGGAGTACAAAGAAGATGATGAATACTGGCAGCATAAGTGGTGGGGAACACCAACTTCGAAGATGATTGAGGAGGAGAAAGAAAAAGAGAGAAAAGAAAAAGAAGAGAGAGAGAAGAAAGAAAACGCAGAGACTGAGAGATCAAAGATGGTTGATACGGAGAATTCAGAGAAAATGGCTGACCAAGTGCTAGCTGCTAAAGCACTTGAGGTAGATTCTATTTCTGTTTCTGAGTCAAAAGAGAAGGTCAGTCAAAGTGTGTCAACATCCAGGTCAGGTAATAAAGTCGATGGAAATGTTGATTGCAAAAATTGCAACAAACAATGCAATTTTTGTAGTACAGTCACGTATTTGAATGATGAGAAATTGAAAAATCTGAAATCAAAAGTTAAAACTTTTGAAGATCAGATTCTCGATCGTGACACAGAGTTAAAAGTTTCAACTGAACGGTTTAATGAATTAACCACTAAATGTGACAAAATTACAACTGAAAATGAAAAGTTAATTCTGGAAAACCGTCAGATCTCCGCAAAATTTGAGAAACTTAAAAGTGTTGTGAAAGACAGTGATGATCGAAACGGAAAAACATTCAAAGAAAACGAACATCTAAGAGCTGTGTTGCAATTAAAAGAAAAATCAATTAATGAACAACTGGATGAGATTGCAAATTTAAAACTTAAGGTTAAAGAAATTGAGATTGAAAATGAAAGAATTCAGTTGAAATTAAACAGTTATAGCTCAGCTAGCTTTGTTTTGCAGCACATCGTTCCCAAACCTATAGGAAAAAACAAAGCTGGTGAGGACGTGTTTTCTGATGGAACGGGTGTAGGGTTTCACAAAGTTCCACCGCCAATTTTAGACAACTACACGAAAAAGCAGTCTAGTTTGGTGGAAATTGAGGAAGAAAGTGATGTTACACTTCCTGAGAACATTGATGTCACGTTCACGTCTTCCAATGAAGAGGGTGTCCAAAATGATGTGGTGAAAAGTGTGATAGACAAAGTGCTTAAGCCGGATTGTGACACTTCTGAGGAGGATGGGTGTTTTCTAGATAAATACATTCCGAAGCAAAAGTCCAAAAACAACTTATATGATGAATCTGATCTTGTCATGTACAAGATGTCGGGATCGGATAAGTTGTTTTCGGATTCTGAGTTTCCATTAGAGAATGTTAATCTGAACAAATTGACAAATGTTTTCAAACTGGTCGAAGTCGAGTTGTCAACAGTGAATAATCTGAGTCGAAAGAAAGAGAGGGTTTACAACAAGAAAGCTGTTTATCCACCACGTTTTTACAATAACAACAGAAACAATTGGTCGGGTGGTTATCAGGGGGGTAAACCATTTCATAAAAGAAATGTTTCCAACAAGAGGTATGTCGAAAAGAAAAAGTTTGTGAATAGTTCAAGTTCACTTGCTGATGAAGAAAAAGAAATTTTTACAAAATCAAACAAAGAATTTTTTGAAAAGAGAGCTTCACAGGCTCAGTCTGAAGGCACGAGTAGGGTAGTTGATACTCGTACTTGTTTTAGATGTGACCAGGTTGGTCATATTGCACGAAAGTGTACATATGTGAAGCCTAAGACTGAAGCTGTGAAGGTTCAACAAAAGAAAGTTGATGTGAAGGGTAAAACACTGATGTATGTTGAGAAGAAAGTTGTTGGGAAGAAAAACGTTAAAATTGACAACGTAAAAGCAAAAACTGAACCCGTAAATAAGTTGGTAACTCAAAATGATAAATTTGATAAAAGGGTTGCAGTAACTCAACAGGTGTGGAAACCAAAAATTGAATCAAAAGTTGAGAAGAAAGTTTCAAATTCTGAGGAGAAAAAGGCTGAAGAGCCAATTATTGTTGATTATGATGCAAATTTTCCGCCTCTCAAGGCTGAAAATTTCAAAATTCAAATTGCAAGAGTCAAGGTTGCACCTAAGGCTGATGAGGCCTGGGTGGACTCTATGTTTGACTAAACAGTTTGAATTGCCGGAGCTTCCTGGTTTGCGAAGCATGAATCGGCATCTTTCTTGAAGTTGTTTAAATGATGAATTGTTATGTGCAAGATCTTCCAAAACTTGTATCCAGGTGGATAATGGATAGTGGAGCTTCAAGGCATATGACAGGGAAGACCGCATTGCTATATGATGTGAATGACATTAATGGTGGTTATGTGGGTTTTGCGGGTAATCAAGGAGGCAGGATCATAGGTGAAGGAACATTATCAAATGGCATTATCACGTTTGAGAGAGTAAACTACATCGCTGAGCTGGAGAACAACCTGCTGAGTATCTCCCAGATCTGTGACATGATGTATACTACTCATTTCACTGACAAAGAATGTTTGATCTTGAAACCAGGATTTGTGATACCTGAAGAGTGGATCATCATGAGGGCACCAAGAGTCAATGATCTATACGTGTTGGACATGAGCGTTGCTACTACAACCACGGGTCAGGCTCATTGTTTTGTGTCCAGAGCAACGGAGAAGGAGTCAAGGTTATGGCACAGAAAGATGGGGCATATTCATCTAAGGAAAATGAATCATTTAGTGCATAACGACTTGGTCACCGGAGTGAATATTAAAGGTTTTCATCTGGAAGGGGAGTGCATAAGCTGTGTCAGAGGTAAACAGAAGAAAAAGTCTCACCCTACAAAACAAGTCAATTCAGTTTCTATGCCTTTGGAAAGACTTCACATGGATTTGTTCGGTCCAGTGAATGTTAAGAGTATAACAGGAGATTCCTACTGTTTGGTCGTGACTGATGACTACTCCAGATTTCCGTGGGTCATGTTCTTGAAAACGAAAGATGAAACCTTTGATAGTTTGGTAGTTTTGTTTAAGAAAATTGAGAATCTGTACCAGAGACCGATTTGTAGAATTCGAAGTGACAATGGTACTGAGTTCAAAAACAGTAAGATGGAGGAATACTGTGATGAAAGAGGTATACTGCATGAGTTTAGTGCTCCGTACACTCCTCAGCAAAATGGAGTTGCAGAACGCAAGAACCGGACGCTAATCGAGACAGCCAGAACGATGCTTGCAGATTCTAAGTTACCAATCAATTTCTGGGCTGAAGCTGTTTCTGCTGCATGCTATACTCTCAATAGAGTTCTTACTGTGAAGAAGTTCAACAAGACGTGTTTTGAGCTAATCAATAAACGCAAGCCGAATTTGAAATATCTAGAACCGTTTGGGTCACCCTGTACGGTAATAGAGTCACATGGCAAGCTTGGTCCGAAGAACTTTGAAGGAATATTTGTTGGATATTCAGGTCCTACACGGCGTGTTTTTGTTCCAAGCGAAAAGCGTATTATTGAAGCAGCAAATGTTGAATGTCAGGGTTATACAATGCCGCCTCAGAATCCTGGTGATTCTTGGCGTTTTAATTATGACAAACTTTGGGAATCGTTTGACATGAGAGAAGAATCAGAGGAAGAGGAAGATTTCTTTGATGAGCTGGATATTTTACGAGAATATGAATCGTCACTCAGATTTCCAGCAGAGTATTCTAGCAGACCTCGGGAGACTTCAAATGATGATGAAGCAGGTCCTAGTAATGCTGGTGAACATGATGATGCAGTTGCTCCTGGTAATCAGTCGGAGGTGAATGATGATCAAGAAGCTGAAAACATGCCAGTTTTTGACCATGGTGATTCAGATCTTGAGGGGGAGCAGATTCAGTTGTCAAGTCAAACAAACCAAGTTGGTGAACAAGATGCAGAGCAGAATGTTACTAATCTGGAGGGAAATGTAGAAGTTCCAAGCGAAGTGATGCCGCGAACTCTTTCGTATCATCCAGAGGAGTTGATAATAGGAGAATTGCAATCAGGCGTTCGAACGAGACGTCAAATTGACCAGGGCTTAACATGTTTTTATTCTACAGTAGCACCTTTACAAACTGAATTTTCATTAAGTTGTTTTATCTCGCAGGTCGAACCGCGGACATACAAAGAGGCGCTTACTGAAGACTCTTGGGTCATAGCGATGCAAGAAGAATTAAGTCAGTTTGAGAAGTTAGGTGTGTGGAAGTTGGTTGATTTACCGGATGGTCAAAGAAAAATCAATACAAAATGGGTTTTCAAATGTAAGAGGGACGACAGAGGAGTGGTTGTACGAAACAAAGCTCGACTCGTTGTTCAGGGTTTTAGTCAACAGGAGGGGATTGATTTTACCGAAGTCTATGCTCCTGTCTCACGACTAGAGGCTATCAGAATTTTCCTAGCATTTGCGTCTTGGAAGAATTTCAAAGTATTTCAGTTAGATGTTAAATCAGCGTTTCTTTATGGGAAGGTCAAAGAGGAGGTTTATGTTGGTCAGCCGCCGGGCTTTACTGACCCAATCCACAAGAACAAAGTTTATCTGCTGGATAAAGCGTTGTACGGTCTACATCAGGCGCCGAGAGCCTGGTACGAGACTTTGTCTCAACATCTACTCGCTAACCAGTTCATACGTGGAAAAGTGGATGCCACTCTCTTCACTAAAGTCGTTGATGGTCATCTTCTGATAGTACAAATTTATGTAGACGATATTATTTTTGGGTCAACGAATGAGAAATTATGCAAAGATTTCGAACAGGTGATGAAGCAGAAATTTGAAATGTCTTCAATGGGGGAGATGAAATTCTTTCTGGGATTACAAGTTGAACAACTTCCTGAAGGGATTTTCATTCATCAAACGAAGTACGTGCATGATATTCTGGAGAAATTTGGAATGTCAAGTTCTACTCCTGCTGCTACCCCACTTGCGACAAATCATGGTATTCACCCAGATCTCACCGGAGACAGGGTTGATGAGACACTTTATCGATCCATGATAGGTTCTTTGATGTACTTAACTGCTTCACGGCCTGACATCATGTACCCAACGTGCCTCGCAGCAAGATTTCAGTCTAACCCGAGAGAATCGCACATGATTATTGTGAAGAGGATTTTACGTTACTTGAAAGGCACACCCACATTGGGGTTGTGGTATCCTCGTAAAGGCGATTTTACACTCGAAGGGTTTTCCGATTCAGATTTCGGATGCTGCAAAGTTAATGCGAAATCAACAACTGCAGGATGCCAGTTTTTTGGACCGAGATTGGTTACTTGGCAGTGTAAGAAACAAACATCTGTGGCGCTATCTACATGTGAAGCAGAGTATGTTTCTGCTAGCAGTTGCTGCTCTCAGATCCTGTGGATACAGCAACAGATGCGCGACTACGGTTTGCAGTTTCTTAACACACCTTTGTTTGTTGATAATGAGGCCGCGATTAATATAACTAAAAATCCAGTACATCACGCTAAAACTAAGCATATTGAGATTCGTCATCACTTTATTCGCGATTGCTTCGAGAAAAAGTTGATACGAATTGAGAAAATCCACACTGACGAACAAAAAGCTGATTTGCATACCAAAGCTTTTGATAAAAATCGCTTTCAATATTTGTTAAAACTTAATGGTATGAAATTGCTTTCGGTGTCGGATGGAGTTGTGAGCGTTGATGAAGGTACTGTTGCGGATGAAGATGAGAAACAATCTGCGATGGTTTGTCGATTTTTTACGTGTTTTGGTATTTAGGGGGAGATAGATAGTTGTACATATTGTATTTTCAGAAAAATACAAAAACAGTAAAAAATGCGAAAATCCAAAAACATAATAAAATTGAAAAAGAGCTTGTGTATATAGGGAAAATGATAGTACATCAGCTAGACAATTACAGTATGCTAAAGATTTGGAAAGATAAAATGAGTTAAACAGTCTCACTAATGATGTGTCGATAGGTTTTCGTACATTTAGTAGATTTATTCGGGATATAAACCTAAAATTTCAAACTGGTGAAATTCGTGGGGAACACTTCTTGGATATATAGGTAACCCCTGAAATCTCGTTTGAAAGATCTCGTATTCTGATATACTAGGCGGTTATACTCTATGATGTCTGGGGTATTATTCCGGGACTTCTGCTGAACGGTGGTTCTGACCTAGTCCTTGGCTAATACTTTCACCCAAAATGCTTGAAACATAGCATAAAGCCCTCAGCTGATTAGACGATAAAATTGATAATCAGTTGTTGTAGCTAAAAGATTCTCTAAAGGGAACACATTGCAAAGTCGAAGCTGATATCTCTCTGCTGAACGGAAGTTCTGACCTGAGATCCCTCAGTTCTCGCATACCCTAATTTATGTACAGACATCATTGTAGTATTTTTGCCTGTAAGACTGAATATTGGGATTCTGGATACGGGAGTATATTCAAGAGGTGGGACACATGAATTGATCTTTGTTCTTAAAACACTTAAACGATATCCTGAATAGATTGAAGTTTGTATGAGAATTTAAGATGGATCAGTATATCGACAATCGAGGTGAATTGTTTAAGTCTGAGTATGTAATGTAGCTTAACGATACTTGTAATCTGTCTGAAAAGCTGATATGATTCCCTGACACGCTCGTCAAAAACAAATTTGTAAATAGTTGGTTTTCTGCAATTTAAGTTTTCTGTTATTTCATTTCTTAGTTTAGATCAACCTAAAATCCAAAAAGATTTTATTTCTGCTTTATTTTAGACAAACCAAAGTGGAAAGTTGATTGTCGGATTCTAGCAAAATGAAGCAGATGCAGGAGATTCTGAGCTGAAGATCGAGGAGAGCTTACATTGTTGGAAAATGTTTGTTTTCAAAGTTATAAACAAGTTCATTAAGTTGATACTTGTTATTTTTCAGAAAATTGGAAAATTGTTTTACTAAATCAGTTAGTTTCGTCACAAGATCAACCAGGGTCATTAAGTTGAACTTGGTAGATTAATCAAGTATTCAGAGTCATTAATTTGAACTTGAAAACTTGAATGGATTTCTAAAACTGATCGTATTAGTGTTTATTGTTTGAAAAGATAGATTGTAATGTTATTGGTTGAGTAACAGGTTTGGACGATAATTCCCAAAGGAGGCAAACTGCAAAAGCTTGAACCAGATATCTCAAGATTCCAGCCTAATGAGAGGGGGAGTCAGTGAGAGGGAGAGTCTGGATCAACAGCTAATGGGAAGCTTGTAGATAAAGCTAGAAGTCAGTCCAGGAACCTGTGAAGAATGCTTGAAGTGACAGACAGAGTTGGTAAAGACGAAGACTAAAGACTACGGATCCGAAGATGCTAAAAAGACTACGTCAACATCCAAGGGGGAGTCTGTTGATACACGGAATATCTGTTGACTGCGTCTACATGAAGTCTGAAGTCAAGATTGGTCTAAAGGGGTCAAAGTGTAAATATTGAGTAATATAGACTTAGGACCGCTTATTTGTCATTGATGTATTGAGAACCGCTTTTGTGTCATTAGGTTTAGACTGGAACCGCTTTTAGGACATTAAGGTAGGATCGCTTATGTGACAAGGTGCTGGATCGCTTATTGGACTGTCACATAAGCGACCCATGATCACTATAAATAGGGTGGAGCGGTTCTTCATTTGTAACAGTGTATGTATGTGCTGAGGTGCCGAAACTCTGCTGAAATTTTATCAGAAAGCAATACAAACACAAGGAATTAAAAGGATTAGCTGTTGTTACTTTACTTACGTTGATTCCGCCTTCGTATGTGAAGATGAACTACTTCGACTGACTTTTCGGGTCATAGAACGGTCCAACAGTATGTCTTCTTTAGCTCCAGCTCGTGACTCTCAAGTCTCTCAATCAACAAATCCACAGTAAGATCTGCAGGCTTGATCGTATTCTTCAGCATCAACGCATAGTACTGCCAATCCATTTCATCCGGTAACGAGTCAAATAATTTTTCAACTAGCTCATCTTGAGTATAAGAAATTCCATGTCTCGCTAGTTCCAGCTTCAGATGCCCAAACCTCTCAATCATTTTACAGACTGACTCATTCTTTAAACACCCAAACAAATCAAACTCTTTTTTAAGTAATTTCTTTTTGTTTTTCACTATTTTTGCACTCCCTAAACATTTGTCTTTCAACTTTTTCCAGAGATCCTTAGCACTAGAGTAATCGATCAAAGAGATTATATCTTCACGAACAGATTGAAACAACAACGCAACACATTTCTGATCAGCAACAAACGCCTCTATTTCATCAGATGTTGATAAAGTTTCACCAATTTTGCCTCCACTATCGTATCCATTTTTCAGACTCTTCCAGCTAGGAAAGGCAAAAGCCATTAACCAATCTTCGAACTTCTTGGCCCACCGACTATACTCCTCATTTGCCATCAACTTCGGTGGTTTGTTGTAAGTTCCAAAAGCACTTTCAACCTCCAAAGCATTCGATAATTTCTTCTTTGCATTTGGCGGGTTCTCATTGGTGTTGCTTGAAGATGTATCGTCACCCGAATTTCCAGCAAATGCATACATGTCGCTAAATGGGTTCATGAAAATATCATCCATCTTGAACGTACCTGAAAAATCAGTAAACACTTAGAAAAATTTTCGAAATTTTGAAAAACTAGTGATTTCGAGAGAAATCAGAATGTAAATTCAAGCGAAAACAGAATATTTTCTAATTTCGAGTGAAATCAGAGAATATCTCTTGAGCGGAATTAGACTTTATGTCTTTACGAGTGAAATTAGACACTCGCTTTCGAGCGAAATCTCCTTTTTATGTTCCTAAGAGCGAAATCAGCTATTTCGCTCTAAATGTCCTAGATAATCTCGAGCGAAATCAAGTTTTTAAGAGCGAAACCTTCGATGTTATTTAGGAGCGAAATCAGATTTTTATGTCATTTTTACCAATTTTACTTTGATTTTTAACCTGATTCTTTCTAGGGTTTGTTAATTGTATGTTTGACACAATATACTCGAAATTCAGGTCATTTCAACCGTAGGAACTAGTTCAAATCAGAAAATTATGAGAAGAAGTGAGTAGAAGTAAGAGAATCTGGTAGAATCAAGCTGTAGTAGTATGAACTCCTCGTCCTGAGCTCTAATACCACTTGTTGGACCGTTGTTGTGACCCTAAATAGTCAGTATAAGGCAGTTCATCTTCAGATACAAAGGTGGAATCAATGTAAATGAAGTCACACAACTTTTCCTCTTAATTTCCACTTATATTACTGAAATCCAAGCTTTTACAATGTTTTCTGACAAAAATTCAGCAGCACTTCAGCTTAGATTTCGCTCCAAAGATTACCAAATGAGATCACACCCGAAGGTATATATAGTGTTCCTGATTTCGCTCCAAACATCAGGAGCGAAATCACCATGTGACTCATGAGCGAAATCACCTAATTAACCCTAGGAGCGAAATTAACAAACAAGCACACAGGAGCGAAATTAACTAATTACCTAATTTCGCTTCTAATGACCCACATGTCATTAGGAGCGAAATTAACCTCTAACTCCTATTTCTAGATTTCCGTGCTCCAATCTATCCTATCTAGACCTAAGACTCGATACAGACGTAGTAAATAGACATTTAGTGCACCAACAGGTATGCTACGTTTTCACGTTGCGTAAGAGTTAAGGGATCATCCAAGTTTAGGGGTTGTGGCTTTTACCTGGACGAGTCACAGTTCTTAAACTGCGTCTATTTTATGTTTGTGGTTGTGTCTTAAGAACAATGTTTTTATTTTGTAGTGTTGTAAACTCGATGCATGTGTCAACGTTTCGAACAATGTTGTGGTACTTTTATTTTAAAACATGAATCAATGGATGATCTGCATGGTTTTACATTCGTATAGCTTGGTTGTGATTAAGCTATGGTATTTAGAAGTCACACCAAATTAACCCACGCTTCCGCAAAGCCAGGGTGTGACATGAGGACGATATAATATGTTATATGTCAATGGAAGTGTTATGTGCAATGTCGTATGTTTGCTTATGAATGGGAATAGATGGGGAAGTTTATATGGGCATGATCCGTTAAAGTGAGTGCATGTTATGTGGTAGATGCATGTAGGAACTTCGTGCTTATTTGAAGTCACTAATAAACTAACTGGTAATCATATTAGGAAGCGATTGACTGACCTTAACTGTTAGCTATATTTGAGAGTCAAACTGAGCAACCAAAGGTGAGTTCACACAGTTTATAAGGCATGGGATTCCCGGTGGTTGGGAATTGGTTAAGAATTTGTAAATGGAATCTACATATCCTCCTTGGGTAGGATATGTACTGCCATCCTCCATAGGTAGGATGCCAATATTAATCCTGCGTATTCTCCTTGGGTAGAATACGTACATTCATCCTCCTTGGGTAGGACAACAACCTTAAAACTTACTAGACAAAACTCTATCATTCAGTCCCTCATCTTATATCGACTTAATCGCCGAGGCCGATGGCGTGCGGGTCATTAGTTAATAGCGCTATTAGGTTTAACAAACCTCACACCGTGTCGTTCGAACAGGCGTGTACTAATGGACTATGTCTAACTGTCAATGATGATAGACGTTGACATAGGGCACATTTAATGTTCGTCAGTTGTCGATATGGTACGGTCTAGTGGTTCACATGGGGAAGCCCCCACTGATTATGGATATGGTTTGGGTAATACAAGGAACTGGTTAAACATACTTTCAACTATGGGGTAACCCCCACGGCAAATAAGCCAACGAAAGTCAAACCACGTTTTCTGAAAACAACTTAAAACTTGTAGGATCGGTTTTGAGACCCGAACGAGTCGTTCAGAGGAGTTTTGATCTGTGTCAGAGGCGGAAACTAAGAAACAGACTTCGAAACAGCTTGCAATTCACTTTAAATAACTTTTAGATTGTTATAACAGTAATTACAAACACAGGATAAACCGGCAGCACCTCGGTATCCAAATTCAGAACCGATACTAATGATTTCGCTTGAGAGGCTTTATATAGGCATGGGGTTCCGCTTGAAAGTGACAAGAAACATTTCAAGCGGAATCAGTTAGATGTGATTTCGCTTGAAACTGTCACAAGTCATTTCAAGTGGAATGAACCCCATTCAAGCGAAATCAGCTCAAATACTTCTAAAACCTAATTTCTCATACAATGTTCCCTGATCTAACAATCTAGAGTAAGACTCGATACAAGATGAAGTCGATAGACGTAGTGCACCAACAAACTCCCCCTCGGATATTGACGAAGTCTTCGGTGTCGAATCTTCACAATCTTCAGTCTTTATCAGTCTTCGGGCTACCAGAATCTTTATCTGACTCTTATCACACTCTAATACTGTCTTCAGCTAATCTCCCCCTCAAATTTTGATCTATCAGCAGACTCCCCCTTGAATAATGTTGGGATCTTAGTCGGGATCACATTCTCCTTAGGTATCAGAAACCTGGCTCTTCTCAAATTTCAAACCTGCATTGTCTCTACCACAAACATAAGTTTTATAATTTTAATAGATGACAACCACAGACACCACTTGAAATTCTCTTTCTGATGAACCACTTGAAAGAATGATTTAATCATTATGAAAGTCTTAAACACAAATTCTGTCACACCCCCAAAATCCACCATGCGGAGTACCACCGCTTGGAGGCGTGACGTGACCAGGATCGAGCCACCAATCATATTGAACAACGTATTTAAGTAAATAAAACCAACCACAATACAATTGGTGACCAAAAGCCAGTTAACCAAGTTTTAAATTAAACAGCGGAAGCATATTACATGATACCAAAATATAAGTTCATAGTCCATAAGTTTAAAAATCCAGAACGTAGATTTAATAAGTTCATAAGGATTAAGTGTTTATTACGGAACATGACAGTCCGTATCCCACAACGACTCCTTCCTCGTGCAAGCTCCAAGCATTTAACGACCTGTAAGGCATGTAACAACGAGTCAACAACAAAGTTGAGTGAATTCACAGTTGGTTGTTTAGTTATAGCATTCGTTTCGTAAATCATATGTTCGTTTTGAAAACCATGTATCGTATGAGTTTGCATCGCAGTCTTTCTGACATGTTTGCGAAGATTAGTGGGGGTTTCCCATGTTTTACTAGACCACGCGTATCAACTGCTACGAAAATATAAGAGGTGCCCTAAGTCAATGTCTATCAGCATTGACCCTTTGCCCATAGTCCATTAGTACATGCCCGTCCGACTGGCACGGTGTGAGGTTTGTTAAACCTAATAGCGCTATTAACTAATGACCCGCTCGCCATAGGCCTCGGCGATTAAGTCGATAAATGAGGGACTTAAAGTGATAGAGTTGATGGTCTTATGATCGTGTACGTAGGTTTTACGTACGTGCCCTTCAATCCGAGGACAGTAAAAAGTAGTTTAATAGTAATGATAGTACAAGTAGTTAATCAATCCCATTCCCAAACCCCTGGGAATCCCATGCCTTAGAAAGAGTGTGAACTCACCTCGGTTTGCTCGGTTAGATTCTCAATATAGCTAACAGTTAAGGTCGGTCAATCACGTCCTAATATAATTTACCAGCTAGTCATTTAGTGGCTTTCAAATAGAACACAAAATTCCTACACGTATCTATCACATAACATGCATCTCTTTAACGGCTTATGCCCTCTAAGTTTCCCATCCATTCCCCCACTCAAAATCAAACATACGATAATGCACGTAACATATATAACATGTTAGATCATTCACGGATAGCATACTCGACATTTAGACACGCAAGTCACAACTTATCTCAATTCAGCATTTATATTCAAAACCGGCTGTTTTCGGACATTTAAATAAAATAGTTAAATTATTCCAAAAATTCCCAAATTTTTACAAGATGTCTTAAACATTCCATATTTTATTGTGTAAAAATATCGGGTTCCGGTTCACTACCAATATTTTATAAAAAATCATATTCCGGACCGAACTCAGATTTATGTATTTCTGACCACACTCCACGGAACAATTTATTAAAAATTCATCGAGTGTCCGATTTACGAAATTCCAGTGGGGTAATTACACATGCATCGGTTGTCATCTACTGTTCAAATTTCATGGTCCGATTCATCACAAAACTCAGGTTGTGACTGAAAGCATGACACCCATTTATTGCTGTCAAAATTCAGCTTAAGTTGCTGTTACAAATTAACACTTTAAAAATAGTAAACGGAGTCCAAAAATTACGATTCCGGTGCCATTAGAACCGTATTTCATAATACATAAATCTAGACTTCAGAAAATACATTTTTCGTTAAGTTATGGTCTGGTTACAGCCAACTGAAGTTGGCTGTAAAAAAAAACCAATCAGCTTTCTGTTTCAGCTTTTAACTTTTTAACTTGTGTTTGATTGGTTCCGTTAACATGTTTAGTGATTACAACAACATCAAACATCAATATTACCAGCAAATCATCAGAAAATCAATCAAGAATCATAACAACATCATTCTAACATCATTTCATCTTATGTAAAGCTTATGTTTATGTTTATGATCTTTAGTGTTCATATGTTTTCATTAAGATATAACTATTAACCACTAAAAACATGGAGTAAGCAAGGATCAAAGAAGCTTACAACTAGCTTAAAGCTAGAGAAGATCAATGGGGAAAAATGAGTGGATAAAAACTTGTGGTAGAGGTCCTTGAAGATCCGAGTGCTCCACACCTTCTTATTCCCCTTGTTTCACCTTGAAACAACCTTGGAATACTTATATGAAAACTGAAATGGGTGGGAATGTATGGGGGATTCACAGCCGATCTTTAAGGATGATGAGGGAGTTTTGTGGTGTTGTTGGTGGTGAGATGATTGGTTAATATAATCCACTAAACCTTTTAACCAATAGGCAATGTGTTTCATGAAGTACAAGCACATCTCCTCAAGATCTCAACAATTCCAATAATAGATTGCATGGGAAATAGATTTTTTTTTTAAAAGAATCTTTGGTGTGTGGGGCCATAAGAGCCGTAAATTTCAAATAAGGAAGGGGTGATTGTAATTTGATGGTAAATAATCTAGTTAGTGGGAGGTTAAACATTATTTCTAATGTTTAATGTGTATGATGCATTTTATAATATGTTAAGGCGCTCGGGAACCATGACTAGCTCAGAAAAATAAAAACAATGCTTTTTGCAATATTTTAGTGTTCCGGGTAAAGTCCGGTTGTTCGGTTTGACACTGTTCCGTTAAAGTGCTTAATTAATCCGTAAAGTGTCCTATATATATATTTTTGCAACTTTTTTAATTTTTTACACTCAGGAAGGCATACCGGACTACTTAGTAACTTTTCTGTATACTACTAGCATGTTAACAAGTACATGTAAGTATACACAGTAATCAGAGAGCAGTTAAATGATTCAGCACAGTCATCAAGTACTTTAATTAACATTAATAGATTGTACGGTTATAAGTAAATTTGAGGGTTGTCACATTCTCCCCTTGTTAAGAAAATTTCGTCCCGAAATTTAGCACGTGGTTACTGAGGAAGCTAGTTAAGTTGCGTTGGTTTCCTGGTTTTCCTGGGGTGTCACATCATCCCCCCGTTGATTTGGAATTTCGTCCCGAAATTCTGCAGTAGCTTCAGCCTCAGTAGTGGTTGCGTTTTTCTTAAACAGCTGAGGATACTTGAGTTTCATTTGGTCTTCTCGTTCCCAGGTATACTCTGGGCCACGACGGGAATTCCAACGAACTCGGACGAGAGGCATTCTGGTGTGCTTGAGAATCTTAACGTCTTGATCCGTAATCTTTACTGGTACCTCAACGAATCGCAGCTTGTCGTCGATTGTGAGCTCTTTGAGAGGAACTATGAGGGTCTCATCTGACAGACCCTTCTTCAGATTCGACACATGGAATACGTTGTGAACTCCACTGAGTTCTTCAGGTAGGTTCAGCCTGTAAGCGACTTTGCCAATTTTCTCAATGATCTCGAATGGCCCGACGTAACGCGGATTGAGTTTCCCTCGTTTGCCAAAACGAACTACACCTTTCCAAGGTGAGACTTTGAGTAGTACTCGATCCCTAACCTGGAACTCGAGTGGTTTTCTTCGCTTATCGGCATAGCTTTTCTGACGGTCACGAGCTGCCGCCATTCGCTGTCGTATCTGAGCAATCTTTTCTGTTGTATCTACTACTAGTTCTAGGCCAGTGATTTGACTGTCACCAACTTCTGCCCAACAAAGAGGTGATCGGCATTTACGTCCGTACAATGCCTCAAACGGAGCGGCCTGGAGGCCTGGATGCTGGTGTGGTAGCTGTTGTTATACGAAAATTCCACTAACGGGAGATGCTTTTCCCAGCCGTTGCCGAAGTCGATCACGCATGCCCTAAGCATGTCTTCGAGAATCTGAATGGTGCATTCAGATTGCCCATCCGTCTGTGGATGATAAGCGGTGCTCATGTCTAATCGTGAGCCAAAAGACTTATGCATAGCTTGCCACAGTTCAGAGGTGAAACGCGCGTCATGATCAGAAATGATGGAGGTTGGCACTCCGTGCCTTGATACCACTTCTTTTAAGTAGATGTCTGCTAGAGTAGAAAACTTATCCGTTTCTTTGATAGGCAGAAAATGTGCAGACTTGGTCAGTCGATCCACGATCACCCAAATGGTATCATTTCCGCGTTGAGATCTGGGCAGGCCAGTAACGAAATCCATGGAAATTTGCTCCCATTTCCAATTAGGTATCTCTGGTTGTTGGAGTGGGCCTGATGGTTTCTGGTATTCGACCTTGACCCTCGCACAAGTCAAACATTTGCTGACGTAGGTCGCTATGCTGGCTTTCATACCAGGACACCAGTACGTAGTCTTTAGGTCGTGGTACATCTTATCCGACCCCGGATGTACTGAATAACGAGACTTATGTGCTTCATCCATCACAAGCTCGCGTAAGTCCCCATACAGCGGAACCCAGATGCGTCCGTTAACATAGTAGGTGCCGTTTTCTTTTTGTTCTAGCCGTTGCCTCGATCCTCTTAGGCACTCAGCCCTGATGTTCTCTACTTTCAATGCTTCAACCTGAGCATCACGAATCTGAGCTGGAAGGTTGGATTGGATGGTAAGCTGTAACGCACGTACACGCCTAGGTATGGTATCCTTTCGACTAAGGGCGTCGGCCACAACATTGGCTTTGCCCGGATGATACTTGATCGCGCATTCGTAGTCATTCAAGAGTTCGACCCATCGACGTTGACGCATGTTTAACTCCTTTTGCTTGAAGATATGCTCGAGACTCCTGTGATCGGTGTAAATGGTGCACTTGGTACCGTACAGGTAATGTCTCCATATCTTAAGCGTGAAAACAACTGCTCCCAGTTCCAGATCGTGAGTAGTGTAGTTCCTTTCGTGAACTTTAAGTTGGCGTGATGCGTAGGCAATGACCTTGTCGCGTTGCATCAACACGCAACCAAGTCCTTGGATGGAAGCGTCGCAATAAACCACAAAATCGTCTGTGCCTTCAGGCAATGAGAGGATAGGCGCGCTACAAAGTCTATCCTTCAAGTGCTGAAATGCGGACTCCTGTGCATCACCGCAACGATAGGTGACACCCTTCTGAGTCAGTGAAGTGAGAGGTTGCGCAATCTTGGAGAAATCTTTGATAAACCTTCTGTAATATCCTGCCAGACCTAAGAATTGGCGGATCTCTGTTGGTGTGCGGGGTGCAGGCCAATTCATGATCGATTCAACCTTAGATGGATCCACATGAGTCCCATCCTTGTTTACCACATGGCCCAGAAAATGGACTTCGCGAAGCCAGAAGTCACATTTCGAAAACTTGGCATACAGCTGCTCTTTATGAAGTAGTTCTAGAATAAGCCTCAGGTGTTGCTCGTGTTCCTCCTGACTCTTAGAATAGATCAGGATGTCGTCGATGAAGACTATGACAAATTTATCCAAGTAAGGTTTGCACACTCGGTTCATGAGGTCCATGAAGACTGCAGGTGCATTCGTCAATCCGAAAGGCATAACCAGAAACTCATAATGGCCATAACGAGTCCTGAATGCTGTTTTGGAGACGTCCTCCTCTCGGACTCTCAGCTGATGGTAGCCTGACCTTAGGTCAATCTTAGAATAGAAGCTCGACCCTTGCAACTGGTCGAACAAGTCATCAATGCGTGGAAGAGGATAACGATTCTTCACGGTCACCTTGTTGAGTTCGCGGTAGTCAATACACATCCTGAAGGTACCGTCTTTCTTCTTTACGAACAAGACGTGAGCTCCCCAGGGCGAAGAGCTAGGACGTATAAAACCCTTTTCCAAGAGCTCTTGTAGTTGCGTAGACAGTTCTTCGAGTTCTGATGGAGCAAGTCGATAAGGCGCACGAGCTATTGGTGCTACTCCAGGGGCTAGCTTGATTTGAAACTCGACTTGTCGATGAGGCGGAAGGCCAGGTAATTCCTCAGGAAATACCTCGGGAAAGTCACGTACAATAGGAATGTCTTCAATCTTCTTTTCTTCCGCGGATGCATCAGTAACGAGGGCTAGGATAGCGGTGTGGCCCTTTCTTAAACACTTCTGGGCTTTAAGGAAAGAGATAATGCCTACAACAGCACCACTCTTGTCGCCACGAATCATGAGGGGTTCTTTACCAGGACGAGGGATGCGGACGATTTTCTCCTTGCACATAATCTCCGCTTGGTGTTGAGATAACCAATCCATCCCAATGACAACGTCAAAACTACCCAGAACAATAGGAATGAGGTCGATAGAAAAGGTCTGATCGGCAAGGACAAGCTTGCAACCCTTAACTATATGTGTAGCCTCTAAACTTTTGCCATTTGCTAACTCTACGATGTGCTTGGTGTTCAAAAGTGTTGGAGTACGCTTAAGCATCTGACTAACTTCTAAGGACACGTAGCTAGTATCGGCACCCGAATCAAATAAAACAGTAACAAAGAAGTCGTCCAGAAGAAACTTACCCATCACAACGTTGGGATCATTCCTTGCATCACCCTGACCAATCACGAAAGCACGACCTCTTGCTCCATTACCATTGTTGTTACCCCCGTTGTTACTTCCATTGTTGTTCCCGTTTCCCTGGTTGATGTTGTTGTTCTGATTTTGGTTAAGCTGGGGACACTTCTTCTTAAAGTGGCCTTCAGCGCCACACTGAAAGCATCCCCTGTTGCCCCGTTGCTGTTGTTGATTTTGCGGTGCTTGTTGTTGCTGCTGGCGATTCTGATTTGCAGGCCGTGAGCTCCTGCAATCCTTGGCTTCGTGACCCATCTTGAGACACCTCCGACAACGTCCTTTGTTGCATTGACCACTATGGTGTCTGTTACATTTGTTGCACTTCGGGTGGTTTCCTCGATACCCACCCTGTCCTTGATTACCGGAGGATTGCTGACCAGGACTCTGGTAGCCATCAGTCTTTCTCTGCTGAGACTGAACCGAAGCAGAACCCTTACTGGAGTTTCCATCCCATTTTCGCTTGTTGTCATTGGGAGCATCAGACGTAGTGGCGTGACGTACCACCGCTTGGAGGCGTGACGTGACCAGGATCGAGTCACCAATCATATTGAACAACGTATTTAAGTAAATAAAACCAACCACAATACAATTGGTGACCAAAAGCCAGTTAACCAAGTTTTAAATTAAACAGCGGAAGCATAATACGTGATACCAAAATATAAGTTCATAGTCCATAAGTTTAAAAATCCAGAACGTAGATTTAATAAGTTCATAAGGATTAAGTGTTTATTACGGAACATTACAGTCCGTATCCCACAACGACTCCTTCCTCATGCAAGCTCCAAGCATTTAACGACCTGTAAGGCATGTAACAACGAGTCAACAACAAAGTTGAGTGAATTCACAGTTGGTTGTTTAGTTATAGCATTCGTTTCGTAAATCATCTGTTCGTTTTGAAAACCATGTATCGTATGAGTTTGCATCGCGGTCTTTCTGACATGTTTGCGAAGATTAGTGGGGGTTTCCCATGTGTTACTAGACCACGCGTATCGACTGCTACGAAAATATAAGAGGTGCCCTAAGTCAATGTCTATCAGCATTGACCCTTTGCCCATAGTCCATTAGTACACGCCCGTCCGACTGGCACGGTGTGAGGTTTGTTAAACCTAATAGCACTATTAACTAATGACCCGCTCGCCATAGGCCTCGGCGATTAAGTCGATAAATGAGGGACTTAAAGTGATAGAGTTGATGGTCTTATGATCGTGTACGTAGGTTTTACGTACGTGCCCTTCAATCCGAGGACAGTAAAAAGTAGTTTAATAGTATTGATAGTACAAGTAGTTAATTAATCCCATTCCCAAACCCCTGGGAATCCCATGCCTTAGAAAGAGTGTGAACTCACCTCAGTTTGCTCGGTTAGATTCTCAATATAGCTAACAATTAAGGTCGGTCAATCACGTCCTAATATAATTTACCAGTTAGTCATTTAGTGGCTTTCAAATAGAACACAAAGTTCCTACACGTATCTATCACATAACATGCATCTCTTTAACGGCTTATGCCCTCTAAGTTTCCCATCCATTTCCCCACTCAAAATCAAACATACGATAATGCATGTAACATATATAACATGTTAGATCATTCACGGATATCATACTCGACATTTAGACACGCAAGTCACAACTTATCTCAATTCAACATTTATATTCAAAACCGGCTGTTTTCGGACATTTAAATAAAATAGTTAAATTATTCCAAAAATTCCCAAATTTTTACAAGATGTCTTAAACATTCCATATTTTATTGTGTAAAAATATCGGGGTCCGGTTCACTACCAATATTTTATAAAAAAATCATATTCCGGACTGAACTCAGATTTATGTATTTATGACCACAGTCCACGGAACAATTTATTAAAAATTCATCGAGTGTCCGATTTACGAAATTCCAGTGTGGTAATTACACATGCATCGGTTGTCATCTACTGTACAAATTTCATGGTCCGATTCATCACAAAACTCAGGTTATGACCGAAAGCATGACACCCATTTATTGCTGTCAAAATTCAGCTTAAGTTGCTGTTACAAATTAACACTTTAAAAATAGTAAACGGAGTCCAAAAATTACGATTCCGGTGCCATTAGAACCGTATTTCATAATACATAAATCTAGACTTCAGAAAATACATTTTTCGTTAAGTTATGGTCTGGTTACAGCCAACTGAAGTTGGCTGTAAAAAAAACCAATCAGCTTTCTGTTTCAGCTTTTAACTTTCTAACTTGTGTTTGATTGGTTCCGTTAACATGTTTAGTGATTACAACAACATCAAACATCAATATTACCAGCAAATCATCAGAAAATCAATCAAGAATCATAACAACATCATTCTAACATCATTTCATCTTATGTAAAGCTTATGTTTATGTTTATGATCTTTAGTGTTCATATGTTTTCATTAAGATATAACTATTAACCACTAAAAACATGGAGTAAGCAAGGATCAAAGAAGCTTACAACTAGCTTAAAGCTAGAGAAGATCAATGGGGAAAAATGAGTGGATAAAAGCTTGTGGTAGAGGTCCTTGAAGATCCGAGTGCTCCACACCTTCTTATTCCCCTTGTTTCACCTTGAAACAACCTTGGAATACTTATATGAAAATTGAAATGGGTGGGAATGTATGGGGGATTCACGGCCGATCTTTAAGGAAGATGAGGGAGTTTTGTGGTGTTGTAGGTGGTGAGATGATTGGTTAATATAATCCACTAAAACTTTTAACCAATAGGCAATGTGTTTCATGAAGTACAAGCACATCTCCTCAAGATCTCAACAATTCCAATAATAGATTGCATGGGAAATCGATTTTTTTTTTTAAAAGAATCTTTGGTGTGTGGGGCCATAAGAGCCGTAAATTTCAAAGGAGGAAGGGGTGATTGTAATTTGATGGTAAATAATCTAGTTAGTGGGAGGTTGAACATTATTTCTAATGTTTAATGTGTATGATGCATTTTATAATATGTTAAGGTGCTCGGGAACCATGACTAGCTCAGAAAAATAAAAACAATGCTTTTTGCAATATTTTAGTGTTCCGGGTAAAGTCCGGTTGTTCGGTTTGACACTGTCCCGTTAAAGTGCTTAATTAATCCGTAAAGTGTCCTATATATATATTTTTGCAACGTTTTTAATTTTTTTACACTCAGGAAGGCATACCGGACTACTTAGTAACTTTTCTGTATACTACTAGCATGTTAACAAGTACATGTAAGTATACACAGTAATCAGAGAGCAGTTAAATGATTCAGCACAGTCATCAAGTACTTTAATTAACATTAATAGATTGTACGGTTACAAGTAAATTTGAGGGTTGTCACAAATTCCCTCTCACGAAATGTCATCATGTCTAGCACTTGGAATTTTGAAAATCAGCTCTCCAACACCAGTTGTCGAAAATCTTTTAGAATTTTTCAAAATTTATGCTAAAACACACAGAAAATCTTTTTGGAATTTTTGAAATAAAAGAAATGGAGTAAAGAAATATTTGTAGACAATAATTTTTGTGAGTTTGTGTAAGAGGATCATATCAGTTTTTGAGACAAATCATCAACACCATTAAGCTTCATTTCTTTTTAAGGGGATCATATCAGTTTTCACACAAAGTTCAATTGTTTCGAGATATGAAATTAATGTCTTAATAGACTTAAAACTTATTTGCGTGTCCCATCACCTGAATATACTCCCGTATCCAGATCCCAATATTCAGTCTTACAGGTGAGTATACCTAGATGGTATCTGTAAAAGGGGTTAGATGCGAAACCGTGAGAGCTCAGGTCTGAACTTCCGTTCAACAGAGAGATGACGGCTCAACTTTTGGTGTGTCGCCTTTAGAGGATCTTTTCTTCAGCAGCAATGATTATCAATTTTATTGTTTCATCATTTTTGCTGAGGGCAACGCTATATTTCAAGTAAGCAGAAAGTATTATACGGGGACTAGGCCATTGCTTCCGCAAAATCAGAAGTCCCGGGATAATACCCTAGATATCACTGAGTATAAAGACCTAGTATCTCAGAAAGAGGGACCTTTCAAACAAGATTTCGGGGTGTAGGATCGTGTTTCGACCCGAACGAGTCGTTCAGAGAAGTTTTGATCAGATACAGGTGCGGAAAACAAGTATCTGACTTAGAAACAGCTAGCAAATCACTTTAAACACCTTTCTGTATTGATATCTGACAGATTACATCCAAATCTCACACCGGCAGCACCTCGGTATGGAATTGCACAACTAACTTACTGATTTCGCTTATGTGCACCTATATATAGTGCATGGGGTTTCACTCCAATGAACATGACATATGAGCGAAACCACCAACTGACATATAAGCGAAACTATCAAAGGTCACACAAGCGAAACCCCCTATGTCCCTATAAGCGAAACCCACAACTAAGACACATATGCTATCCTGTTTTCTCGTAAAACGTGCCCTGATCTAACAATCTAATATTAAGACTCGTTACAAGACGAAGTTGACAGATGTATGCACCAACAGACTCCCCCTCAGATGTTGACGAGTCGACTATCGAGTCATGACAATGCTGTGTCTTCACATCTTCAGTCTTTATCAGTCTCTGGGCTTCTCTCTCTATCTTTAGACTCTTTTTCTTTTATCACCAACAATCTTCTTCTCTTTGATATTGATATCTTTAAATTCATCATCATCAACATGTACTCCCCCCTCAAATATTGACTTATCCTGCATAAAACTCTATCACAAACATAAGTTTTATGATAAACATTTAAGCAAATAGACAACATTTGAAACTATATCAAACAAATATATCAATTCATTTTTGATGAACCACTTGCAATTATATTATTTTTCTTATCAAAACAACACACTCTCCCAAACCAGCTATTCATCATGTTTAGCACTTGGAATTTTGAAAATTAGCTTTCCAACATCAGTTGTCGAAAATCTTTTTGACTTTTCAAAATTTATGCTAAAACACACCAAAATCTTTTTGGATTTTTGTGGAAGAAAATAACTAACACTACTTGTAAAGATAAAGACTAACACTAAGTGTAGAAACAAGAAAATGCAGAAAGAAAATATTTACAAACAATATTTTTGTGAGTTTGTGTAAAAGGATCATATCAGTTTATGAGAGGAATCACCAACACCATTAAGCTTTATTTCATTTTAAGCTCTAAACAATTCACCTAGATTGTCAGTATACTGATCCACTTAAATCTTCACACAAAGTTCAATTGTTCCGAGATACGATATTAATGTTTTAGATACTTAAACTTATCCGTGTGTCCCACTACTTTAATATACTCCCGTATCCAGATCCCAATATTCAGTCTTACATGTGAGTATACCACAGATGATATCTGTAAAGGGGTTAAATGCGAGGGACGTGAGAGCTCAGGTCGATACTTCCGTATACGCAAAGAGATGACGGCTTCGACTTTTCAGTGTGTCCCCTTTAGAGGATCTTTTGATTTCAACAGCAGCGACTATCAATTTTATTGTTTCATCAGCTTGCTGAGGGCGATGCTATGTTTCAAGCATTTGAGGAAAGTATTATCCGGGGACTAGGTCAGTACTTCCGTACAGCAGAAGTCCCGGGATAATACCCCAGATATCACTGAGCATAAAGACCTAGTATCTCAGAATAAGGGACCTTTTAAACAAGATTTCAGGGGTTACCTATATATCCAAGCAGTTTTGTTAACCCACAGAACAAGCAAGTTTGAAATTTATGTTTATATCTCGTCACAGTTTACTGAATGTGTAAAAACCTACTGACACATCCGCAGTAAGATTGTTTATCACATTTTATCTTTACATTTCTTTAGCATGTTGTGACAGTCCACTGATGTACTATCATTTCCTTTTTTTTCACAACAAAACTCATTTTTTACTTTTATCATGTTTTTGGCTTTTTCAAATTTTCTAATGTTTTTGGATTTTCTAAACTTTTCTACTCCCCCTAAAATGCAAACACATTAAGAAAATTTGAACAACTAACTAGACTCTTGACCCACTTGAAACATAAAATGTAAAATAAACTGTACAAAACTTGACAACCAATATCAAATTGCACCAATTCGCAATTCACTTGGCATAAACAATCAGAACTCCCCCTATCAACAAACTATTTTCCCATTTAGATTTCAAAACACTTAAGTTTGTTTTAATCAAAATGGTTTTTCCGGAAAATAAGTTTGGATGATTTTACCACTTGTAAGTATATCAACCACTTGTAGGAAAATGCAAGTACAAATTAATGTCCTTGATTTACCATATTCAGTTAGGCACAATCAAATCTTCTAACCACTTGTAAACAAAACACAAACAAACCTCTTTACCGTGTGCATGATTGACATTAGCGTAGAAAATCTTCTAAAGAAAGATGCCGATACCTGCTCCTCACTTACCAACCTGGGAGCTCCGGCAAGTCAAGTTTTTAGTTGAAGAAAATATCCACCCAAGCCTGACTAGCCTTGGGTGTTACCGAGTCACCATCACTCGCTTTCTTACCTTTCCTCTTCTTCTCATAAAATTCTTTAACCCCTTTGACTATTCGGTCAATCATCTTTCCAAAGATATGTTTAACTTCGGGGTTAAAGACCTTCTCAACATCAAAATCCTCATTATAAAATTAGTTAGATATTTCAACTTTACCAATTTTCTTCTTATAGTTTTCAGCCCGAAGTGATGGAAAATCCTCATCATTCACAGTCGGAACTGATTTTTCATCTTTTAAAATAGTTTCACTTTTTGAAACAACCTGTGGCTCATCTGGCTTTGTGGAGTCAGATTCATCGCCAGAAGATAGCTCCTCTGATTTCGACATATCAGAATCATCGCAAGAGCTTTCAACAACTTTCTTAACAACCCATTTCTGGTTGTCAGATTTTGCTATCTTCTTGTAAAACTTGTTTGAACATTCACCAATTTCAAAAGTAGAATTTTTAAACAGTTTGGTTCGATCAATTGGTGGTTCAAACTCAACCACTTGCTCTTTGAATTTACGAGATACTCCCTGTTTTGATTGTATTGCCTTAGAACAATCTCTGGCAATATGTCCAACAATGTTGCATTGGAAACAGGTTCTCATATCTTTCTTCTGCTCAGCCATAATCTTCATTTCATCTTGCTTCTTTGCAAGGAACTCATTGTTCGACTGCCTCCAGAAATCTTTCTTTTCTTCTTCGTCTGCTGACGTACCTGAAACAAATGTCATTTTGGATTTAAAATCACGAACATATTTTTCATTTTTCTGTTTTTCTGTTGGAGTAAAACCAAGACCTTTCTTTTTGAAATTACCGTTATGGTTTGATTTCTTTTGGAAACCAGAACCAGAACCAGAACCGTAACCCTTTTTCTTGTTTAATCTTTGTTGTACTCTTGAGGTGTATTTTTTAGGTTTTTTATTACGACATAAGTCTTTTATTTCAGAAATATTAATTTCTGTGAGTTTGAAAACCTTGTTTATCAGTGCAGTTTTGGCACCTCTTATTGGAAATTCCTCATAAGAATATAATTTGTCAGAATCATTCAAATTAGATTTTGATAACAGGAATTTTCTATCATACACTATTTTTTCCTGTTTTTCTTTTTCTGTTTTACACGGAGTGCTTGACTCAGACTTTGACTCTGACGCAGACTCCAACTTTAACTCTTCTGTTTCATCATTTTCTAACACATGATCCACCACTATCTTCATCAATTGAGACTGTTGATCAGTGTCAGACGATGTATAAACTACATCAATACTTTCGGGTAGATTGACTGACGACTCCAACTCCCATTGTAAGTTTGTTGCCTTTTTTACTCTTTCATCATTTGGATTTCTAGCCAAATATCCATTTTCCAGAGGGGGTGGAAACTTGTTGTAACTGACACCTTGTTTCTTACCAGATGTCGTCTCTACAGTGCCTTTCTTCTTTTTGGTCTTTTTCATTGGAGTCTTATCTTCAATCTTTCCTTCTGAAACTTTCTTTTCTTCAGTTACATCATTGTCATCAAATGCCTTTAAGCTTTCAGCCATCGGATAAATCCTGTCAATGACATAAGATGAACATGAGTAACTTTTTAATAAACGGTTAACTCTTTCAGTTTCAATTCTTTGAAGTTCAAGTTTCTGTTAAAGATCAGCACACTTCTCAATATAGTTGTTTACAACTTTTTTCTTAACCATGAAAGCTCCCTGAAGTGTTTTCATTGCTGTAGCATGCTCTTCACTTGTGTCGTTGTACATATTCATTGCCCTGTTCAACACATCATATGATTCTTTTAATCTGTTCATGTTGTGGATCAATGAACTGTTCTGTTTCTTTACAGCTTCACAATTTTCACAAGTTATTGGACTTTTCTTTGCAATGACTTCTTCATTAATCTCAAACTTTGGAGTTTCTTTCATTTTTCTTCTCACTACCGGTACTGACTCATCATCACTGCTAACCGGTGGCTTTACCTTCTTCTTTTTCTTCTTTGCCTTCTCATCCTCACTGTCGCTTTCTGCCATCATCTTCAGATGTTTTTCCAATTTGTCTGGCATAATACTCAGTATCATCATCATCACTTTCTTCTTCAACTCTAGCAACAAAAGCTGTCTAAGCTGTATCTTGATCAGGAATATAGTTATCCCAAGTAAAATTTTCCCAACTAAAACCCTCGGGTAACTTTTCATCATCTTGATCAATCAAACAAGATTTTCCATCAACTGAGACATATTTATCCCAGTTGAATGACTTCTTTTCTTCTTGGTTAACCACACAAGCTCTTTTTCCAGAATCTTCAATTATGGGTCTTCCATGTGCAGTTTGTGCTTGATGTTGATGCTGTTGAGAAGGTTGTTGAGCTACTTGATGGTAGATGGCTTTTCGATAGTAATCATTGTTAGTGCATTAATGTCTATCGCCTTCGTCAATCCGAGCCGTAGCGAGAAACCGAAGAAATCAAGTCTTTAAAGTATTATATCTAGTCAAAAGGCAAGGTGGCAATCTTGTAATTAATGAAAAGTTTCATTAAAAGCCTTGGCCTATAAATAGAACCATTAGGGTTTTCATTTAAGACTTTTGCTCATTTTGGAGATTTAGAGATTCAAGTCTAGAGAGAGAAAGTACTCTCCACGTGATTTTTCATTGTACACGTCATATTCTTCAATAAAATCACGGTTCTAGTACGTTATTGTGTGTTTGGTCACGCACGTTCACGGATTCCGCACGTCAAACGTTCGTTATGCAATCGAACGGTGTCAAAACCGGTCCTACAAGTGGTATCAGAGCTACGAGCTCGATTGCACTGATCAAACACATTGATTCGTACCAGATTTCAGCCATTTCAGATCTGAATTTCATCTATTACTTCATTTTTTCACTTTTATCATGTTTTTCACTGAAAAACGTCAAACTGAACGGGATTATACGGTCCAAATCGGCTAAATTTTTGATATGTTGTGCGAAAACACCTGATTTATAACCCTACCAAGTTTCAGATCCTAACTCCTAGCCGTTTAGGAGAAATCGAAGGTTTTCGGTCCGATTTCGGGTCAAAAATTCAGGTTTCGCTCGTATGAACCTTGAGGTTTCGCTCATTTGTCATCCCAGTTCCGCTCATAGTGACATTAAGGGGTAGGGGTTTCGCTCGTATAGTTCCGCTTTTGTGAACATTAAGGAGTTCCGCTCGTATAGTTCCGCTTTTGTGAACATTAAGGAGTTTCGCTCGTATAGTTTCGCTTTTGTGAACGTTTCGCTCATAAGTTCACATCTGATTCCGCTCGTTATGCATGTGAAGTTGTCGGCTTAGTGATTATATCGGTCAAATGAAACATTGTTGTTGACAATATTGAAACATTGTTCCGACCCCCCGAACTTTTCGATGTGTAGTGTTATGAATAGTACTTTCGTATAGCTATATACGTTGCCGCCCCCCCGGTTTCGCGAAAATTCGGGGTGGCGTGGCTTCGCCAATACATAGCATATATTATTTTATGTGGGACTAGGCCTTTTGGGCCTGAACTAAATCTTGGATTTTTTCGGGCTGTTTGGATGCTCAAGCTTTTATGAAGTTGTTTTAAATTGCACATTTGACGTTGTTTTAACAATCGCAGCAAGGTGATCCTGTTGAACAACGGTACAAAGATCACTCAGAAAGAGGATCATTTGTCAATCAACTGGTCAATCGTGTTAATTAGTTCAAACAAGCTGCTACATCTGCTGATCCCAAGTATGAACACATTGACTTGAGTGTTAAACAGAAGGTATTTATCGTATGATCATTTATATCTATTCTAACTTGTCTACCCGCGCCCTCTTTCAGGTCTTGATATCCATATATTCCAGAGGAACATGGCTGCAGCCTTAATATATGTGGGATCACAACCACCATCACCATTTTTTTAAATCGTGGCTGCACTCGGGTTTCCCTTTGGTTCAACTGGGCTTGAGCCACGACCGCCACAGCAAAGAACGATAATCATGATCCAAGACAAGTGCAGCAGCCTCATAGTTCTCATGATCCAAGAAATTTATGGTTAAGAAAAAGGTATATGAGTAAACAGTTTCTTTTTTTTTTAATTTTTATAGATTTTTTTATTTTTTAGTTATTTTTCATGCTTGTTGACGTGTAATGAAATTGATTTTGTAGAATTACTATAATACATTTATTTTTCTTACAGGAATCATTGTATAATTTTACATTGTACTCGCCTACTCGGTTATAACAATTATGTCATTTTTCTTGTTGACCGCTTTTACTCTCTTAACTGAAGGAGTGAGGGTTACCCCTGGCCCCCGCATACCTCCAATCCGCTGTGAGTAATTTTTCAAAAAAAAAAAAACCTTCGTAATTTGTTATTATTAGCTTATATTTTTTTAATAATTATTTATAGCGATTGTTATCTAATAATCTTTCCGGAGATTGAATGTCAAACAAGTGTACATAAGGTCACTTCTTTCTGCATACCCAAATCATGCATATTATGTAGACGGGGAAAAGAGGCAAGTTGGATAATGGGTCAAATAGCATAGTGTCAAACTGGTACAATTTTGTCAAAAAAAGTTTAACTTTTGATTATGTAGTCGTTAGCGTTTAGTGTTCGGATGCCTGTCCATTTCGCTACTTATGAGATAGGGTAATGTTTTTCTTGACCATAGAATTGAAGTACCGTTTGCCACTGGTTTGATTAAGATGAAAACTGTTGATGATTTTGGCACATTTAAATGTTTATGAGGCGCATTGTGTAGTGTGTTGTTCATTTAAGTTAGATTTTATTTGTTATTGTGTTTTTATATTTTAGGCATTATTATCCAACATGAATAGCTAATTAGGCTAATGACTAATTAGAGGTGATTATATCCATGAGAACGTTTGCATACTTTTTGACAGATCACCGGCTGTGGTCATTGCGTATTTGATGAAGAGCAGAAGCTGGACTTTTGATCAGAGTTACCAATGGGTGAAAGAACGCAGACCGTCTGTTGACTTAAACAAAGGTATAGATTTTCACCTATTAAGCCAATTTGATTGATAAGTGTTTATTATAGCTAAATAAAAAGTATTCGACGTTTTGCATAAAGTGCTTGTTATCAGACGGTGGAGCGCCGTTTAGCTTGGGGTTCACAAACCAAACCAACGTTCAACCAGCCTTCCAAGATTTCGTACCATAACTAATCGGTTATTTGTATATTGTTCGAAATGTCACTTACCTATGTAACTTGATGATTGTGTTGTATTTGTCTAAACTGTTATATTTGATTTTGCAGGATCGTTTGGCATGCCTGCAGCAACACCTGCTAGAAAGATAGGCGCCTGGTACGCCTCTGTTTCCTTCACTACAAATGGAATCACAAAAAATTGTCAGGGCCCAAACAGGAACATCTAAAGTCCGCCCTACTGCACTAAAGTCTCGAGTAAGATATCTTGGTTATAAACGAAGTAGCTTCATATGTTTTAGTTATGTCAGTGATACCGGTTTGAGAAAAATTTAGGAGCAATTTCATGACCATGAACTTGTTAATCAAAGATGTCGTTTACTTTGCTTATGTTATAGCTATCAAATTCCCAACCAGAGGCTATAAACAGGAATGGTATGATATCTAGACAGCAAGTGCCATCTTCCGGATTAAATACATCAAGTATCGGCAGGAATGGTATGATATCCAGACTAGCGAGCCAACGATGGTTTAGACGTGTTCAGGCAAGATTACGGCCACCAGAAAATGGTTCGTGTTAGGGTTTTTCGATGCCACACCTCAACATCCCTATGCAAAGTATAGTCTTTTAGATCCAGCATTAATATGTAATGGATGCTTCAGTTCTGTTCGAAACTATTTAATAGTGCATGATGCTTCATTCTCCCTTAAATTTTACGTTTGTTAACTATATCAATTGTCGGTACCGTACATGTAACCAAACCAACCAAACAAATACCGACAGAACGCCGGTACCGGTTCGGTATTTTTTTAATATAACCTTAATCACACCGTTATATTTTAAATCATGAGCGTTCGTCAAATATAATGATTGGTGGTACCGTAGAAGTAAAGAAGCGAACCAGACAGATACCGACCGAACAACGTTGGTGTTGGTTTGGTGTTCGTTTTTATTGTGTTTGATCTTATTGTTTTCGATCAATCTTATACTAAAATGTCACCAGAAAAATATTTAATAAATTGCATGTTCAACTTTTTAAAAATAGTTAACAACATACTCAAAGTTTTATATAAAATATTATACTTTTTAGCCTTTTTGCTTAAAAATATTATACTTTTTAACCTTTAACCAAAACGATACAGGCGTACTATATAGTAAATTACGAAGTGATTGATAAACTAACTATAAACAACCCCTGTACATAGCCCTAAATTCACCAACTTAAGTGATATATTTCCCGCCGCATCGCGCGGGTAAATGACTAGTCAACGATAACCCATTTGTGTCATTTCCTTTCCTTGTCTTGGGTAACTTGGTAATAAAATCCATAGTTACGCATTCCCACTTCCATTCAGGAAGTTCAGGCTGTTGTAGCAAGCCAGATGGCTTTTGATGCTCAGCCTTGACTTGCGCACAAGTTAAGCATTTTGCTACATAAGCGGCTACAGACTTTTTCAAGCCTATCCACCAATAATTTGCCTTTAGATCCTGATACATCTTATCAGCTCCAGGATGAACAGAATATTTGGAACTATGGGCTTCCTGGAGGATAACATCTCGTAGTCCTCCATAAATCGGAACCCATATTCGTCCATTCAATCGTAAAATTCCGTCCTAGCTAAGAGTTAACTGCTCCTCAGTTACTCCTAACTTCTCCTTAGGATAGTTAGCTTCCAACACAGCTTCTCTTTGTGCAGCTAACACCCTTTCAATCAAATTATTCTTGACTTCAATGCTCTTGGCATTGATTCGGATGGGTTTCACCCTTTCCTTTCTACTCAGGGCATCATCGACTACATTCGTCTTGCCGGGATGATATATGATTTCACAATCATAATCATTTAAAGTCTCCATCCAACGGCGTTGCCTCATGTTTAGCTCCTTCTGATTAAACAGATGTTGAAGGCTCTTGTGATCCGAATAGATCACAAACTTGATACCATACAGGTAATGCCTCCACAGCTTTAGTGCGAACACAACGGCACCCAGCTCCAAGTCATGAGTGGTGTAATTCTTTTCGTGCACTTTTAACTGTCTCGAAGCATAGGCAATAACCTTGCCTTTCTGCATGAGCACACATCCCATTCTGGTGTGTGACGCGTCGCAGTAAACTACGAACTCTTTGGTACCTTCAGGTAATGTCAGCACAGGGGCGTTGCTCAGCTTTTGCTTTAGAATATCAAAGGATTCTTGCTGCTTAGGGCCCCAAACAAATTTTATCTTCTTCTTGGTCAGGGAAATTAAGGGCGCAACAATCCTTGAAAAATTTTCAATGAATCGCCTGTAGTATCCTGCTAACCCCATGAAACTACGAATCTCAGTAGGCGTCTTTGGCTCTTGCGAATTCATAACAGCCTCTACTTTAGTGGGATCCACCTGGATAACACGCTCGCTGACAACGTGTCCTAGAAATTGGACTGCTCGTAGCCAGAATTCGCACTTGGAGAATTTGGCATAGAGTTTCTCATGATGTAGAAGTTTGAGAATACAACGAAGGTGTTTCTCATGGTCAGCTCGGTTCTTCGAGTATATAAGAATGTCGTCGATGAAAACGATGACGAATTTATCTAACTACGGCTTGCAGACGCGATTCATGAGATCCATGAACGCAGCCGGTGCATTTGTGAGCCCAAAAGGCATCACTAGGAACACGTAGTGACCGTAACGAGTCCTAAATGTGGTTTTATGTACGTCTTCATCTCTGACTTTCAGTTGATGGTAGCCTGACCTCAAGTCAATCTTCGAAAAATAACTTGCCCCTTGTAACTGATCGAACAAATCGTCGATCCTCGGCAAGGGATATCTATTCTTTATCGTGACCTTATTAAGCTCGCGATAATCGATGCACAGACGCATCGACCCGTCCTTCTTCTTAACAAACAGGACAGGTGCTCCCCAGGGAGACGAACTGGGTTTGATGAAACCTTTAACTAGTAGTTCATCCAGCTGGGTCCTTAATTCCTTCATTTCGGTTGGTGCTAGCCTGTAAGGTGCTCTAGCAATAGGTGCTGCTCCAGGGATGATATCAATCCTGAATTCCACTTGCCTATCTGGTGGCAACCTAGGTAGAACTTCAGGGAAAACTTCTGGATACTCCGAAATGACGGGGATGTCTTCTATCTTCGGTTTAGGCTCTTCAATAATCACCTGTGCCATCTAGATGACACAACCCTTCTTTAGACATTTTGAAGCCTTGAGCATAGTCACTTGCTCAGGCAATCCGTACTAGGTATCTCCCCGAATGGTAAGCGATTCACCAGACGGAGTCTTTATCACCACTTGCTTTCTGTTGCAGATGATTTGGGCCTGGTTGTGAGATAACCAGTCCATACCCAATACTAGGTCAAAACCGGCCAATTTAAAGGGAAGTAGAGATAGAGGAAAAGAGTGGTTCTTAACGGATATCACACATCCATCTAACACTGTGGAGACGGTTTCTATGGTACCATCTGCTAGCTCTACCTCATAATTCACATTTAAGGTTTTGACAGGCATATTCAGCAATTTGCAAAATTTATGATCTACGAAAGACTTATCAGCGCCCGAATCAAAAAGTACTCTTGCAAAGATATCATTTACGAGAAAAGTACCTGTGATCACGTTATCATCCAGCACTGCTTCTTTTGCCTCCATCCTGAAGACTCTAGCATTGTTCTTCTTGGCCTCTTCAGGCTTCTTGGCATATTTAGGGCAGCTGCTTTTAATGTGCCCCTTCTCGTTGCAGTTATAGCAAGTTGCATCTTTTATCTTCTTGCAGTCCACAGTCTTGTGGTCCTTTGACTTGCACAACCCGTAAGCATACGACTTCGACTGAGTCTGCGAGTTTGAGTCGAGCCTACACTTTCCAAAGTGATGTCTCTTGCAAGTCTTACACTTGGGCTTCTCACTAGACTGTTGCCCATCCTTCCTTGACTCCGACCCCCTCTTGTTATCACCGTTTCCACGGTGTTTCTTGCTCGACCTCCGTGAAGTTTCATCTTCACGCTTTCTCTTTTCAGCTTCTTTGTTCCTTAGCGATCTTTGTCGGACCGCATCCAGAGTAAGGGACAAAGATATATCGGCTACAGATCGAAAGGTCGCTGGCCGAGAGGCCTTCACGCTTGCCTTTATTTCGGGGGCTAACCCACCGATGAAGCGAGCGATTCTCTTTGGCTCCGGGGTTACTAGATATGGAACCAACCGAGACATCGTGTTGAAGCTCGTTAGGTAAGCTTGGCAGTCAAGGTTTGTCATCACCAATGATCGAAAATCGGATTCTATCTTTGCCACCTCATGTTGAGGGCAGTAATTCTCCTTAATGAGAGAAACGAATTCCTCCCATGTCATGCTGTATAGAACAGCCTTTCCCGAGGCCTGAACCAACGACCTCCACCAAGCCAGGGCCTCGCCATTGAATGATTTAGACACAAACTTTACCACGTCTCTTTTCGCACAGCCGCTGATGTCCACCACGGTGTCCATCTCGTCAAGCCACGTCATACAATCGACCGCTCCTTTCTCCCCAGTGAAGTCTCGGGGTTTGCATGATACAAAGTAGTTGTAGGTGCAGCCTCTGGCGCGAGATGCTTCAGTATATACTCTTTCTTGACGGACACTGTTTTCATTGGACGAATGATTATCATCATCCTTTTTAGGTTTGGACAGCGGTTTGCTGTGAGATTTTGTGTGGGTTTTCGGCTTGGAGTGTGGTTTGGATATGGTTCGGCTCCGAGATTCAGTATATTCCTCATATTGTCGATCCAGAGCTGCCTTGACAGCATTATCGACAAGAGCTTTCAACTATGCGCCCGTCAGATGAACTTGGGCGTTATCATATTCGTCTTCCTTCGAGTGGCTATTTTCTCCACTAGGATCAGCCATGGTAACTTGAATCTGTTACCGAAGATAACGAAAATTTTGTTTAGGAGTTTATTATGGAATTGTCTTTTATGGCAATTCATTAACCATGGTAACAGAGACCATATCTGGTTAATTTGTTACTCACTTTTATTTAGGATTTGAACATACTTATCCTAATTACAAATAATATTGTTATTGGCACAAAAGCCTAGTCACGAGGACGTTATTATATTATTAGCCGAGATTACAGAGAATCAAGGTATGAAGGTTTGAACCGTAGTCCTTTTACCCTTTCTGACATGGAGTCATAGACCACCACTGTCTTTTGTCTTATTATGACAATAATTATGGCCCATAGGCACTACATCACTAATGGATGCTTGACAAGTTTGGCCCGTAGGCACTACATCGCTAATGGATGTTTAATAATTGATCATCTTTATTGACGATTTAACCCATGATTTATTATATCGTTAATTTGGGCTTTGGAGTCCTTAGAAGGATTCTTATATAAGAATGACGCGTGCGATTTTAACGAATCACATCTGCCATGAACGTTAACATGATTACAGAGGTTAACTGGAATTCTGAATCTTTTAATCAGGTCTTACCATCTTGGCCGGATCTTTATAAAGACACCTGGCTAGGTTTCACTCTTAAGATTCTTTATTTAGGCAGATTTAATTTTAAAAGGAATGACTTTGATTTATTTCATATATAGTAATAACAAAAATGAAATTTATAACATAACATTCCATAAAACCTCAAATACGATTACACGCTGCCCTAAACGGGACTTTTAAATAATTAAGTACCTACGCAGAGGTTTGTAAAAAAGACAAGTCCACGCAGGGACCAATACAGGATAGATGTCCGCGCAGGGACTAAAAGATAAGTCCATGTAAGGACTGAAATACGGTAAATGTCCACGCAGGGAATAATTTCAAGTACAACATTACATAAGGAGACTAATGGTCTCGTTTCTTCCTTCCCTTCAGTAGGTTTGCTAAGCCCTTGAGAAATCCACGATTACTCTTTCGTTCTTGTTCGAAGTCTCGTTCCACACGGTTTAAATGGTGGAGTATTTCTTCTTGCTCCGGTGGAGAAAAACGTGGCTGCGGCGCCGGTTGCTGAACCGGAGGTCTAGAGGGTATTGGATACCCATGAGCTGAGTAATCTGCTCTCCAAGAGGTTCCATGGAGGGCATTATAATTTGCCGCTATCACATATGGATTAGCATCATAGTTATAGTTATAGTGCGTGTGGGCCGGCTGCTCAAACGGATTGTACGCCGTGGAAGCGCCGTACGCTGGTATCGGATTGTCATATCCGAATGGTGGCGGAGGTGGTGCAACTGGTGCAGAATTCACCTCTGCAGGGTGACCAGAAGGTTCCCCTAATTGTGGTTCTTCTTCAGGCACTGACGGAAAGTGACTAGCACTCGAGTGGCGAGGGGTGCTGAAATGAAATTCCCCTCCTCGGGTAGACATCCGTGCTCCTGATCTTCTACGCCTTGGCGGATCTAGAATTACTTGTTGAACCTGTGGCGGTGGTGGTGGCGTAACGGCCACGAACCGCGAATCCTCAGAAGGATCCTGTTGTTGCTGTTGATCATGAGGCGAGTAATGTTGTGAAGGTGTAAAGTACCAATTACATTGGTCAAACCTCGCCTGGTAGCTATCGGGACCTTGCAGGCTCCGAGATCTCGATTGGATGATTGGGAGTTCCCCTTGCAGGGTCGACGGGGTCTGTATCCTCGTCCATATCCACTGCATTATCTTCAGAAAAGTGATCCTCTGGTCCTAGAGGGTTATACCCTATTGGCTCTTGGACATAATCCGTCGGGTTAAACTGTCCTATGAAGAAAGGTGAAGGATCGCCATAAGATCGGTGCGAAGCAGATCGCTGTAGAGGTAAAAAGGATGGTTGAGGGTTATTTGGATTGTTTTCCGAATCTGGTCCAAATGAATGGCGGTATGAGGGTGTTGAGCTATGCGAGGTAGAATGTCTCGCAGGTTCAAAAAGGTTTCTCCTTCGTCTCTGTGGTTCCTCACTTCTTGTACTGGAAGGAGCTCACGTGTTCGAAGGACCAGCTTCGTGATCATTGTGAGTAATGATCGTTCCTCTGCCTCTTCCTCCTCTTCCTCGTCTGATTGCAGGTGGCATATTCCTGCTTTCAAAACTTTAAATAACAATAAACAATAAAAAGACAAACTGGAATAACAATTCGAATTTGTCCTCTGTTCTTGTCTAGACTCAAGTATGTGCAATTGTGTAACTGAGATTAAACACAAAAGGCTAGTGTTTAATTCCTCAGTGTTGGCTCTGATACCAACCTGTCACACCCCGATTTCCACGTGTCTCACCGGTGGGCCCGGTGGGGGATTACCGTGACGTAGTTGGCAACATTATAGTCAAACCACACAATATAAATGAATGCACAGCGGAAGCAATAAGATAATATATTTCAACATTAAGTGTAATATCAATGTATCACCATTGTTGAAATAATAATCCACAGGGGATCAAATAGAAATAACAAAAGTATTGTTCAACAGACTTCAGGCATCTTAAGGTTGCGAGACTTCCAGTGATGCTAAGGAGAAATCCCAGCCAATTACGCATAGTACCTGCATTTAGTCTTTTTGGGGAAAATACGTCAGTTTACACTGGTAAATACATTCAACTGACACTTTTGTAAAATGTTTGATAAAATTGGTTTAAATGCTCAAGGCACAAACTCTTTATAACTTGGGATAATTTATAATCAAATCTTGTAAAGAATTACATGTTACTGTGCGTTCGGTCGCCCGAGTCGTATCGGGTTAAAGTTTAATAGACACACCACATAGTATAAAACCGTGGCGGGTAACCAACGGCTACACTTTTATAGTTATGGACATAATGCCGGGTGTACGCCTACACCGGGATGTCAAGGTCGTGGCCATTCGTAAATGCTGCCAAGTATATCTGGGACATGGTCATTAAGCCCTCAAAGGCGTTAAGCCAACAAAACAAGTTTTTAAACGGGTCACATTGATAATACCCAACTACTAATGAGTTGGGGTCAATTGCCCGACCAAGCGGTATTTTAGATACCGTAACCCAAGCCCGTATAACGGAAAATAAGTTAAAAGTATTTACCATTGCAAGTATAATCCTTAATTGAATAAATCACAGATAGCTTTTACTGATTTCCTATTCTGGAACGAAGGTTTAAAATAACCTATTAGAATCCTAACGGGTCTTTAATTTAGCCGTAGCTTAGACTGGTCAGTTTCAAAGTATAGTTACAGTTTAATCGCGTGTAAGGCGAAAACCGTGAATGGAGTGTGATTTTGACCCAACAAGTTTGAAGACTTGTTTTATATGGGTATAATAATCCTACTCTGGATTTTGGGGTCAAAAGAATATGGTTTGACCCGTTTCGGCTAATTTATGTAAACTAGTTACACAAGCCAAACCGTGCGCACAAAAGGCGCAACGGGTAACCGTAAGAGTCCTACACTGTTTTCCTAAGTCAACATGCTTTAAAGAGGTTGTGGTATCAGTAGGATACCTTCCATAATGCCCGTAACGAGTTTAAGTTGATATTATGCCCCGAAGGGGTATTTCGGTCTTTTTAAAGATTATAAAAGAGGTTTCAGAGTTCTACAGGAAATCTGAGTTTCCCGAACTGTTTATAAAGTCTAAAATACTTTATCTATTAATTAAAATCAGTAGCAACTGGAATCGGGTCAAAAGACCTTGTAGAACTCAAGTTATGGCCGAAAAGGGTATATTCGGTATTTACCGAACCGTTGCCATAACCGCAGGTTATGAGCAGGTTAAAAATAATTAAAAATCTTTAAAAATCCCAAAATATTATTTTACAACAGTGAGTAAAAGGTTTGGTGTCGAAATCCGGGTTTAGATAGGCGTTATGCTAATTGCGCTATTTAATTACTAAAGTTTCGCAATTTGCGCTATTTAGCATAACTCCTATTCTGGACCCCAGATTGACATGAAATTTTAGGGACATGCTTCGAAATCAGTAACCAAGGTCATGATCCTTTCACGTGTCCGAAATTCTCGTTTTAAATTAAAAAGGGCGTTACGGTCAACTTTTAAGCATTTAACAGAAATGTGTAAAAGGCTCGGACAAACAACGAACCGGTCACAGAGGGTTATACCATCATGTAACCTGGTCCTAAGAGAGTCCTAAGGCATATCTAAATCAAACTTTAACGAGTCAGAACTGAAGTCAATGCAAAAGTCAAACTTTTGCGACTTTCGGCTCTTAACCGGGTCTAAACAGAAAATGGTCGGATCAAACAAGCTTAGACTAGTTAATATACTTATTATCATGTTTTATGAGTGTTTAAACAGGTTTCATATCATCTACATTACAGATTACGTGTAAAATCGCAAAATAGCTTTCTGTTGACTTTTTCTAAGCATGTTTGACTCGTCATTTGAACTAGTTAGAGTGGTGATCAGGGGAACCCTTTTAAGGGTTTATTACCCACATAAATACCAACTTATAACTACTTTCAATTCGAGATATGACTGAGCCATTGAGGACTAATCTCGAAGTCAAACCGTAATTACGACGGTTTGATTTTTAGCTACATAACTAAGCAAAAACTAAACCACAAAGGATTGAACGACTTACAGAAGTCCAATGTAGATAGGAGAAGACTTGAGAGTCTTCTTGAGCTCCAGAGGTGATCAAGAAGGTGTGAGGAACATTGTTGCAACATTATGGCCTTTTATAGGCAATGAGGATCACTAAGATCATCACACAAGGGTCTACAAGGCTCCTTTGATGATCAACAACTGTCCCTCAGTGCTAAAATATGATTAGGGGTCGCCCATATCTCTGGAAGATCTTGGCATTAATGTTTTACCGCTTAAAACAGCCAACAACCAACTTTCTGTCGCTGGGCGTCGCTTACGGACCGTATGGCATGGGCCTTGCGGTCCGTAAGCCTGTGGCGGAAAATGTTTTACCCTTTCACCCCCTTACAGTCCGTAAGGCATGACCCTTACGGTCTGTAAACGCTCATCAGTGGCAAAAAAAAAAATAATCTTTCAAGGTTTGAATAGTCAACTTGCAATACATAATTCTTCTGGCTTTCCTTTAACCCATACTTGACCAGATGTCTACCCCATTAGGCATTATGGGTTTGCAAAGGATGGGCTCAAGGACAATTATTTAGGTTGCATTATTTCTTAGGATTTAGGTTAGTAACTTTGATCCTTTGATAATTAGTAATGACCGGATTAAGATATATTAGATGCTTATTAATTTTGCTTAGGGTCTCGGGATTTATAACGACGAAGCCGCTCAGAGGTATAAATTTAACATGTCGACATAATCGAAAATCCTACCGCATATCTTAATTAAATCCGTGTTTATATTACTTTTGTCGTATTTGACACGTGTCATTTATTTATTGGACACAAAATTTCGAGGTGTTACATTTGTCTTGCCCGGATGGTATTTAATCGCGCATTCGTAATCGTTTAAGAGCTCGACCCATCGACGTTGACGCATGTTTAATTCTTTATGCTTGAAGATATGCTCGAGACTCCGGTGATCGGTGTAGATGGTGCACTTGGTACCGTACAGGTAATGTCTCCATATATTAAGCGCGAAAATAACAACTCCTAGCTCTAAATCGTGTGTGGTGTAATTCCTTTCTTGGGTCTTAAGTTGGCGCGAAGCGTAAGCAATGATTTTATCCTGTTGCATCAATACGCAACCAAGACCCCGTATTGATGCGTCACAGTAAACTACGAAATCGTCTGTGCCCTCTGGCAATGAGAGAATAGGTGCACTGCAGAGTCTATCCTTTAAGCACTGAAAAGCTGTTTCCTGAGTATTACCCCAACGATAAGTAACACCTTTCTGTGTCAGTAGTGTAAGCGGCTGTGCAATCTTCGATAAGTCTTTGATGAACCTTCTGTAATAACCCGCCAAACCCAAGAATTGGCGTATTTCCGTTGGTGTACGTGGTGCAGGCCAGTTTTTGATCGAGTCTACCTTGGATGGATCAACATGAATCCCATCCTTGTTTACCACATGGCCTAGAAAGTGGACTTCACGATCGTAGCGAACTAGGATTCATTCTCGAGTCTAGACTACGATCATTAGGGCTCTCACGAAAACGCTTTTACAAACATGTTTTCATTGCATACACAAAACGCCCAGATCCAGGGAACAAACATTTTTACAAACAAAAGGCACAAATACACATTCCAAAATATATGTTTATAATTCAGTCTTAGAGACTGAGGGATTCAATCTTAGAGATTGAGGGAGGTTCAGCCTTAGAGGCTGGGGAGGTTCAGTCTTAGAGACTGAGGGATTTAATCTTAGAGATTGAGGGAGGTTCAGTCTTAGAGGCTGGGGAAAAATTTAGTCTTAGAGACCAGGGAGTTGGTCTTAGAGACCAGGGAGTTAGTCTGAGAGACTAGGGAGTTCGGTCTAAGAGACTGGGTGAGATAGTCCAGGGAAGACTAGGATGATTACTTGCTTACATTGCTATCGCATACATGCTTAATTGGTGATTATTGATAAACGCGCATATGTGGAAACTGTTTTAATACATACTATGACTACCATGCACCGATACACATGTTGCCTTGATCAAAAAGCGAGTTGTCAAGCATTGACGACCCTACCGCCACCGCCACAGATGATGAGACTGTACCTGCGCCAGAGATATTTACGTCAGACACTGAGAGTGACCCTGACATGTTGACCAAGAACGAGGACGATTGCCAACCATCCGCGCTGCCAGACCCTGGTGATGAATTACCCTTGCAGATGGCTTCCTTGACAATAATCTTCCTGTCATCCTTGTTTCGGTCCACGACCACCTCACCATTTGGACACTTCGATGACGCGCACATCGTGGCTCCGATTCTCGACACCGTACCCCTCATGATTATTTTCCCCAAGAATCTACCTCTTTGACAAATTGTTTGATGACGACGTTAATTTGCTTATTGATGATCCTTCCGTTGATACCCAGGATGATGGAAAGTTAGATGAGGACGTTGTTACTAACTCTACGTTTTGAGATCCCTATTATCAAACTATCCTCTGATTCTAGTATACACTCGATTACAGACTCCTCTGAGTCTGTGACATTTACAACCTTATGGATGGTTAGATTACAACTTCTGATACGGACGACGACGCCGTTATGACTGCTGCACTATCACTTGCTCGAGGCATCACACCGTTGCATGACCCGGAGACTGCCCCTGAGCTAGCTTCTGCACCTTTGTGGGCCAGCTTGATGTTGCACCTGCTGAACCTGTTTAAACGTGATATTATTTCCTTTGGACTACTATACCTTGCACTCCTCTTACCAAACCCAGTACCTGCACCTATTGAATCTCCTTTTGTTGAGACATTTCTACCGCACCTGCACCCGCTGATGTTGCATCTATGAAGACCGACGTCCATTGCACCGACATGCCTACCGCTCTCTTTCAAGACGTACCCGCACCCCGGGAAGGCGCTCCAGGTCAGCACCCGCATAACGATTCTTCTGCTACGTCAACATTTTTCCTAAACTTTACAAGATGCGCCGTTTGCTACATTCACCTCTACAACGCTGGACAAGTCATTTCGATGGATCCCTATGCTACACTATGTTGATTTTAGACCCTTGTCATCCCTCACATTATGGAGGCTACACACAGGATGAGTACACCTGTCACATGAGCTACAGTTTGAGGATATGATTCGCAGAGTGTTGGAGCTTGAGCTGACACCACATTTGGTAACTTCAAATGCAAAAACATTGCATAATTGAAAACATGATTTAAGTATTTACATCACAAGACAGCATATTGCCTGAAAAGTTTATGTAAGACACCACGCCCTCCACCCTGTCTATTGCTAGTATACATTGAACCTCCACATATATCAAGGTTCCTTTTTGCGCTCTCGACCGTTGCTATCACACCGTTCCCAGGATTCTGATACTCATTTCTTTACTATCGAGCAGCAGAGAAGACAATTACTTCGACATGTACACAAGCCCGAGGAGGAAGTCCACGCGCGTTAACAGTTTACTTTCTTTTCCTCCTCGTCCTCAGTCACCAGTATGATTGGTTTCTGGATTATGTGGACTGCATTACATTTGGGTAAAGACACTAATGATAAGTCGGGATTGTGGAGACTTTAAAGACCACTTCTGACTACGTAATTTTGATGCACTAATATACTTGTTGGACAAGGGTAGGGTGACCCTGCGTTCCTTCTGATATGATACGTTTTGTAAAACACAGTGATTGTGGCCGGAGGATGACGAAAGCCCAATCATCTTTAAACATGCGACAATACTTATGACTAATAACTAGTGAAAAACTCGGTCGCTATATTCCCACTAAGCACGCTGTTGATCAGCATATTTGTGCTACAACTATAATGCTACATGCTTACTTGTTACGTTCCTATTTACAAGTTGTGCAATAATTGTGATGATACGTGATTGAATGTTACAACGACTGCGGATATACATATATGTAATATACCTCTGAGGTCCTATTCGTTAAATAGAGACTTGTGTACTCGTGTCCTTAACAAGACCTGACCTAACCAACATTCTTCTAGGAAGATGTCGACTCCAGGGAACACCGATACCAACAACCCTCTGCCGACTACAGAGGCGGAATTTCAAGAACGCCACATACAGATCATCGCACAGTACAAGGCCCTTTGCTCTGAACGCAGCGGAGGTACCTCGGGAAATAATCCAGCCAACGGCTGTACCTACAAGCAGTTCTTAGGCTGTCAGGCCTTACATTTCGACGGCACTGGGGGTGCCGTAGATTTCGTGCGCTGGGTTGAGAAAACGGACACTGTTTTGCGTGCGAGCAAATGCGCCCCAGAGCACCAGGTCACGTACATTTCCGGACTGTTCCAAGATGGGGCTTTGTCATGGTGGAAACTCCAGGTTCAGACGATTGGCGAGACTACTACGTATGCTTTATCATGGGACGAGCTGAAAGAGCTAATGCATAAAAAGTACTGTTCGAGAACAGAAAGCCAGAAGGTGGAAACTGAGTTCTGGAACTTAAAGATGGAAGGTCCAAAAATAGCTGAGTATGTGGAGAAGTTCCAAGTTCTGTCGCGTATCGTTCCTTACATGGTAGACCCAGAGTTTAAGAAGATTGAGCGTTTCATTTGGGGATTGGCACCCCAAATCATGAGCATGGTGACGACATCGAAGCCTACAACGAAAATGTCGACTCAGCAAGCCTACACCCTAGTTCCAAATCGTGTGTGGTATAATTCTTTTCCTGTACTTTCAGTTGGCGCGATCCGTAAGCTATAACTTTCTGGCATTGCATCAACACGCAACCCAAACCTTGACGCGAGGCGTCACAATACACCACAAAATCATCGGTACCCTTCTGGTAGTGCTAAGATTGGCGCATTGCAGAGCTTGTCGTTTAACAGCTGAAACGCTTCTTCCTATTTGATTCCCCAATCAAACTTCTTATCCTTTTGCGTGAGGAGTGTCAGTGGTTGAGCGATTTTCGAAAAATCCTCAATAAATCTTCGATAGTAGCCAGCCAAACCTAAGAATTGTCGGATCTCGGTTGGCGTCTTTGGGGTCTCCCAATTCTTTATCGCTTCAATCTTTGTGGGGTCCACATGAATCCCATCTCCATTTACCACATGTCCAAGGAATTGGACTTCACGCAACCAAAATTCGCACTTTGAGAATTTGGCATACAACTGTTCCTTTTTCAGCAACTCCAAAATAGCTCTTAAATGTTGTTCGTGTTCAGCCTTCGTCTTTGAATAAATCAAAATGTCGTCGATAAACACAATCACGAACTTATCCAAGTACGGCTTGCAAACTCTGTTCATTAGGTCCATAAAAAACTGCAGGTGCGTTTGTCAACCCAAACGGCATAACTAGGAACTCGTAATGTCCCTAACGAGTCTTAAAGGCGGTCTTAGGAATACTTTCCTCTTGTATCCTTAGCTAATGGTAACCTAATCGCAGATAGATCTTAGAGTAAAAACTTGAGCCTTGCAGCTGGTCAAATAGGTCATCGATTCTTGGCAGAGGATACCTATTCTTGATTGTCAACTTATTCAACTCCCGGTAGTCAATGCACATACGGAAACTACCGTCTTTCTTCTTGACAAATAGAACTGGAGCTCCCCAAGGTGAGAAGCTTGGTCTGATGAATCCTTTGTCTAGCAACTCTTGAAGTTGTGTCGACAATTCTTGCATTTCTGAAGGTGCTAGTCTGTAGGGTGCCTTAGCCACAAGCGCGACGCCTGGAACTAAGTCGATGCGGAACTCCACTTGCCTCTGGGGTGGCAATCCTGGCAAGTCCTCTGGAAAGACTTCCGGATACTCCCTTACGACAGGGATGTCTTCGATTTTTGGCTCAGCAGCTTTCTTATCCACGATGTGTGCCAGGAAGGCAGCATATCCCTTCTGGAAACACTTACGAGCTTTCAGGCATCTGATAATTCTCAAAGGCATATCTCGCTTTTCCCCATGAACCACAATTGTTTCACCATCTTCGGTGGGGATGCGAACGACCTTCTCGTGACAAACAATTTCTGCCTTGTTGCTTGATAACCAATCCATCCCTACTACCACGTCGAAGCTTGTCAACTTGACTGGTAGTAGATCCAAAGCAAACTCACGCTCTCCCAACTCGATTACGCAACCTCTGACCACTTCATTGGTTTCTACTAACTTTCCATTAGCCAATTCGATTAAGTAGGGAATGTCTAATTTACTAGCGGTTACACCAAGCATATTCTTAAATTCTAATGATACGAAGCTATAATCGGCACCCGTATCAAATAAAACGGATGCAAAGCATTGGTTTATAAGGAACGTACCAGTAACAACATTGGGATCCTGGCGCGCTTCCCTCGCTTCGATATTAAAGACCCTCCCTCGTGCTTGGTTCAATTCCGGGCAGTTTCTCTTAAAATGCCCAATGTCACCACAGTTGAAACAACCCATTCTTTGACCATTTCCTCCTCCATTCCCAACTTGTGCATTGTTGTTTCGGTTCGCATTACCAGCTTGATTCACGTCGTTGCCTCGATTTCCATTTCCTCCATTATTTCCTTGTACACGATTTCCATTACCTCCACGATTATTGTTCCTATTACCAAAACCTCCTTGGCCACCCCGGCCAGCATTAGCCCAGCAGTTATCTTTCAAATGTCCGGTTTTTCAACAAGCTTCGCATACTTTTGGCCTACACCGGCCAGAATGGTGACGCTGGCAGGTGTTACACTTAGGGTGTCTACCCATATAACCCTTTCCTTTCTTTCCAACACTGGTTGCAGCTTGGACCGGTGTGCTTGACTCTCCTTTCTTACCAACACTGCTTGTTCCTTGTTTAAAGTTCAAGAACTTCCTTTTGTTCCCTCCAGATGACTCTACGTGAGTCTCTTTCTTCTTTGGTTCAACATTTGAAAACTTGTTTAGGTGGACGGCTTCCTTAGTAAGAGCTACGCTCAGATCGATGGCCTCTGTAATTGTCGCGGGCTTGGAAGAGGTTACCATACTCATGATTTGAGGAGCTAAACCCCAAATGAAGCGCTCGATTCGCTTGAATTCCGGTGTAACCATATAAGGTACCACATGAGACAAGTCGTGGAATCTTTGAACATATTCCGCAATTTTCGGACCTTCCATCTTCAGATGCCAAAACTCAGTTTCCAACTTTTGAATTTCTGCGCGTGAACAATACTTCCTTCGCATGAGCTCTTTTAGCTCGTTCCAAGTCATCGCGTAAGCTGCGGCTTCACCAAGAGTCTGTACTTGTAAGTTCCACCAGGACAGGGCTCCGTCCAAGAATAGCCCAGAAATGTAAGTAACTTGTTGGTCTAGAGCGCACTTGCTCATCCGGAGAACAGACTCTGTCTTTTCGGCCCATCGGACAAAAGCAACAGCACCTCTGGTGCGGTCAAAGTTTACAGGTTTGCAGTCTAGGAACTGCTTGTAAGTGCACCCTGCACATACGTTAGAATATACAAATGGTATTAGCAAACTTGCTAGAGATATCCAAATGTATCGTGGTATGTGTCGGACCGTTGTATGACCCTAAATAGTCAGTCAAGGCAATTCATCTTTGTGTACAAAGCCGGAATCAGTCCAAACAAAGTAACAATAGCTTTTCCTCTTTAGTTTCTCTTATATTACTGAAATCCAAGCTTTTACAACGTATTCTGACAAAATTTCGGCAGCACCTCAGCTTAGATTTCGCTCCAACAGATACCGAATGAGATCACACAATGGGGTATTTATACTGAGCCTGATTTCGCTCCAGATGACAGGAGCGAAACCCGATGATCACGTTTCGGGCGAAATCACTAAACTACACCTTGGAGCGAAATTAACATCTAAAATCCTAATTTCTATTTTCCGACTCCGTACAACCTATCTAGACCTAAGACTCGATACAGACGTAGTTAACGGACATTCGGTGCACCAACAGTATGTCTTAATGACTTAATATTACCATGAGGCAGATTGTTATTGCCGTTGTTTTGAGAGATATTCCCACTGGTTTCCGCCTGCGAAGCAGCATATTGCGCAATGGCGGCAGCAATGATTTTTTGGAGTTCTGCCTCGTTGGTAGGCATGCGTGTCTGGCATCTTGGAAGCATCTTCTAAAAGATGGTTCACGTTGGTCAGGTTATAGTAAGTAAGGGTATACGTATATATTAATAGTATTAATACATAACATCTCATGTTATAATTAAACCAAACACATAACATCTCATGTTATAGAACATAAACGATCAATCAAACATCACTTATGATGAGAATACTGCGATTGCACTGTCATAAATCGAGGCCAGAATGTAAAGTTTACAAGTACACAACTGTATCATACAACATCAATGACTAAGGGCTACATCGCCCTAGTCCAAAATATCTAATAAGTGTCAACAATATCCAATATACATAACAAAAAAAGTCAGAATCAAAATGCAGTCTCCCAAAAGCTGTGCAATTTGTGCAATCGCCGCCTTCTCAACAAAAGTCTACCCGTGTCGTACAAAATAGCCTAAGCTGATGGCGGTGGAGGAGGGGGGAAAAGAGAAAAGAGCAAACGGCGCATGTGAAACCAATCCTTCTCCATCGCTCGATGAGAACGCAACAGATATGCTATCTGCTGCTCCTGAGTCCAAAAAACGAGCAGCAGAGTCAGGAGATAACGGATGAGGAGGGTGTGATACTGCAGGGTGAGTCGGGCACTGGCATGGTGGTCGCTGAGCTCTCTCAAGCTCCTGCACGCGACGAGTCAGCGCCTCCTGCTGTATCATGAAAGACCTGAGAATATCCTCTGTGGAATAACCCATGTGATAAGGATGATAAGGATCAGATGGCGGCATAATGGGTGGCGAAATCCAGAGAAAAGGCTCACTAGATGGAGTAAAGGATGGCACAGTAAGTGGTGCAACAGGGGGAACAGCAATATGATGAGAGATCTGTGGTACAAACTGATCTCCTCCAGTCATGAAAGGTATCTGACCAAATGGCTGACGGGATGAACCCTCTCCAGGACGCGGCGGAGGGATGTCCTGGAGAAATGTAACAGGAAGGTCTGCGCGATGCGCATCAGTGACGTGTGTGGGAAACAATGGTGCATCAATATGAAATGAAGCAGGTGCTGAAGCAGGTGTAACAGGTACCACGAAAGGCGGGTAGTCATCATCATCATTTATCCACTCATTTCGGGTGTGCGCATATCGAGGATCAACATGGGTCGCAAAAGGTGCATGATCGAACTGCACAGGCACTGGGTCAGGAAGAGGGGCAACAACAGGATCAGCAGGAATATCAGCAACATGAGGAGCATCAATATGAGCAACAACAACATGATCATCCACCAACGGTGGAGCATCAAAAGGTAGGCCCACAATGGGTGGTGCGAAAACGGGTGCATCATCAAAAGGTACATCATCAACCAATGGAGCAACAGTGGGTACATCAGCATGAATAGGGTCATGCTTGAATGCGGGGTCTGGAGCAACTACTGGCTCGGTGGCCACAGCAGGCTCCGGATCGTCAAACTCAATCTCAAAATCAGCGGGATCAGCACACACTGGGTCAAAAGGGGCTATGGGATCCTCCATGGGCTGGTCTAAGTGTACAACCTCAATATCATGGTCTGGGTCGAAACCAGGAGGGAAAACAGGGTCCGAATCGTCATCAATGTCATGACCAAACTGAAAGCTAGGGGCAGGGCAGGTGCAGCGGATGACGCTCTATCAGGGTCTGTGTCATGCGAATGGTGCTGCACTCCCTGCACGTGTGACGGTGCAGATGCCACAGACTCAAAGGAGTCTAGGACGGGTGAATGAACGGGTGCCTCCTCAGCAGGAGCATCAGCAAGAAGTAGGAGATCACCAGCAGCAATGTGGGCCCCGCCCTCAAGGTCATCCTCCTCAAACAAGTCGACGTCGTCGTCAGCGACTACGTCGAGGGGCATGTCAACAATAGGGTAAGCGGCAAGGGGCATAGGGGCAGGGATCACCACGAGTGGCAAGTCCCCAACGATAGGGCCATCAGCGGGCTCAGCAACGACATCGGGCAGCACAAATGGCTGGAAATCATCATCATCCGTGCTGGTAGTATCTGAGGTACGTGATCTGATGAGACTATGTCGTCTGATACTATGGGCATGGGGTCTGTGGTGTCCGACTCTCCAGTGCCGGATAAAGGCATGTCGTCTGTAACATAAACATACATATGCACAAATAATCAATCACATAGTCAAATAAACACATTAGTCACCAATAAGCAATCAAATAGTTCTCCTAGTCCCACTAGTCTAACCTCTCAGCCTCTCAGACTGAACCTCCTAGTCCCACTAGATTAACTTCCCAGCCTCCCAAACTGACTCCCTAGTCCCACTAGACAATTCTCCCAGCCTCCCAGACTGACTCCCTAGTCCCACTAGTCAATTCTCCCAGCCTCCCAGACTGAGCCATAACTAACAATTAAAATGTGCTCAACATTTTGTTTGTAAAATAAATATTTTGTACTCAGGATCTGGACTTAGTGGATGCAATGTAAAAATGTTTTCGTGAGAGCCCTAGTGATCATTAAATTGGACTTGGTAGATTAATTGAGTAATCAGGGTCATTAACTTGGACCTGAATACTTGAGTGGATTTCTAGAACTGATAGATTGTGTGTTTTTGTGAAAAAGATAAGCTTGTAATGTTTGATGTTTGAGACACAGGTTTTGAACTTCATCATTCCCAAGGTAACAAAGTGTTAAAGATTGAACCAGATCAAGATCTCAGATTCTAGCATACTGAGAAGGGGAGTCTGTGAAAGGGGGAGTCTGGATCAATAGTCAAAGGGGAGACTGAAGATAGAGCTAGGAAGTGATCCTGAACTTGTTAGAAGATAGAGTTTTTGTAATGAGAAGACAAAGTTGAGAAAAGACCAAAACTGAAGACTCGAAGCCGAAGACTTCGTCAACATCCAAGGGGGAGTCTGTTGGTGCACTAAATGTCTGTTTACTACGTTTGTATCGAGTCTTAGGTCTAGATAGGATAGATTGGAGCACAGAAATCTAGAAATAGGAGTTAGAGGTTAATTTCGCTCCTAATGACATGTGGGTCGTTATAAGCGAAATCTGGTAATTAGTAAATTTCGCTCCTGTGTGCTTGTTTGTTAATTTCGCTCCTAAGGTTAACTAGGTGATTTCGCTCGTGAGTCACATGGTGATTTCGCTCCTGATGTTTGGAGCGAAATCAGGAACACTATATATACCTTAGGGTGTGATCTCATTTGGTAATCTTTGGAGCGAAATCTAAGCTGAGGTGCTGCTGAATTTTTGTCAGAAAACATTGTAAAAGCTTGGATTTCAGTAATATAAGAGGAAAGTAAGAGGAAAAGCTGTTTGACTTCATTTACATTGATTCCGCCTTTGTATCTGAAGATGAACTGCCATATACTGACTATTTAGGGTCACAACAATGGTCCAACAATACCGTGTTAGATCCTTAATTCCCTTAAATACATGTAAGTTGGAAAAATCAACAAAAATATGTTGAGCGAGTTCATGTGCAGTGAGTATGTAAAACCTTTGTAAGTATAAAAATCCCAGGTATGTAGCAAATAAGGAAATCAAGAGATCACCAATGGTTTGCAAGGCCATTGATATGTGTGAAGTGCAGTAGGAAGACTCAAACCTAGCAGATTTTTGCGTCGGGAACCAAGTCACCCCGAGGTCCGTACTGTTGGGCCTAGGGCTGGGCTCGCTACACCCAGTTAGATCTACCGCTATTGTCCCTCGGTCCTACATCGAGGATTAATGGCCTTCAGTTCCCGCCTACTCACTCACATGATCTAAGTAGTAACCCTCCTCACGCTAATCTACCATGTGTAAAAGTATTCGTAATCATGGTAACATGTATTTCACCCCCGCAGTTTAAATCTGAAAACAATTAAGAGAAAAGGGGGACATGAACTCACTGAAGTGCGTCTCGAAATAGTATCTCCCAGTCAACCTGCTGCGTAACGACCTACACGTACTAACTTCTACTAGACGGATGGCCGTGCCTTAGCTTAAGGTTAAATGTCTTTGGGAAATAGTTAGACAACTATTTCGTGTGTACACTTCTTAATTATTTAGTAATTTTATTCCTTCCCAAGGATGGGGGCTTTAATACATGTGCATTCGTATAACTTCGAAATATATTATTAAGACTCACCTAATAAAATATATTTTAATTCATTCGTCTACAACATTCTACCTTCAAAATATAAATATTTTTCCCAAAAATATTATATTTTATTCCATATAATTTCCACAATAATACTTTTATCAAAATACGCATTTAAGAGTATTTTTCCGAAAATACGTAAGTTACGTTTGAAGTTCGGGTGGTAATAATAATACCGGTGTAACTTAAATATTTATTGTGAAGGCGTTGGTATTATTTTGGAGTCGTTAATATTCAGTATGTTCTAGTAATATTATTTTTACTCTAAAAATAATATTTTTGTAGTTGACAAAATAATCATAAAAATTTACACAAATGCTATTATGAAAAATATATATTCCAAATATATATTTAGCAAGTTTTATTTATAAAAATTCCACCTCCGACACTTGGAAGTTTTGTAATAAAAATCATGGCGAAGTTTGTCTGGAAAAACATGTCAAAACTATATTTATAACACTTGTTGTAAAAATATTTCCATGTGTTATATTTCTGAAAAAATTTCGCCAGAGTTTCCTCTGTAACTGAGGTGGCCACGCTTACAAGCGTATCATTTTCTTTTAACAATTCAATCAACAATTTTCCCGTCATCAACAAACAATGTCAAGAGATCAAACTAGTCAAAAATATACATAAATCGCAAACACATGAACTTGTAAGTTGTGTAAAAGTGTGTAGTAACCTTCCAATATTTTTAGTAGATCTTTCTATCTTTATAAATAAAATCGGTTTCTTGAAAATCTTGTTTTCAAAGAACACGTAACTTTACAATTTCCTAGTCAAAGTTACGAAAATATTTCTTTGTTAAAACCTTTTGTCACACAAGTGTTTACACACTTGTTTCCTCACAAAACACCTTTAGTTTATGAAAGATCCAGCTTAAAAATAAGTCTTGTATATTTTACTTGGTTCTTCAAAAATACCACTTGTAAATCTTTAGATCTAGTAGTTTAGAACTTCATTTTACAAGAAAAACTATTTTTACACAAGTTCATGTTTCTGTATGAAAGGGTTCGTCATCTTGTAACTTTTCTATTTAACATAATGCTAGTTCATGTTTCATGAACATGATCTAGCATGGTTTGATGACGATCCATTCCCATACTAGCAATTAACAACATGAAATAGCCATAACTAAACAAGATTTATGAGTTTTACACCATTAGTTTGTTTTTATCCATCAAGTTCATCATTCTTACAAGACTTTAAGCTTTGATCTTTAGTGTTTATGAATTTTATCCGTTAAACTTCTTATTAACCACTTCAAACATGAACAAGAGAGTGATTAGAAGCACTTACAACTAGCTCAAGGGTAGGGAAGAAATCAAACCAAAACAAGGTGGTTAATAGCGTTGTAGAGAGGTCCTTGTGATTCCGTAAGCACCGAGCTTCCTTATGTGATCTTTAACACCTTTGAGTATGTATGGATGGCTTGTAGGAGGCTCGATGGTGGCGGTTTGGTGGTGTGGTGGGGGCGGACGGACAAGAGGGAAAGAGAGAGAGTTGGAGTGAGTTGGTTAGTGTAAATGAAAGTTTCTAACTCTTAGGTTTATTTATAAACCCATTTCACTAATAACCATTAGGTAAAGTGCTATCAAGATATTAAACATTGGTGATTATAAAAATCAAAGAAGGACAAAGGTGTGTCCCCTTAGGGGACCGAATCGGTCAAGGAGGGGGGGGGGGTTGCTTTATTTTGAACTATATAGTTAGAGTCTAGTTAGTTAGTTAGAGATTAAGATTAGTTATTATGTGTGTTGTAATTTATAACGGGTGTTAGGGTATTCGGGGACCCTAACTGGCACAGAAAAGGAAAAATAGTGTCATTAACAATATTTTTATGTCCCGGGTAAAGTCCTGTTGTTCGGTTGGATACTCATCTGTTAAAGTTCTTAATAAGCATTTAAAGTGTCTTTAATATTATTTTTAGTGACACATTGAATTCCCGACACTTTGGAAAGTGTCTAGTATTATTTTCCCATGTTTTTGCACTTTACTAGTTAGCTTAAATGCTGAATTTTGTGGTAGAGTGCAGGATTTTGTGTTTAGAAAACGTTTTAAGCACATCCGGTCACTATAGCTATCACCTAGTGACTAGTGACGCACTACTACAACCCTCATTTCCCTACACTCTCTACTAGTGTAGTAAACTATTCCCGGCTCATACAGGCCTTAGAGGCAGTGTTATGTCAGCATGTTTTCTGGGTTATCCGTTCATTGTGCTACTATGCTTTTGTGCATCAAGTTTGTCACTAAAGTTCTGTATGTAAATAATGGAGTGACAGTTAATAAAGTATGATGCAAGGATGTGTATTTATCAGAGTTCAAGTAGCAGTTTATCCACAATTGTAAGCAAGCACAGTAATTAAGCATTAATTAAATATTAATTAGTTCGTACGGATACCTGATTTGGTGAGGGTTGTCACATTCTCTCCTCGTTAGAAAAATTTCGTCCCGAAATTTTAAGTTCTGCTTCTAGTTGCAGGGGTCTTGGGAAACAAGTGGGGGTACTTTTCTTTCATTCGGTCCTCACGCTCCCAGGTGTATTCTGGACCGTGTCTTGCATTCCAATGAACCTTGACGAGCTTGACACTGCTCCGGCGGGTTTTGTTTGCCTTCCAATCTGTAACCTCAACCGGTTCTTCGACAAAATGGAGCGTGTGGTCAATATGAATCTCGTCCGTGGGAATGACAACAGTATCTTGCGTTGGACTTTTCTTCAAATTTGATACATGAAATGTGTAGGATCAGTTTTGACCACACGAATGAGTCAATCAGAGCTAGTGCTTACTGAAAATGTGGCGGAAACACATTTTCAGCATGATACAAAGATAAACGTAACAGAAAGGAGTAAAAACAGATGAATTCACACTTTAAACACTTTTTCTTCACTTGATAACGATTGCCACACGGTCAGCAGTTCGACGTAGAGTACAAGACAACGTACAAATGAAGTGAACATCAGGGATATTTATAGAGGTCTTGGTCCGCTCATGTGACATGTCCACAAGAGCGGTCCAAACTACAAACCTGGTCCGCTTTTGTGGACATATGTCACAAAAGCTGTCCAACATACAAACTTTCATAAAATTACATATAGACCCCATGAACTTTTACAAAATAACCTATCTAGACCATATACATTAAACTAGCATTACAAAGACGCAGGCTTTAGACATTGTGCACCAACAAACTCCCCCTTGGATGAAGCCACAGTCTTTGTCTTGAATATTGGTCTTCAGATAGCAGCTTTGTAGAGTTCTTCACGCCCTTTAGGCTTCCTGCTCAAAGCAATTCTTATCTTTTCATTCTTTTGCTTCTCTGCCTTATCTTCTTCCTGTTGTTTCTTCATAAACTTTCCTCTGTTTGCTTCCATCCTACGATTTTCACGTTCACGTTCACTTTTTGCTTTCTTCTTCATCTTTTCATCTAACTCCCACCATGACGATTTTCACTTGCTTTCGGAATTAATTCCTTTTTGAAAGCACAGTGATACAACACGTTGGAACTGTTGAGCTTGATCTTTATCTTCTGCTTTATAATGAATCTTGTGAATAAACAAGCATTCGATGTCTTTTGCCGAACAATTCACCAGCCACATCGGATCATACACACGAATATATCTCAGTTCACCACCAGCTCTGTACGTTATGATTGCTTCAGTTGTCAGACAGCTGTAAACCCAATCAATGAACCCTTTATAAAAATCTTGCTCCATTTCTGGCATAGGAATTGTTGTCATGGTTCTTGGAGGCTTCACATTCAGAATAGTTTCTGTCACACCAGTCACTAGATCTACTCTTTGAATACGTCTTGGACGATGAGGCTTCCATTTCAGATATCCTCTCAGAGTCTCGTACTTAATATATCCCCACATCGCCTTATCATTCTGCCTCACCTGATAATCCAACGTTCTCACCTGAGATAACTCATCGACATCCCACCATGGTAATGACAAAATGTCATATAAACGTTTAAAGTGTTGGACACCATATTCTCTTCGAACTGCATAGGCGTTAACTTGCGGAAGATAACCCCAACTAATAATATCGCCAAGCGAAACATTTCGATCTCGTTGGAAGTATTTCAACGGCCTTTTGAACTTTCTTTCATGAGAATCTTTGAACCATTTAGAACGATCAATCTCCTCAACACTCGATTGACCTTCTTTTTCAACATTAGATTGGCCTTCCTGTTCAGCTTCTTTCCTCAAACACTCGAACACATTATCATTCACTACTTCAGTCACTTTCTGACGCAACTCATCTCTGTTTTCAGCAGCAAAGAATTCCATTAACGTCGGAAGTTTTGAAGTGTCTTCAGGAACATCTTCATTATCCGAACCATCCTCTACTTCAACCCTATCATACTGATCAGCATCCTCAACATAGTTATACTTGTAATCTTTTTGTTTATTGATATCAAAAGATTCCAGATCTGCTTCAAGATCAATTAGAGTCTCGGGATTTACATCTTTTAACATCTCCCTATACACATCTAGACATAGGAACAGGGTTCATGATGTTCTACAATCTGAGTCTTACTCGACTCCCCCTTTCTCTCAGCTTCACCACTTTCTTCATTGACTGTGTCGTTTAGCAGATCTTCAACGACTTTCTCATTTGAAGCTTCAGTTACTCTAACACCTGAACCTCCTGCAGCGTCATCATCATTATCACCTTTAGAACTGTGACTGCTCGCAGAATAAACAAGCTCTTCCTCATCATCATCTTCATCATCCTCTTCTTCTTCTCCACTAATTAACTTTGGCGATGGAATTTCTTCTTCGACTATGCCAGGAACTGAAGATATAGGCACAGGATTATCTATCACCATCGAAGGCACAATAGACATTACAGAACTTCCTTCAACCCCTTTACCCTTATCTTTCATCTGCCTTTCTACTTCTGCTTTACGTTCTGCACGAAGGTCCTCTAACTTCAACTCTTCATACTTTTGATCCACTGTTGTTTCTAACATGCTTTCCACAACTCTATTCAGCATGTAGAACTTGTGTTCATGCAACGCTTTAGCAGCCATAAGCTCTTTATTCTTCAACTTATAGTATTCGTTTTCACTTTCTCGACGATTCTTCTCCTCTTCTAATTCAGACACTCGAACTTTCAAAACGTCAATTTCCGTCTGATCAACTTCAATTTTCAGTGTCAACACTTTGTTTTCACCTTCTAACCTCTGCACCTTACCAGCAAGAGACTTTTCTCTTTCAGCAATCTTTTTGCATTCATCCGCCAACTTTTTATTTTCTGCTATCACCTCATCAATTCTCTTTTCCAACTTCAATAATTGAGAATTGTTTGCAAAATCGAAATCAACGTCTAGCAGATTATCATGCGGTATCGCAAGGCCTCTACTTGAAGAACCAGGTTGTGCTTGGGTGAGTGGAGGTGTGCCAAAAAGATCTTGTGAAGAATAATATGGTTGATGTGGAGGTGGTGATGTTGGAAACAGAGGAGATGGTTGTCTTTGTGGAGTAGGTTGTCTGGGTGATTGTTGTGGTGTTGGTTGTCTAGGAGAAGATTGATGTATTAGAGATTATGGAGGTGGTTGTTGACGTGGAGGTGTAGATTGTGTTTGCATAATCTTCTGAGGGCGCTTTGACACTTTAATCTTTGGAGTAGCCTTCTTTCGACCACCAGCTTTCTTTTTACCCTTCGGAGTAGATTGTGATGCTGAAACATGCTCCGGAGAAGGTTCATAAGGTGCATCTTCTTTCTCTTCTCTCTTTCTCTTTCTAAGTAACTTCTCCTTTTCTACCTCCTCTCTCATTCGCCTTTCACGTTCTTTTGCATCAACTACTTCAAAATCAGACACACTAGAAGAACTAGTAGTGTCTTTATCAACATCGTCACCTTCAACATCTTCTACCACTTTCTCTCTTTCCTGTTGAATATCAACATTATCAACAAAATACATATCAGATGTAAACAAATCTGTGTTAATTTCAATATGAGCTACACTAGCCGCCTCTTGTTCCTTATCAATGTTCACCTCAGGAACTTCTTCTTTATCAGACTCATCTACCAACACAGTTTCAGCTTTCTTCTTTTGTTTCTTCTTCGGCTTTGAAGAAGAACCTTCACCTTCAGCTACAGGAGTTGCAAGTCTACGTCTGCGTCCAGACTCCTTCACATACCACTCATTCTTTGTTGGTTTGAAACCCTGAATTATTTTCAACTCTACAGCATACAATGCTTCTTTCATTTCTTCTTGATTTCTCCAATTCTGATGATTTTCTGGATCAGGATCCACATAATTCGCATCTCTAAGCAATCCGAAGTTTTCAATCACTAACTCAGGCTCTGGATGATGAGGATGATACTTGACAAGATTCTTTAACGAGATATTTGACATGTGAGCTTGAACAAGAAGATCATCCTTAATGTTTCTATCAATTCCAGGGTATGCACGATCAATCAACATTTGTACAAAACGTGGATATCTCCAGACTCTAACATCTGACGAGAGATTTTCCACCATATAATGAAAAACTATATGTGAGAAGTTGTATTTCTTATTCAACACCAATGCCGTTAGCATGTTCATCTGATAATCCCTCATCTGGTCATAACAGCCCTTTGTGTGACTCATGGAAATCAAAATACAATGGATTAAAAACTTGAATGATTTCTGAAATTTAGACTTTAAGTAGTTCCCAGTGTTCAATGTGCTTCTGTATCCCAAAGGTAGCATACACCCCTTCACCATTCGTTCAGGAAATCTTGTGGGGTAGTTGGCCTCATGAGGAAAATTCATCACTTCGCGAACTAACGCTTCAGTCACCAGTATGGTCTCCAACTTTCCATCCACTTCAACTTCTGATGAAATCACCTTGCTTGCCTCGTCATACTTTGCACTTTTCCAGAATCGACTAATATGCGATCGATACAACGGCCTCTGGTCAGTCATTGCTTTCTTCACTGGAATACGATCCATGTACTCCAAAATACTGCTGAATTCTGAGAATAAAGGATATTTTTCCACATCTAAATCCACGCAACTGTTGTGTGCTGGATCGAATAACACGTTTGGTGATGCCTGCACAACAACAACAAAAATAAAGACTTAGAAAATTTTGAAATTTTGAGCAATGTCTAAAAAGCGAACCATATAAGCGATTCAAAGAACATACTACCATAAAAGCGGTTCAAACATTTTGTACTCTATAAGCGAACCACAAATATGACTAAAAAGCGGTCCTACTTAGAAAATACTCAAAAAGCGAACCGTCCCTAGCCACATAAGCGATTCAACCCTTTACTGCCCTAAAAGCGGTCCTGAAATTAGTACATATGGGCGGTCCTAACATGGTACACATAGGCGGTTCAACAAATGATCTATAAGCGGTTCAACAGGTGACCTATGAGCGATCCTGAGTTACCTGTTCATAAAAGCGGTCCTACAAGATGTAACTAAGAGCGATTCAAAATATGACCTATGAGCGTTTCAAACTACCTGACTGTAAAAGCGGTCCACATATCAACAACATGTAAAAACAGCTTAAAACCTAAAATTGATTCTAAAATCAGATTCTACTCAACATTCTGAACCTAAGGGTGTCTTTTGATTCCTACAACTATTCCTAAAACTTTCTAGATCTGAGATTGAAGCCAATTACTGCCGACAACACATATCAATCACTCAAATTTATGCAATTAGCATGTAATACTACACCTAGTATCATCATACGACACTAAAACAACAATCATTTCAAACAAACATGTCATTCACAGGCTTAAAACATGAATCGTTCATTCACACATGCCGACAGACGTGGTTTAACTCAATAGAACTACTATTAAGAGAGTACTTACCTTTCCCATGATGTAAATAGTAGAAATCTATCAAGAACAAAAGGGAAATCAGATCAAATAGCAGTAAATCACGATGAACAGTTGAAATCGCTCGAATCGCCCTGGAGAAAATGACGTATAAGCGGTTTGAGTAATGACAGAATAAGCGGACCCTGTACCTTATATATGAGGTCTGAACCGCTTATATGTCATGTTCTTATGAGCGGTCCACAATGTTATTTTGACAAAAGAGCGACCCAATGTCACAAAAGCGATCCAACCTTTGATTTTAAAGAAATTTATTTTTTATTCGTTTTTTCCAACTTTTTCGATTTCACATGTTGACACCCAGTTGACCAAGTCCAATTTAATGACCCTGGACAACTGTTTGACCTACCAAGTCCAAATTAATGGCCCTGGTTGATCAGATTTATGAAGTACTTTGTCGTTTTGTTTCAAAAAAACAGTTCAAATTAATGAACTTTTCAACGTTTCAAACATTTGCACATTTTATCTTTCAAACATCATACCAGATCTATGTTTGCAATCATAGCTTACCTAACCCTCATCAGACACCTACATGATCTGCACACAGGCTTTGAACTTCCAATCCCCAGTATCAGTTGTCGAAACTAAAATAAGAAAAGAAAATCTTTTTGGGTTTTAAGCTGTACAAACTGAAATATATACACACAATATTTTTTCGAGCGTGTTAGGGGATCATATCAGCTGCCAACAGAACACAAGCACCGTTAAGCTTATTTCATTTTAAACATTTAAGCAATTCGCGTTGATTGTCGGTATATTGATCCACTTTAAATTCTCACAGAATTTTCAATCTGTTCGGGATACGTTATTTAGTGTTTTAGAGACTTAAACGTCAACGTGTGTTCCCACCTCAGTATATACTCCCGTATCCGGATCCCAGTATTCAGTCTTACAGGTGAATATACCACAGCTGATATTTGTTGGGGGTAGATGCGAAACCGTGAGAGCTCAGGTCAGAACTTCCGTTCAGCAGAGAGATGACGGCTCGACTTTTCGGTGGGTCCCCTTTAGAGGATCTTTTGCATTTCAAAAGCAGCGACTATCAATTTTATTGTTTCATCAGCATGCTGAGGGTGAAGCTTATTTTTCAAAGCTTTTTGCTTAAAGTATTATTCGGGGACTACGTCAGTATTTCCATACAGCAGAAGTCCCGGGATAATACCCCAGATATCACCGAGTATAAAGACCTAGTATCTCAGAATACGGGACCATTCAAACAGGATTTTTGGGGTTACCTATATATCCTGGAGGTGTTCCCCACGATAACGCAAGTTAAATTTAGTTTATATCCCAAACCGATCTACTAAATCTGTAAGAACCTACCGGCACATCTTTAGCGAGACTGCTTAATTGCATTTTTACATTACATATCACTAGCGTACTGTGCCCGTCTAGCTGATGTACTATCATTTCCCCTATACTACACAGCTCTTTTTTCATTTTTTAATGTTTTTGGATTTTTATGATTTTATCATGTTTTTGTATTTTTCTGCGAATATCTCCCCCTAAAACTAAAACATATTTTTGTGTTTTTGTTTTTTTTAACGAAAAGCAGGAAATACAACTGTACAAACAAAAGTTGACAACTCGATACGGATCAAGTCAGATCGCCGCCCAATTCGGCTTCACACTCGATAACCCTCCCAGATTGCAGTTTTTTTAACCCATTTAACCTTAAAAGATAATAAAATCTCTTTTTATCAAACGGTTTTGTGTAAAAATCAGCTTTCTGATCATCGGTGCACACATGTTCAATCCGTATTAGTTTCTTTTCGTAACAATCTCGAATAAAATGGTGACGGATTTCTATGTGTTTCGTTTTTGAGTGGTGAACCGGATTTTTCGTAACATTGATGGCCGCTTCATTGTCCACAAATATCGGCGTATCCAAGAATTGCAGACCGAAATCGCGCATCTGCTGTTGAATCCAGAGAATCTGAGAACAACAGCTAGAGGCTGAGACGTACTCAGCCTCACAAGTTGAGAGCGCGACTGCAGTTTGCTTCTTGCACTGCCAGGTAACGAGCCGAGTTCCGAAGAACTGGCACCCAGCAGTGGTGGACTTGGCGTTCTGCTTACAACTACCGAAGTCTGAATCAGCAAAACCAGATAATGTAAAATCACCCGAGCGAGGGTACCACAAGCCGATGCTTGGGCATCCCTTCAAATACCGTAGAATTCGTTTGACGATTGTCAGGTGTGATTGCTTCGGGTTTGACTGATATCGTGCGCACAAACATGTCGGATACATGATGTCGGGCCGGGAAGCTGTAAGATACATCAACGAGCCGATGATCGATCTGTATAACGTTTCATCCATCTTCACACCTTGTTCATCCGGACAGATACCATGATTTTGTGCGAGGGGGGTTGATGCAGGACTGCAGTATGTCATGTCAAACTTATCCAGTACGTCCTTTACATACTTCGATTGATGAATGAAGATTCCGTCGGGTAGTTGTTCAACTTGTAACCCGAGGAAGAACTTCATCTCCCCCATAGAACTCATCTCGAATTTCTTCTTCATCACAACTTCAAACTCTTTGCATAGCTCGTCGTTGGTGGAACCAAAAATGATATCGTCGACATAGATCTGCACAATCAGCAAATGGCCAGCTACTTCTTTCGTGAACAAGGTGCTATCTACTGTGCCTCTTGTGAACCCGTTGTCCAGCAAGTAGGTCGAAAGCGTCTCATACCAGGCTCTCGGGGCTTGGTGGAGACCGTATAAAGCTTTATCCAGCAGATACACCTTGTCTCTGTTTAGTGGATCTGCAAACCCCGGTGGTTGCCCCACGTAAACTTCTTCTCGAATCTTGCCATACAGAAATGCCGATTTAACGTCGAGTTGATAGACTTTGAAATCTTTCCATGAAGCAAAAGCTAGAAAGATGCGGATTGCTTCAAGCCTTGCAACCGGCTCATAAACTTCTTCATAGTCTATTCCCTCCTACTCGCTGAAGCCCTGGACCACGAGACGTGCTTTGTTCCTCACCACGACTCCTCTATCATCACGTTTACATTTAAACACCCATTTTGTTATTACCAGCTTCTGGTTCTTTGGCAGATCAACGAGTCTCCAGACGCCCAACTTCTCAAATTGTTGCAGTTCCTCCTGCATAGCATTCACCCAGCTGTCCTCGGTCAATGCTTTTTTGTAAGTCCTGGGCTCAATCTGCGAAATAAAACATTTGTATGAGACTTCTTTCTGCATATCAGCTATATCAGAATAAAAACATGTAAAAGCTTGATCTATCTGATGTCTCGTCTTGACACCACTCTGTAAATCGCCGATAATCTGTTCTGACGGATGGTAAGACAGTGTCCTCGGCATCACATTATCTGGCACCACAACTTCCGATTCCAGATTTGAAATGTCGAGATCAACGATTTGATCAACAGCCTCCTCTGATGTCTCATTTGGTTCCTCGTCAAAGGTAGGAGCGGGTTCCTCCTCTGAGTCGTCAGAAACGTCAAATGACGGAGCTGGTTCCTCTGGTTCCTCTGGCGGTATATGAACTGTTCAACTTGGTCCAGCTTCATCATCGTGAGTACCCACGGTGGGCGTAGGAACATCTAGCGGTCTAGATTCCGGCTCTTGCAACTGACTTTGCTGATACAAGTACATGAGAGCAAGTTCCTCCTCACTCGGCTCGGATGGCAGATGAAACGATTCCCAGAGTTTGTCGTAGTCAAATAGGAATCTTTGTCCAGGAAGTTGTTGCGATGGCGTATGCTTCTGACAATCCACATGATGGACCTGAATCACCTTCCCCAGACACGGTACAAATACCCTCTTTAATGGGCTGGCGTATCCTACGAAAAATCCTTCATTCGCTTTCGCTCCGAATTTACCATCAGCATCGATGAACGTACACGGAGAGCCAAAAGGTTCCAAGAACTCAAGATTTGGCTTATAGCGATGCAACAACTCAAAACAAGTCTTTTTATATTTCTTCACTGTCAGAACTCTATTCAGCGTATAGCAAGCTGCTGACACCGCTTCACTCCAGAAGAAAATCGGATGCTTTGAATCGGCCAACATAGTACGTGCAGTCTCAATCAGGGTTCTATTCTTTCGTTCAACCACGCCGTTCTGTTGTGGTGTATATGGCGCACTGAATTCGTGAAGTATCCCCTTTTCATTGCAGAATTCGTACATTTTGTTGTTTTTGAACTCAGTTCCATTATCGCTTCGAATTCTTCTGATCGGCAGCTTGTACACTGTTTCCATCTTTTTGAACAAAACCATTAAAGCCTCGAACGTTTCATCCTTCTTCTCCAAACAAACGACCCATGAAAATCTTGTATAATCATCCGTTACCACCAAACAATAAGAATCTCCACTGATGCTTTTGACGTTGACCGGCCCAAAGAGATCCATATGCAATCTCTCGAGAGGTAACCGGATAGTGTTGAGCATCTTTTGGCGGATGAGACTTCCGTACCTGTTTACCTTTCTTACACGCAACACAATCGTCAGGTAAATGAAAATTTTTAACATTCACACCTTCTACCAAATCGTTGTGCACAAGAAAGTTCATTTTACGAATGTGTATATGACCCATTTTCTGTGCCACATAACCGATTCTTTTTCAGTTGCTTTAGATTTTGTCACAAAGCATTGTTTTTGAGGAGTTGTTGGTGTTGCAGCGCTCATGTCTAAAATGTAAAGATCATTAACCCTAGGGGCGCGCAACAGAACCAACTCATCAGGGACTTTAAACCCTGGTTTTAAAACCAAACACTCTGTTTTTGTAAAGTGTACGCTAAAGTCTTTGTCGCAGATTTGCGAAATACTTAACAAATTGTTCGTCAATTCAACAATATAATTCACTTTGTCAAAAGAAATGATGCCGTTCGTGAGCATTCCCTGACCAACAATCCTTCCACCTCAATTACCGGCAAATCCAACGTAACCTCCATTAATTGCTTTGACATCATATAACAGTGCTAAGGATCCCGTCATGTGTCGCGACGCTCCGCTGTCCATTATCCACCTTGAGAGCACAGACTTGGGCAACTCCTGCAATCAATTCACAAACACATCAGTTAAACAAAGATGCCCACGACTTTTTAACTTCCGACACTGTACCAAAAACCACATTGCATTTCTCAGTTGTTTTCGGAAAGTTAAATGTGACATTTGACTCAATTTCCTTTTTATCTTGTTTCACATTGTTATGAAGTTTGGGAAATTCCGACAAAAACTGATTGAGTTCAAACTCAAATTTAACCACATCATCTTTTACACACTGTGACTCATTTTTTAACACATTTTCCATCTTTTTAATCTCACCAGATGATTTAGATTTCGCAATCCATGACTGATTTTCAAAAGTTTTTGCTTTAGGGTAAAATTTCGAAGTCTTGGGGGACTTAGAAGACTCGCCAATTTCGAAAGTCGATTCTGGCTTATCCTCCGACTTGAACTTTTCACCTCGTTTGAGAATTCGGATCGGCGAAACCATCACTTGTTTATCTTTAGCAACGACCGGTGATTTTGGTCGAGGTTTTTGAATGGTTTGTTTTGACACATTTTTGTTTTCAACCTTAAGTTTTTCTACCTTTGGTTTCTCAACCACTTGTTTATTAACAGCTTTTACCACAACCGGTTTTTCGATCACTTTCTTACACTGCTTCGCCATGTGGCCGAATTCATTGCAGCGATAGCATACACGTTTGTCATACTCGACAAATGTGCTACTAACAGTTTTTGCTTTCAGCTTCTGCGCTGCATTGAAATCGTCCACGACCTTTTGACTAAAAATATAATCTTTTTCAGTCTCAGTGCTCGGACCACAAACAAATACATCATCAATTCTATCTTTTGGCTTTACCAACTTCTTAGTCATTTTCTTCTCAAAACCAAGACCTTTATTCTTTAATTGATTTTTCTTGTTTTGGTTTTTACCCACCCCCTCTACCTTTTCTGGACTAGTAGGACATGACAAACCAACTGACTTATTTAGTTTTGAAAAGAAATCATTTTTCTTTAACTCATTTACGCTCAGCTCAATCAGCTTAAACACTTTCTGAACATTCTCAAATTTAACATTCAGAAGCGGAAACTCGGTGTTGGAGTAAAGTTTGTCAGATCCAACCATAGTGTAAGCCACCATAATTGAATCATCATCCACACTTTTATCCGTTTTTGTCAAATAACGATCTAAAAAGTTTCCGTACTCCTCAGAATCACTACCGGACTCCACTGATTTCGCCTTCTCAGATTTCTCACTATCATCGTCCAACACCTGATCAATAACATTTTTGATTACCTGGGATTCGTTGTCAGTGTCAGACGCAGTGAACGTGATATCAATGTTATCAGGTAAATCATTCTCAAGTGTTTTCAGTTTGATGTTTAATGCAGCTTCCACCCCATCTGGATATTTCTGTGTATAATGATTCCACATTGGGGGTGGAACGCTGTTGAAGGCAGGTGAAGCATTTGGCTGTTGTGGTACTATTTGCTCTAACACATATGATGATGCCACATAACTCATCAATTTCTGATCAATTCTATCATTTTCAATTTTAGTCAACTCAATCTCTTTTCTCAAAGATGCGATTGTGTCTAAATGAAAATTTACTTCTCTTTGTTTCTCAAATAAAGTTGATTGTGCCAGCTTGGTTGCTTTATCGTTTTCAAGACTTTCTTTTTGGATCATTTTAATTGACCTAGACAATGTGTCGTACGCCTCTTTTACTTGCCCTAAGTCAAACTTCATCAGATCTGCATGTTGTTTCAGTTCCTGATACATGATGTCTTTTTCAAGACACTCCGTGCATGGTTGTGAACAACGTTGACACGGTGTATCAGAGATTGAAACTTTTTCTACTATAATCTCATTCTCACAAACAATTTTACCAACAGGATTTGACTCCAACTCAGACGACTTGACCATGTTGACTTCTAAGACTTCAGATTCCTCTCCTAGACCTGACACTTTATCGACTGACTCCTGAATGTCTGAATCTACCTCTTTTAATTTGCTCATCAGTGCTTTATCTGCAATCTCCTTTAGAGTTTCTTCAGTCATTTCCTTCGACACATCAATCATCTCCTCGACTTCTTCTTTCTCTGCTTCGAATCTCGGGCACATTCCGGTTCTTGGATCTTCAAAATAATCTGCAAAAGAACCAAAGACGTTAGGAGGTAAAATTGATTTCATAGTATAGACAAATTCCTCCCGTCAAGATTGAAAACTAAGAACATCAGATACAGATTCCTCAGCTTTTGCAGAATCTTCCATAGAAACATCTTTAACGACCTCCGGAACCTCCTGATCAACAACTTCAATAACCTCTTCAACCACGATCTCAGAAACAGACTCAACAGCTTCAGTAACTGCTTTATCAACCACCTCAGAGCCAGACCCAACAATTTCAGTAACTTCTTCACCAACATTCTCAGTAACTACCTTCTCAAAAACCTCTTACTCAGCACCCGTCTCGGTAATCTCCACAACTTCAGCCATCATTGCTTGATCGTCTTTTCCTGGAATATACTTGTCCCAACTAAAACCAGACGCAACCTTCTCATCATCTTGGTTTACGATCAACGCCTTCTCAGGTTTGTTCTCGATCTAAGGTCTCTGAACTGTAGGCTGTTGGTTCGGGCGATGATATATAGCTTGTCTGTAATAATCATTGGTAAACGGATTCTGATGATTTTTCACCTCACGATTCGGACATTCGCGCTTGAAATGACCTTTCTCTTTGCATTTAAAACAGGTGACCTTGGTCTTATCGAACCCTAATTTCTGATCTGGACCCGACAAACTGTTTCTACCAGTGATTTCCATAAATCGTTGAGCTCTTCGAACTAAACTTGCCATACACCACTTAATATCTATCAATTCCAGTTCTTCCGGATCGATCTGATCGTAATCCTCTTTAGTCATATCAGGATTTCCGATCCTACCAGCAACCAACCCTTCATATGCTTCCAGAACTGAACCCAATAACGTGATGTGCTGCTTGGCTGCATTTTCGGTGATTTCATTTCAATTCTTGATGTTAATTGCAATGATACACTGCACTCCGGACACAACTGTCTGTTGATTTGACCCAGTAGAGCTTTGAGGAGAATTTTGATCTGAGACTTTGACATTCGGCTCGTAATTGGCAAAAGGAGTCGATTGACTTGACTGATAGGCATTTGGGGCAACAAATGGAGTGTTGTCTGCGCTAAAACCAGTTTGAATTTTCAGACTCTGAACATTTGATACTACCGGACTACTCTTGTAATACAAAGATACATCATGTGGCATATTCGTTGAATTCATCTTCTTGATTTTCACCAATTCCAACTCATGAGCTTCAATTTTCTCTATGAACTCACTCAAACCATAATTCACGAAATCCGAACTGTTTTTCAACATCATCACGTACGTTCCCCATTCCTCATAGGGAAGTGCATCGCACAATTTTTCTATCCACTCTTCATTTGTCTTCTCGATGTCCAACCTTCTCATTTCTACCACTAGATGACAGTACCTCTCAATAAGCTGCTTTGTTGATTCACCCTTAATCCCTGTGAAGATGTGTCACACCCCCAAAATCCACCTGCGGAGTATCACCGCTTGGGAGCGTGACTGACCAGGATCAAGCCACCAATCATATTGAACATGCATTTAATATTAAATAAAGTAAATGAAAACCATCCATTCAATACAAAAGGTGTTCAAACATTAAATCGTTTCAAAAGTGTTGCGGAAGCATAGTAAATAAACCAGTATCAATAGTTTTAAGTATCACAATAGTAAAGCGGAAGAGCCACGATCCTTGTCCACAACGACCCGCATCTCCAGTGCAAGCTCCAAGTACCTAGCGATCTGCAAGGCATGCAACAGAATGATCAACAAACTAGTTGAGCGAGTTCACATAAAGAGAATGCGTAATAGTAAGTTCATTTGTAATAGGTGGCTCTACTGGGCCGTTTGTATATTTTACTGTGGTGGGTTCCACGTTTTCCTGTGGTGGTGTTCCACGTTTTCCTGTGGTGGGGTTCCACGTTTTCCTGTGGTGGTGTTCCACGTTTTCCTGTGGTGGTGTTCCACGTTTTCCTGTGGTGGTGTTCCACGTTTTCCTGTGGTGGTGTTCCACGTTTTCCTGTGGTGGTGTTCCACGTTTTCCTGTGGTGGTGTTCCACGTTTTCCTGTGGTGGTGTTCCACGTTTTCCTGTGGTGGTGTTCCACGTTTTCCTGTGGTGGTGTTCCACGTTTTCCTGTGGTGGTGTTCCACGTTTTCCTGTGGTGGTGTTCCACGTTTTCCTGTGGTGGTGTTCCACGTTTTCCTGTGGTGGTGTCCCACGTTTTCCTGTTAGTTGGAACACCACCACAGGAAAACGTGGAACCCCACCACAGGAAAACGTGGAACACCACCACAGGAAAACGTGGAACCCACCACAGTAAAATATACAAACGGCCCAGTAGAGCCACCTATTACAAATGAACTTACTATTACGCATTCTCTTTATGTGAACTCGCTCAACTAGTTTGTTGATCATTCTGTTGCATGCCTTGCAGATCGCTAGGTACTTGGAGCTTGCACTGGAGATGCGGGTCGTTGTGGACAAGGATCGTGGCTCTTCCGCTTTACTATTGTGATACTTAAAACTATTGATACTGGTTTATTTACTATGCTTCCGCAACACTTTTGAAACGATTTAATGTTTGAACACCTTTTGTATTGAATGGATGGTTTTCATTTACTTTATTTAATATTAAATGCATGTTCAATATGATTGGTGGCTTGATCCTGGTCAGTCACGCTCCCAAGCGGTGATACTCCGCAGGTGGATTTTGGGGGTGTGACAGATTGGTATCAGAGCCATTGGTTATAGAGAACTTGGTTTTAATATGGGAAAACGTTTTTATTAAAACCAGACTATAACCAGAACAGTGCTCTCAACGATCCACAACGACGCTTCGCTCCACGTGCAAGACTCGACATCCTAGGTAATAAGGTTTATGTTTATTGCCTACATGCTAGAATTGCATAGAACTTTGCTCGTAGTATGCTTACATTACTTTGCTCACAACTTGTCATTGCATGAGAATACTTATGTGCTTACACTTTTCTGTCATCGCCCTACTCGCGAACCATTCTCACTTACGTTACATTTGCCATAAAGGTCATGGCCGAATATATCAACATGACACAAGCCCAGTTGACGGCTCTCATTAACGAACGAATTGCTGCGGCACTTGCAGCCATACAAGCGGGAGGTCAACACGCTCAGTCCCCTGTTTACACCTTCAAAAATCTCAAGGATTGCCAGCTTTGTACCTTCAGCGGAACTGAGGGGGTTGAAGGCCTCCTCCATTGGTTCGAGAGACTCGAAACTGACTTCGAGGTGCATGATTGCCCTGAGTCACGTAGGGTAAAGTTTGCTGCTGGAGCACTCGAAGGTGCTGCATTTACCTGGTGGAAAGCACAGGTTCAGATGTTAGGGCTGGCAGCTGCTAATGCCACCCCCTGGAACGAGTTCAAGGAACTGATTAAGGAAGAGTTTTGTAGTCGTGAAGACATCCACAAACTAGAGGTAGAGTTCCTCAACCTACAGATGGTGGGGTCTGAAATTGAAGCTTATACGAGGAGATCGAATGAATTAGCCACATTTTGTCCTACTATGGTAGACCCTCCCACCAAACGCATCGAACTGTATCTCAAGGGTCTGGTGCCCGAAATTCAGAATCATATGACCACAGCTAACCTTGGCACTATCCAGCAAGCCACTCGATTGGCTCATCGTCTCACAGACCAGGCTGTAGAACAGAACAAACTACCGAAACGAGCTAAGACTGATACTGCATGTGCTTCTAGAGATAACAAACGCAAGTGGGATGAAAACCTGAGCACGGGATTAATTTTGGTCCAACCTCTGACGCAGCAGCAAGAGATAGATGACTACCAGAGCCCCAAACAGCAGTTTTCTAGTAGTCATGGGCAGAAAAGATATCGAGGAATTCACCCATGGTGCAACAAATGTAACAGACACCACGGTGGCCAGTGCAACAGGGGTCGTTGCCAGCGGTGTCTCAAGATTGGTCATGAAGCAAAGGATTGTCGAAACTCACGTCCTGTAACCCAAGAACAACAACGACTGCCTCAACCTTCACAGAACCAGCAACTGCAACTACCAGCTCCACAGAGCACACAGCAGCAGCCACAGCGTGGAAACGGGGGATGTTTCCAGTGTGGGGCTGAAGGTCATTTTAAACGCGATTGCCCTCAATTAAACCAGGATCAGACTCAAAACCACGACCATGGAAACAGGGATGACAACGGGGAAAGTGTTGGGGGAAGCAATGGAAACCATGACGCCGGGGCAGCGTGTACATGATTGGTCAGGGAGACGCAATGAACGATATTTGAACTTATAACTTCTTTTTGGGTTTTTTTTCATTATTATGTTTCCGCTATTCGAACAAAGTTTGGTTTGAACATCAAATGTCTTGGGTTTTATGAATTATTTTAACTACTATATTTTATGTTTGATGTGATGGATGGGTTGATATTATTGAACACACCTGCCGTATTTACGGACTTTACGAACAGGGTGCGCAAACCTTATCTTGACAAGTTCGTTATTGTCTTTATCGACGACATTCTGATCTACTCCAAGAGTCAGGAGGAGCACGAGCAACACTTACGTCTTATCTTGGAACTTATTCGAAAGGAGCAACTGTACGCAAAGTTTTCAAAATGCGACTTCTGGCTTCGTGAAGTCCACTTCTTAGGCCACGTAGTGAACAAGGATGGGATACATGTCGATCCATCCAAGGTAGATTCGATCAGAAACTGGCCTGCACCGCGTACACCGACAGAAATACGTCAATTCTTGGGTCTGGCAGGTTACTACAGACGGTTTATTAGGGACTTTTCAAAGATCACGCAACCACTTACGCTACTGACACAGAAGGGTGTTACCTATCGCTGGGGAGAGCCCCAGGAGACTGCTTTTCAGCACCTAAAGGATAGACTTTGCAGTGCACCTATCCTCTCATTGCCAGAGGGCACAGACGACTTCGTGGTTTATTGTGATGCATCCATTCGGGGACTGGGATGTGTGTTAATGCAGCGCGACAAGGTTATCGCTTACGCCTCTCGTCAACTCAAGGTTCACGAGCGCAACTACACGACGCACGATTTAGAGCTGGGAGCTGTTGTTTTCGCGCTTAAGATATGGCGACACTACCTGTACGGTACCAGGTGCACGATTTACACCGATCACAGGAGTCTCGAGCATATCCTTAAGCAGAAGGATTTGAATATGCGTCAACGACGATGGGTCGAGTTACTTAACGATTACGAATGCGCTATGTTGTGGCGGATGCCCTTAGTCGAAAGGACACTTTACCACGGCGCGTGCGAGCGCTACAGCTTACGATTCAGTCTAGCCTTCCTGCTCAGATACGAGCTGCTCAGACAGAAGCCCTGAAGCCCGAAAACGTCAAGGCTGAAGCCTTACGCGGCTCACGACAACAAATGGAACAAAAGGCGGACGGCGCCTACTATGTCACGGGCCGGAGTTGGGTCCCTTTCTATGGCGGTTTACGCGAACTCGTAATAGACGAAGCACACAAGTCTCGTTACTCGGTACATCCAGGGTCGGATAAAATGTACCACGACATCAGCACTGCATATTGGTGGCCTAGTATGAAGGCCCACATTGCTACGTACGTTGGAAAATGCTTGACCTGTGCGAGAGTCAGGGTCAAATATCAGAAACCAGCTGGCCTACTTCAACAGTCTACGATACCACAGTGGAAATGGGAAGAAATTTCCATGGACTTTGTTACAGGCCTACCGAGATCTCAGCGTGGGAACGACACAATATGGGTGATCGTGGATCGACTCACCAAGTCTGCACACTTCCTGGCTATTAAGGAAACGGATAAGTTCTCCACTCTCGCAGATATCTACCTCAAGGAAGTTGTTTCGAGGCACGGGGTGCCCATTTCTATTATTTCGGATCGCGATGCACGATTCACGACAGAGCTTTGGCAAGCGATGCACAAATCCTTCGGTTCAGAATTAGACATGAGCACAGTATATCACCCTCAGACGGATGGGCAGTCTGAGCGAACTATTCAAACTCTAGAAGACACGCTTCGAGCGTATGTTATCGATTTCGGCAACGGCTGGGAAAAGCACCTCCCTTTGGTGGAGTTCTCGTACAATAATAGTTATCACACCAGCATTCAAGCCGCTCCATTCGAGGCATTGTACGGGCGTAAATGCCAGTCACCTCTCTGTTGGGCAGAGGTGGGGGATAGTCAAATCACGGGTCCAGAGATTGTAGTGGACGCCACAGAAAAGATTTCACAGATACAACGCATGGCGGCAGCACGCGACCGTCTGAAAGCCTACGCGGACCAGCGTAGAAAGCCATTGGAATTTCGGGTCGGGGACCGGGTTTTACTAAAAGTTTCACCCTGGAAGGGTGTAGTACGTTTTGGCAAACGGGGCAAACTAAATTCACGGTATGTCGGACCCTTCTAGATCATAGAACGAATAGGCAGGGTAGCCTATAGATTGAATCTACCAACTGAACTCGGGGCAGTTCACAATGTCTTTCATGTATCGAACTTACAGAAGTGCCTATCAGATGAAAACCTTATCTTTCCTTGTAAGGAACCCACTATCGACGAGCGGTTACAGTTCGTCAAGGAACCAGTAGAAATCACGGACCGGGATGTGAAGGTCCTCAAAAACAAGAGAATCCCTCTTGTTCGAGTTCGTTGGAACTCCAAACGTGGCCCAGTGTACACCTGGGAACGCGAAGATAGGATGACAGAAAAGTACCCCCAGTTATTCGGAACCAATGCAACCACTACTGAGGCTGAAGCTACTACTACTGAATTTCGGGACGAAATTCCAAATCAACGGGGGGATGATGTGACACCCCAGGAAAACCAGTAAACGATACAGCTTACCTAGCTTCCTCAGTGAGTGCATACCAAATTTCGGGACGAAATTTCCAAGTAGTTGGGGATAATGTGACAACTCGAGTTTCTGACTTTCACTTTCGCATTAAATGCGCGTTGACTTTGACTGTTTAGTTGTTTGGATTATGGACTTGTAATTGTACACGTTGTGTTTTGATGAAATGAATTGTCGTGTTGCACATATGTGATTACTTGCTGTGGTATTAAAGTTATTATTAGAATATTATTAAAACACTTAGTTTAGATCGAAACATGTTATGCCAATCGAAGGACCCCGAAAGATATCCTTCGATTCGAAGGATCAACTGCCGGTTCGAAGGATCTCGAAACATATCCTTCGAACCAAGACCATATCCTTCGACTGGAACCCAGATCCTTCGGCCCAGTCTTTCAGATGGGCTTGGCCCATTTCTGTAATACGTATAAATACGTATCAGCATGTATCGGCTGTCATTTTCTATCATATTCCCAACCCTAGAGCTCTCCAAACTGTGACGGCAAGCTAGTAACCACAGGAGACCCTTGCGACCAAACCCTCATTTCGGTTAGTAAAATCTATTTGATTCGATCGTTCGTTTATATGCGTATGTGTTCACGTGTAGTGTGTTCTTGATTGTTGATGTAACCTGAACTGATACATGCCTGAATATTATGATTTTGAATACGATTGAATATCGATATAGATTTCACATAGGGTTTGATGATGTGTTAATGTGCGTTAACCGGTTTCGTGATACGTTTAAACTAGGTTCATGCTAGACAATGATTTCTGGATGATTGCGTTATGATTAGATGTGCTAAATGATTCTGATGTTTTGGTAATGATGATGACGGCTGTACAGATGATTAGGGTTGCTGTTCCTGTGAAAACGTAACTGATTGTGAAAACGTAACTGTTGATTGATCGAAAGATGCTTGTAGTCGAAACATAGCATTGACCGAAGGATAGATATGACCGAAACATAATTAAGTTGACCGAAAGATACCTTAGGTCGAAAGATGACTGATGGTACGAAACATACCAACTAGTCCGAAAGATAACTGTGAAAACTTGTAAGTGTCGAAAGATCACTGATGTGTCGAAAGTTAACAGTGGATCGAAGGATAGTAGCAATTATAAACATCCTTCGAAGGATGGAATGTATACATGAACTATTTGACATGCCATGCTTGATGATGAATGTTTACATTTGTAATTGTGTGCACTAGCTGATGAGTAACTAGGAAATGGTACGTGTTGCGCCGATGTACAAACTGACTGTTACGTGAACATTATATTGCATGCGAATCATTGTGAACATGAACTGATTTGTTATACGTGCGTACAGTAGGACGTGATTAATTACTAGTGAGCGCATAACTTAGCATACCGAGCAAACCAAGGTGAGTTCACACAGCCAAGGCATGGGTTCCCAGGGTGGGAATGGGTTGGATGATTAATTGTGCATACTTTGATACTGTAACGAACGATTAAACTGTTGATGCTTACGAACTACTCAACTGCCTTCGCACCCACCCTGGTCGGTAAAGACTATGGTCGCGAACGAACTGATAAATTGCCTTCGCACACACCCTGGTCGGTAAAGACTATGGTCGCGAACTAACAGGAAAACGTGGAACACCACCACAGGAAAACGTGGAACCCCACCACAGGAAAACGTGGAACACCACCACAGGAAAACGTGGAACCCACCACAGTAAAATATACAAACGGCCCAGTAGAGCCACCTATTACAAATGAACTTACTATTACGCATTCTCTTTATGTGAACTCGCTCAACTAGTTTGTTGATCATTCTGTTGCATGCCTTGCAGATCGCTAGGTACTTGGAGCTTGCACTGGAGATGCGGGTCGTTGTGGACAAGGATCGTGGCTCTTCCGCTTTACTATTGTGATACTTAAAACTATTGATACTGGTTTATTTACTATGCTTCCGCAACACTTTTGAAACGATTTAATGTTTGAACACCTTTTGTATTGAATGGATGGTTTTCATTTACTTTATTTAATATTAAATGCATGTTCAATATGATTGGTGGCTTGATCCTGGTCAGTCACGCTCCCAAGCGGTGATACTCCGCAGGTGGATTTTGGGGGTGTGACAAGATGTCAAACTCTTTCTTTAACAATGCCTTTTTACTTTTCATCATTGACTCGCTGCCTTTGAATTTTTTCTCTAATGCTTGCCATATTGACTGTGAACTATCCTTGTGCTGTAGTAACACTAAAATATCTTCTTTTATCGCTTGTTGTAAGATGCTGAGCATCTTTTTCTCAGCTTTGAATTCAACCTGCTCTGCATCTGTCAGACTGGCAATTGTCTTTTTTATATTCAGCCCATCTACTGGAGGAACATACTCTCTTTCGATTTTTATCCAACTCTCTAAGTGATTTGCCTGCACCCAATTTTTGAACCTCCCAGACCATCCTGAATATTCATCTAAACTCATCAGTTTCGGAGGCTTCTGCATCGTTCCAAGTTCATTTTCTAGACTGACATTTTGCATGATACTTGCTTGACTTTGAGTCGCACCCACACCCGAAAACATGTTATAGAAATCCTGGCTTTCCATTTTTAGTTGTGACGGAAAAATCTTTCAAACAGTCTGTATAAGCGATCCACAGAAGCTGAATAAGCGAACCAAACTTGTTGAATAAGCGGACCAACCACTGAACAATGAGCGAACTAGAAAGTTCACAAAAAGCGAACCAGAGATTTGTCCTTGGAGCGATCCAGAGATTTGTCCTTGGAGCGGTCCTGAAAATGCACAAAGAGCGGACCAGAACAATTCACTTTTGAGCGATCATAGACTCTATCTTTCGAGCAATCCACATATGATATTGGAGCGGTCCAGAAGACTGTCATTTAGGCGGACCAAAAGAGCGATCCAGCTACTAAAATAGTCATTTCGAGCGATTCAGAACTGAAAATTACGAGCGATCCAGCATAAACTGTACTTGGGAGCGGTCCATAAAAGAGATTCAGTGATGACGTCAGAGCGAGCCTACTTTCACGAGGGTTTTTAGGTCACTTTTAGGCTGTATTTTGATCCGAAACTTTTGAGGGTTTGTTATTACTGTGTTTCACACCTACTGTCCAAATCTCAGTCCATTTCCACCGCTAAATCAGTCCAGATCTAAAAAAGTCCGTGAAAACCACTTCGTATCTGGCAACTAACTCGCAACTGGCTCTGATACCAATTGTAGGATCAGTTTTGACCACACGAATGAGTCAATCAGAGCTAGTGCTTACTGAAAATGTGGCGGAAACACATTTTCAGCATGATACAAAGATAAACGTAACAGAAAGGAGTAGAAACAGATGAATTCACACTTTAAACACTTTTTCTTCACTTGATAACGATTGCCACACGGTCAGCAGTTCGACGTAGAGTACAAGACAACGTTACAAATGAAGTGAACATCAGGGGTATTTATAGAGGTCTTGGTCCGCTCATGTGACATGTCCACAAGAGCGGTCCAGACTACAAACCTGGTCCGCTTTTGTGGACATATGTCACAAAAGCGGTCCAACATACAAACTTTCATAAAATTACATATAGACCCCCTGAACTTTTACAAAATAACCTATCTAGACCATATACATTAAACTAGCATTACAAAGACGCAGGCTTTAGACATTGTGCACCAACAAAATGTATCATGAACACCATTCAGTTTGGCAGGTAAGTCCAGCTTGTACGCTACTAACCCAATTCTTTCCAGAATTCTGAATGGACCAATATAACGCGGATTCAACTTTCCACGCTTCCCGAAGCGTGCCACACCCTTCCAGGGTGATACCTTCAACAATACCATATCGCCTACCTCAAACTCTAGAGGTTTCCTTCTTCGGTCCGCATAATATTTCTGACAATCGCGAGCCGCCTTGATGCGATCTCGGATTTGTGCAATTTTGTCTGTGGTTTCCTGGACCACATCATGTGTAACAACCCTCATCAAAACTAATATTTATTGTATTATTTCATCCAATAGGAAACCCTAATTGAGACACCCAAGTGATTCTGCACAAACCCTAAAAATTTCAGAACAATCAGAATCAAGATCAGGGCCCCTAAAACTCAGGGGGGGGGGTATTCCCTACTTAACGATTATCCTTATAAAACGTTGTCAAAATTGAAATTTAGGAAAATGTCCACTCAGCAATCCTACACCCACACGTGGCCACCCTATAGTGAAAATGCAACCCTTACGGACCGTAAGGAAAAAAAATGCTTACGGTCCGTAAGCATTTCAAAATTCGTATATGTTGGATCGGTTTTGACACCGTTCGATTGCGTAACAAACGTTCAACGTGCGGAATCCATGAACGTGCGTGACCGAACACACGAGAACGTACACTAATCAGTGATTCTATTTATGATGTGGCGAATACAAGCTCCGTGAATCACGTTTTGCCACTTTCTCACTCTAGTTTCTCTCTCTAAGCACCTAGCTCTCCAAGCTCTAATGTGACAAAAGTTCTAAATCTAAACCCTAAGGCTCCTATTTATAGGCACAAGATTATAAGGGATTTCCCCTTATTTACAATAATGCCACCTTGCCTATTGCTTACAAATTACAATATAAAGCCTATTTTACTTCTATTTCAGCTACGGTTCCGATTGACGAAGGCGATAAACATTCTTCACTAACAGACTCCCCCTTGGATATTACCGCAGTCAATCTGTAGTCAAACTCGTAGCAACTTGACTTTCTCTCTCTCTCTGAGTCTTCTTGAAGGTTTGACGGTTTCAGCAACCATAGACTCCCTCTTTCTCAAACAGAATCCCCGTGGATCTGTTTACGAGCTTCCGTTGCTCTCCCTCTCGCTTAGACTCTTTTTCTTCAGGCTCCCCCTTTCGTCAAGCTTCCGTGCTTTTTGGATCGACACCTGGATTTCCAGATACAAGCTCTTCCAGGAACGATACCTGGCTCCTTACACGCTTCCGTTTGCGTTGAGCTCGTCTTCAGACTCCCCCTTAGACTTAGCTGTCGGGATCGTAGTCTGGCTTTCATCGATTCACAATTGCAGTATCAATTCCTGGTTTTGTTCTACATCTGCTCAGGATTCGAAACCTGGTTAACCTGCACATCATCTACCTCAACATAAGTTTCACAAATTTATAACAGTTAGATTTAAAAAACTTACTGTTAGAAATCATTAACTCATCAATATGTATAGTTACAACAAGTTCAAATGAATGACCTTGATTAACTAAGCATACAACCTTTTAAAACATTTGTATATGACATTCAAAGTTTTCAACATATTCTCCCAATCCTGTTCATCATGTTTAGCACTCAAATTTTGAATATCAGCTCTTCAACATCAGTTGACGAAAATCTTTTTGTCTTTTCAAAATTTTATGCTAAAACACTCTGAAAATCTTTTTGGATTTTTGTTTTTGAATGAAATACAGTAAACAAATATATACAGATAATATTTTTGTGAGTTTGTGTAAGAGGATCATATCAGTTCATGAGACAAATCACTAGCACCGTTAAGCTTTAATCATTTTAAGTTCTAAACGATTCACGTTGATTGAAGATATAGTTGTCCTCTTAAATTTTCACACAATTTTCAATCTATTCAGGATACGATTTAGATGTTTTAGGAACTTAACTCATTCATGTGTCCCACCTCTTGAATATACTCCCGTATCCAGAATCTCAATATTCAGTCTTACAGGTGAGTACAATACAATGATATCTGTACCTAAATTAGGTGTGCGAGGGCCGAGGGATCTCAGGTCGATACTTCCATATGCCCAGAGAGATATCAGCTTCGACTTTTCAGTATGTCCCCTTTAGAGGATCTTTTTGTTACAACAGCAATGACTATCAATTTTATTGTTTCATCTGCATGCTGAGGGTTTATGCTGTGTTTCAAGCATTTGGTGAAAGCATTATCCAAGGACTAGGTCAGAACTTCCGTTCAGCAGAAGTCCCGGAATAATACCCCAGACATCATTGAGTATAAAAACCTAGTGTATCAGAATACGAGACCTTTCAAACGAGATTTCAGGGGTTACCTATATATCCAAGTAGTGTTCCCCACGAATTTTGCAAGTTTGAAATTTTAGGTTTATATCCCGAATAAATCTACTAAATGTGTAAAAACCTATCGACACATCATCAGTGAGACCGTTTATCACTTTTGACATTTCATTTCTTTAGCATGCTGTGATAGTCCACTGATGTACTATCATTTCATCTTTTCTCAACAAAACTCATTTTTGTTTTTTCAATGTTTTTGGTATTTTCAAATTTTCTAATTTTTTGTTAAATTTTTCTCCCCCTAAAATCAAAATATGTTTCAATTTTGATTTTCAAGGAAAATTTGAAAACTCTACAAATAAAATGACAAACTGATATCGAATCACTGCAATTCGCCATTCATTTGGCATAAACAATCAGAACTACCCCTGACAACAAACTATTTTCCCATTTAGATTTCAAAACACTTAAGTTTGTTTTAATCAAAATGGTTTTTCCGGAAAATTAGTTTTGTGTGTCATTTCACAAATTCGGGGTTCTTTCATCACATTGTTTTCGTTTAATCACTTGACAGATTTAACAATTTCAATTTTAAATCTCAAACATCACTTGTAGAAAATCAAGTACAAATTAATGTCCCTGATTTACCACATGTAAGACGAAAAATCACCAAAGTGAAATTTCTCAAGAAATATGCCGATTCATGTTCCACGCTTACCAACCTGGGAACTCCGACAAGTCAGGGTTTTTCATTTGAAAAGATTCACCCAAGCCTGACCAGCCTTGGGTGTTTTTGACAATTTTACCTCAAAACTTGGCTCTTCTGGTTTTGACGAACCAGAATCATTGCCTGAATGTGGCTTGTCTGACTTTGATCTGTTAGATTCATCGCCGACATGTGGCTCCTTTGTCTCCGAAGAAACAGATTCATTGCCACCAAATTTTAACTTCTTCTTTATCTCCTCTTTTGTCCTCAGATTTGTATCTGATGAATTCACCTTGCTTGACTTTGCAATCGAGGGAGTTGATTCAACAGAACTCTTATTCGATCTGTCCAGTGAACCCGAGGACAAAATCCTTTCGAGATACTCTCGTGCTTTCTTCCTCTTCTTTCTCAGTTTCTCTTTCTGCCCTTGTGAAAGCTTCACTTTCTTTTCTTGAACTTTAGGTTCTTGGACCTTCTGTTCTTTGACTTTCTAGTCTGAAACTCTCAGTTCCTTGGGCTTGACATTGACTGGTTTCTTTGCCAATTTCTGAAATTCAACCCTTGATCTTCCCATCGATCTTCTCGGGCAATCTCTGGCAATATGTCCTTTGATATGACAATTATAACACCTTCTTGTTTCAAATCTCCGGCTTTGGCAGTTAACAGCAATGTGTCCTTGATAGCCACAAGAATAACACACCCTGTTATCATACCTCTTCTCTCTTTCATATCGTACACCATTTTCATACCACACACTTAAATCATAGCATTGAGTTGCCTTGTGGTAGTCATTTCTCTTCTTGTATCTTTGATTTGGCATTTGAGCACTGTGGTCAAACCTGCACCACTTATTACCAACATTTTGTAAGTTTTCATTTTTAAATTTTTTTGATTTTTTATTGTGATTGGATGAGTGATCTGATGAGCTTTTATTTTCTTTTTGAAAATTTTTCGATTTTTTATCTTTTTGTTTCTGTTCCACACTCTTCTTTACAGATTTTTGCGTTGAGCATTCACCTTTCTCAGTAGAATGTAAAACAGTATTTTTAAACATTTCATTTAATTTCAAAAAATGTTTTTCTTTTTTCTTCTTTTACGTTTTCATCATCAGATTTGTCATCACAATCTTCAATTTTGACCTTGTCAAAATTTGTGACCTTGTCACTTATTGGAACAGAATTGATCGGTTTTGGACAAGGAAAATTCAAACTATCTGATGTAATCACAAAACCTTTCAATTTCTTTTCAAGTTCATCAATCTTGTTTCTTGAATTCGCAGCTTCTTTTTCAAGCTGAGAGATTCTTTCAAGATAGAACTTGATTGAATTTTCATTTTCAATTTTAAGATTTTCAAGAACAGATTTTTCATTTCCAAAACTTTTAACTGTTCTTGAAATCTTGTTTCATTTTCTTTCAAATTTTTGTTTTCCAATTTTATCCAGAAATCTTCATTTTCTGAAGATTTTCTTTTGCTTTCAAAATCTTTTTCATTTTCTTTCAAAATTTTGTTTTCTGATGTCAAACTGTTTAGATCTTTTAATAGTTTATCATTCTCAGATTTTAGCTTTTCACAGTTCAAGCGTAACTCCAGAATCTGTTCATCATCGGCTTTCTTTTCGATCTTCAGAGTATTGCTTTCCAATGTCAAACTCTCCACATCCTTCAAGAGTTTCACACTGTCTGTTTCTGATATTTCACAATTCGAACATTTTCCATTCATCTTTTTCTCTTCCTCTTCTTTTCTCTCTTTTTCTTCTTTCTCGTTTCTCTCTTTCTCTTTTTCTTCTTCTATCATTTTCTCAGTTGGAGTTCCCCACCATTTGTGTTGCCAATACTCATCATCTTCTTTGTATTCCTTGATGATGGCTTCAATATCTAGTGTTTTGTCGTCGATGGCAATGTTTCCATACTCATTAAGATAACACTCCCTTTTCGGATCCCATCTTCCCGCTCTTCTTGCTTCCAGAAAGATACGAGAAATTCTAAGGATTTTGTATTCGGTAAGCATTTTCCGATAACAATACTTCTGCTCTTCAGTACGATCATCTTTCCACGGAATAGGTTCATCGTTATTCGCCATGAACTTATATTTGTGAATTACCTTGTGAATTGCCTCGTGTCACCTGCAAACCAACAATCAAACAATCAGTTTAAACTGAACTGAATACGTGAAATTGTGTTGATGACACCAATCTAAGACTCGTTGTCGAAGATTCGCGGATTTGTTTCAATGTTGATGACGTGAGAACACTTAATGAATGAACCTGAACAAAAAACAATTCACAAGATACGGGCTAAAGAAGAACTGGGCCTTCACTGATTGGGCCGTAAACCTTTTAATCACGTGACATGCCTCTATGTGAAACACATGACCATTGGGCCTTTGTCATGAATCCCTTTGATTGGGCCAAACAATTCACAGTAGCCGACAAAATTCACTCAAAACACCCTTTCAATTATTCCGAGTATGAATTTGGGCTGCACTAAACAATGATTGGGCCTTATCTTGCCACTTGCCGACAATTTTATTACTTTTATCCTTAGTGGGTCGGTGACATACAATTACTAAACATACAAGTCTCTTGAGTCAGACAACAACTTTTAAATTTTCAACAAACTCGATTGTAGGACCGATTAAAAAAAATCTTTAATCTTTGTCAATTGTAGGACCGAATTCCTATGGGCTGACAACAATTTAATATTCAATTGTGGTTGGGCCAAACAACCCACTAAACCAACAAAGTATGTTCAATCAGTTTTGACTACCACTTGTTACAATCTTATTTAACCAACTAAATCACTTATGCCGTCAATTCAAGTAGCCGTCATTTCAAGTAAACATCGATTGTGCCTTTCTAGTTAGTGGACCTGAACAATAATGCTGATAGGGCCGCACCCTTAATATCAAAACAATTCAATTTAGGCTTATCTGCGATTGGGCCAAACAAATCACACAACAGACAACTTTAAGAACTCAAACGTGATTGGGCCTTTGTTCTTTTGATTTGACAAATGATTTGTTCTTGTTGGCCGACAATATCTGTTATTAGTTGATTTGGCCATAAAATCCACTAAACCAACATTTTCAACTATGCACTTTGACTCAATCGTGTTAATATATCAAGTAGCTGACAACATTCTGTTTCACCAAATTATGATTGGGCCGCTTGTATAAGTGGGGCGGTGACTTGTTATATTGTTCAAAAACCATGTGAAGACGATGACTAAAAAGCGAACCACTATCCTGATTTAAGAACGAAACAATTATTGATCACATAAGCGGACCACACATGTCATCATAAGCGGACCTCAATGTTCTTAGAGCGGACCAGTTTTTTAAGCGAACCTGTTATGAAACTTGGAGCGAATCTGTCAAATAAACAAACCTAAGCCTGTCAAATAAGCGAACCTGCTCAAATTTGACGCGAATTCGAACCTAAAAACTGCGACTTTTCTAAACGGCTAGGAGATTTGAATTGAAACTTGGTAGGGTTGTAAATCAATGATTTTCGCACAACATATTCAAATTCAGACGAATCGGACCATGAAAACCTGTTCAATTCGACGTTTTTCAGTAAAAAAATGTGAAAAATATGTAGAAGATCTGAATTTGGCTAAAATCTGGTACGAATCAATGCGTTTGATCGTGCAATCGAGCTCCTAGCTCTGATACCACTTGTTGGATCGGTTTTGACACCGTTCGATTGCGTAACGAACGTTCAACGTGTGGAATCCATGAACGTGCGTGACCGAACACACTAGAACGTACACTAATCGGTGATTCTATTTATGATGTGTCGAATACAAGCTCCATGAATCACATTTTGCCACTTTCTCTCTCTAGTTTCTGTCTCTAAGCACCTAGCTCTCCAAGCTCTAATGTGACAAATTTCTAAATCTAAACCCTAAGGCTCCTATTTATAGGCACACGATTATAAGGGATTTCCCCTTATTTACAATAATGCCACCTTGCCTATTGCTTACAAATTACAATATAAAGCCTATTTTACTTCTATTTCAGCTACAGTTCCGATTGACGAAGGCGATAGACATTCTGCACTAACAGTATATAAATAGCAGACTTTGGGACAAGAATTTGGGTGATTGAACGACGTAAAAACTCGTAATACACACTGAGTTACGTTCTGTTTACTATCAAAATCACTAATTAGTATAGCGGGGTGCTGCTTCGATACAGGGTATTAACTAAATCGCTGCTACGATTCAATGTCCGATCGATGGAAACTATCCGATGGATGTTTTAGTTCTATCCTTTGTCATTCGTCGTGATTCCGACAGGATGTTTGAGTATCACCCGAACTCGGTGAATACTCTGTCATTCGTTGTGAATCCGATGGATGTTTAAGTGATTGCACTTTGTCATTCGTTGTGAGGGTTTTAATCTCGTGAGTTATCGTAATTGCCGTATTAAGTTACCTACCTAGTTCATATGCACTAGGTTACAAGGAGGGGGGGGTTTGGTTTATTTTGAACTATATAGTTAGAGTCTAGTTAGTAAGTTAGTTAGAGATTAAGATTAGTTATTGTTGGTGCATTACGTCTATTGACTTCGTCTTGTATCATGTTATAGGATAGGATAGGTTAGAATCACCAGTGCACGAGGTTCGAGAAACGAGAAGTGGTTAAATAGCATGTTGGACCGCTTATATGGACATTGTCCATAAAAGCGATCCACACAACATACCTGGATCGCTTTTGTGTCATGTACATATTAGCGGTTCACACACACTATATATAGGTGCATGGTTGATTCATTTGTAACGGTTCAGAACTTGTAACAAAGTGCTGCCGATTTGCTTCCAGGTTGTAAACATTGCTAAAATCAATAAAGTGAAGCATTATATTTAGTTTGAGCGTCTAATTCACTGATTCCGCCTTTGAATTGGAAAACGACTCTTCTGATCGACTCATTCAGGGTCAACGACGATCCTACAAGTGGTATCAGAGCTCAGGAAGAAGAGTTCAGCTCAAACTTGATCCGTTTTCTGTCTTCTACACCTTCTTTTTCGATTTAGACAAGTTTCCACGGTTAAATTCGGACGAATTTTTCACAGGACGTGTATTATTGGACAATAATAAACCCTAGAAAGTTTCAGACTAAAATTCAAATTAAAAACAGGTCAAAACATGTTCGAAATGTGGATCGCTCCAAATGACGTCATGATGAACCGCTTTTAGGTCAAAGTTTGGACCGCTTATTCATACACATTTGGTCCTAGTTCGCTCCAAAGATAACTCGGACCGCTCGAAAGTTTATCCTGGACCGCTCATTAGTACAATTTTGGACCGCTCATTTGTCCGTTTTTGAATCTGAACCGCTCCAAATTACATTTCAGGACCGCTTTTCTGAACATTTTGAATCGCCTTTTCAAACATTTTGATTGCTAGGATTGCTCGAACGATCATATTGTGAATCGCTCGAAAGATCACACTTTGGATCGCTCATACGGACAGATCTGGTTCGCTTATTTGGTTGTTCGCTCATCTGTCAAATTGTTGGTTCGCTCGATTGAATTGCTGGGTTCGCTTTTATGTCAACGTGATTCGCTTATTTGTCAAGTGTAGATTTCGCTTGTTCGTTCAGTCCGATTTTCATCCGAGTGTCAAGATTATTTCACGACAATCGAGTGTTAGTGTATTCCAAGTTACTTGATACTGTTTAAACTGATTGAGTTTGTTTGTTTGCTTCCAGGTCATTGTTTTCAAGTGATTAAAGATGTCAGATTTTGGAGAAGAGTTTTATAACACATTTTACAACGCATTTACTTCGGAAGATGTACCAATTACTCCAAAGAATGCTACAAAAGTGATATCGGAAAGCTTGAGTTATGATAATGTGTACGGGAATCATCAAAGACCACCAAAGCTCATGAAAATTGAAGATATGGTTCAAATTTTGGATTTTTCAAAAAATTTGAAAGATGCAGGTTCACCTAGTGGTATAATCCATGATGATGAGGGGTATGATTGGAGCCAGCATGATGATGAGGGTGTCAACTTGGAAGCTAAAGCTATGGTAGCAGAAGTACAGCTGACACGAGAAGAAAGACACGCTCGAATGAGACTGGATGACGTGTACAATGCTTACAGAGAAGCCACATGGGCTGTGTGACAACTCGAACCCTTGACCCTGACCGTCGACAGACGAGCATTTTATTATTATTATTATTAGTATTATTATTATCATCATTATTATTATTATTGGTATTATATTTGTTATCATTATTGTTATTTCGGAAATAATAATCCATGACGAGAGATCCTATTATTTACGTATTAGTTAACAGGACTAGGCCAGTCCGTTGAGCAGGGAGCCTAATCGTGTGACGAATTCACGCACTTGGGCTAGGCCCAACCCAACTAACCTAAAACCCTACCCTTTAAATATAAGCTTAAACCTCCCACCTCTTCATTTTCTTTGCAAAAAGCCCAAAAAAAACCCTAGTTGCTCACTCAATCAGCCGCACGCACAAAACTTTTCCCCCTTTCCCTCATTCTCTCGATCAGAGATTCCGGCAACCTGAGCCAGGACTCCGGCGCCGCCTTTCCGGCGAACCACACCTGAATTAACCACTCACCCACCCCTCACTCTACTCTCGCTCCTCTCCTCCTCTGACCCGTCCTCGAACGATTATTCCGGACCGCATACAGCTCACCAACATGCTTTTTTCCACAAGCCTTCGATACCTATGAACGCACATTCAACCCAGAAAATTAAGAAGGGAGAGTGCCGACCACCTCCGTACGATGGTGCGGCGACGAAGACGGCGGCTGCCGCTTTTTCCGGTGACTCTAGTGGCAGGTGACAGTAGCTGATGATGGACAATGCTGGTTGCAGTAAAGTTCACCAGCAACGATTAACCGCCGGAGCTCCGAAACGGCTGGAGCGGTGGCAGCGAGCACCCCCCCCCCCCTGTCACCTCTTATTTTCTCGGTCAGTGAATAACCATCAGTACTTGGTCTTTGAACTCTGTGTGATTTTAGTTTATGAAATGGAATTATGTTCATTTTGATGGGTGTTCGATAGTTATGAAGGTTTCTGTGAATGAATGTCCATTGGGATTTTGATATGTGATTTAATATGATAAAGTTGTTGTTTTATTAGCATGAAAACTCCTAAAACAAACTGATGAAAACCGATGGATTTAGGGAACGATGGATGATTATTAAGGATGATATAGTAAACTGTTTACATTTAAATGGTTGAACTAGTATGTGTTGTGGCTATTGGTTAGATCTAAATGTATGTTTATTGATTTGATATAGGGTTTTGATGCAAGTAAGTAATGATAATAAATCTAATTTTTCAACATCATTGGTGAAACAGTAGGTAATGATAAGGACAATGAAATGTAATTCATAATTGACTAGGAACCTGTATGATGTGTGTTGTTGTCTTGTCTGAATGAATCTGTTGGATGAAACTATGAAAACCCTAAATGATAAACTATTTAGAGATGTTATGAATATTTGAAATTTCTGTGTTTTGATCTGATTCGACAGTAGTACGGTAGAATAAAACATATTAATGAAAATTGATTGGATGGCACTGATCTGGATAAGGGTTCTTGAAAGATCCCACAATGGTTGCGAGTCAAGAACAGGAGCTTCATCAGTGATCTCGACTCGGAACCACCCAGTAACTGTTTTCATTAGTGGTTTCGGCTCAACAGTTGGTCATCAGTGTTGCGACTCGAGACCACTCGTCAGTGGTTTCACCAGTGGTTGCGAGTCGAAACACTACTCGGTTGCGACTCATATGTGCATAACTCGAGACCGGACTCGAGACCTCAGGGTCTCGACTCAAGAAGGCACTACTCGAAATCTTCGGTTGCGACTCGAAAACGCTAGGTTGCGACTCGAGACCTCCTAGTCTCGAGTCGAGACTACCTAGTTTCGACTGGGCTGTTGGACTCCGTTATTGGGCCGCACTATGTGATAACCTGTTTTGGACTGTGTGTTAATTGCCACTGCTTAACTGGACTATGTGCTGCTAGTGTTTAACTGCTCATATGTTAGGATAGGCCCAATAACGTATATGCTAGTGTGACTTACGTGCTATGTATTAGATTCGTGTAGTTTGTGCGTGACACTACTTGCATACGAACCTAATAAATATTTAATAACCATAATAGGGTATGATTGACCAACGTAACACAAGTAAATTGACTACCGAGCAAAGCAAAGGTGAGTTCACTACTTTTTACTTAAAGCATGCATTCCCGGTGGTTGGGAAACGGAACGAAACAACTTTTCCTGGTTTGGAATTGCTTACTATCTCCTTATGAGGGATGCGGTATTTCTATCTCCTTGTGTGGGATACGGGTAACAACATTATCCCCGGTGAGGGATACAAACTTACTTTTCTTCTCTTGTTATTGGGAGCTTTTAGTTAATTACTGTTTATACGGAAATGCAACGAGCAACACTAAACGAAACTCTATCACTCAAGTCCCTACTATACATAATACCGATTAGTCGCCGGGGCCAGGCGAACGGGTTATTAGTTGATAGCGCTATTTAGGTCTTACCAACCTCACACCGTGCCATGGTATGGGATCGGTCGTGAACTAATGTACTCAGGCATCCGTCAATGATGATAGAACATTGACATCGGGGCATCCTGCGGAAACGCAACGGTTACCTAGTGTTCGGTATTGGAAAAACAGTTTAGTCGCTTACTTATGGGGTAGCTCCCCATGGCATGTATAAACGGGTAAATTAACTGGTTAAAACAAGTTTTTGGAATTAAAACTGGAAAACTGCAAACACGTGAACTCGCCAACGTTATGTTGACACTCTACTGCATGCTTTGCAGGTTGCTCGATACAGCTCTGGACGGACGTTGCAATCGGAAGGAGTGCGTGGTTCGTAAGTAACATGTTAATAAACTTGTGGTTTCAATTATGATGTGGTTTCTTCCCCTTTCCGCTGTGAACTTAAACAATGTTTTGAAAAATTTAAATTAGGTCGCTAATTATGCTAACGTTTGTAACATCAAATAATCCGTTCAAAATAATTAGTGGCTAAGATCCTGGTCGTCACACGCCTCGCGGTAATACTCCGCGTGTGGATTTTGAGGGTGTGACAGATTGGTATCAGAGCCATTGGTTATAGCGAACTAGGTTTTAAGAAAACCAGACTATAACCGTTCTTTAATGGAAACCACAACTACACCACACTCCGGATTGCAAGGTTCGTCAACCTCAGATGCTCACCTGGTAATGGTAGGCTAACGACATTTACTTGTGCATAACTTATGTGTGTGAACACGCATGTGTGTACGTGTATAATTAGCATATATGTGCGTTTATTTAGTATTTAATACAGTGGATCATGCGAAGGCTAGGCTAGCATGTTACGTGTTAAGCAGGAGTGAGTCCTCCTAAACCTGGTTCGAAACCATGATACGCTAAGGGCAAGGGACAAGTTATTCCAAGCCCTCATCCCTGTACGTCCTGATATCACCCCTGGATTGGAACGAATCGGCGCGGTGAACGATCGCTCGATATACTAGCTTAGGAGAGGCCTGCTACGAAGCGCATAGAGAAGTTACGAAAACGAATCGACAAAGGGGAGTCACCCCTACAACAGGGAATATTAGTAGGAACGACGACGTCATTCACATCCTTTTTACTTGTGTATTTCTTTTCCCGCCTTAAATGGTGGGACTTGTTCCCTCACCCGACTGATCACCTGGATTCTTGTAGCGTTCTAGTAAGTCTACGCTTTTCGAGTTTCTGTTTGCACGTCTCGAACACAAAAAGCATATGTGGTGTATGCTTCTCACTGTAATGCCAGCAATCGTATCACCTTTCCATCGACCATGAAGTTATTTCCCCTAATTCCTCGTTACACGGTTAATCCTTATTCAAGATGAACCTTATACCTTAACACGCCCCGAAACCCAGCAAGGTGATATCTTTCTTACAAACCGGGGTGTTTGAAAGCGTGGCAAGACGAAGACACGAGCCAGTCAACCCACCGACGAATACGGTAATCTAGATGCTTACCTTATCCTCCATTTGCCAGAATCGTTATTCTTTGACGACTTTTTTCTGATTCTGTGGATCCTTTCGCTAGCTTTCGTACGAATTCGTGTTTATCGCTCGGATGGTATCCCCGCTCCTATCGTTTCTTTATCATGACATCCACGTTTCTCTGTTTAGAAACCTTGACCAGATCTCTCTTCAGTTTGGTGAATTCAACGACTCGACCTTTGGCCGACAAACTTTTCAGCCCCTGAAATTCAACAACATATTACTTCAATCGTACTTTTCTCGAGAACCTGTTTTCGTAATTTCACATCGAACCCCTCAACGACGCAAGAGCTACTTCAAACTCATATGCACGACTCAGACTAATCCACTCGAACTTGATTTTCTACCAACCTGAGAAATCACATCCTGCCACCCGTCTCAGTAAACCCTAAAATCTACTGACCCGCGCGACGACCATCCCTCACTAGCTACTTCGTTTTTGTGCTAACCACATCAACGTAGCACCCCTTATCAGCAAGCGACGTCCTTTGTTCTGAACGCCCACAACTTTTGTACGACCAGCTACCTCATCGACGACAGATAATCCCTATTGCCGATCCCAAAGCCTTCATGTTTTGTCTCAAGATGAACGCAACAAATATGACTACCCTTCTTGCATTGCCTCGCTGCTCATGTTATGATTCACGGATCTCCATGATCTTTCTCCTTCTCGTTGGAGCGAAGGTTACTCGTTGGAGCGACTTGCCAAGGATACCCCGGGGGTAACGGGTGTGGCAAGTACTGTCCTTCGAACTCGATACGATCAACCCCTAGTTACGACACTCGAATTTACACCATCCTGTCAAAAATTCGACACTTGGTTCTTTCGGAGACTTCCGAACCCATTCCGAAAACCGGTGGGAAACAGGACGACTCCCACGCTCTACCCTGATACTTTTACGACGCAAACCGCCTTATTGAGTTTTCAACACGCGACTCTGGACATCGCGAAGCCCGCATTTCTCGACCATATAAGCAACCCCTCATGATTTAAACTCGAAAAAGTATCACCTGGCCTTAGGGAGATGCTCGATAGGCCGGAACGCCAGCAAGTGGAGGATGATCTATGAGATGCTTCCATCTAATTCTAACCTGCTCGAGGCATTGATGAGATGTCTGCTAGTAACGGCACGCGACGGCATGCGACACAGGAAACCGATAAGTTCTGAACCTACAACCATCTACCTAATAGGAGTAGCTGCGGGGCACGGAGTGCCAACTTCTATCACCTTTGATCGAAACCCACGTTTTGCATCTGATTCGTCGCAAGGCTGTGCACAAAAGACTTTTAGCACACTGTTAGGCATGAGCATCGCTTATCGCCCGCAAACTGGTGGTTGGGCAGAATGCACCATCCAAACACTCAAAGGCATGCTAAGAACATGTGTCATCGACCATGGACACGAGTGACACTTCCCTTTGTAGAATCTCTTCCGACCACTGCCACCGCCTTGGCATTCAGGCAGCATCATTTGAGGCATTGCACGGACGCAGATGCCGGTCACCTCTGTGTTGGGCGGAAGCCAAATTTCCGGCCCAGAACTTGCACTTGACACAACGGGTAGGATTGCCCAGAATAGACAACGCATGGCGGCAGCTCCAGACCGTCAGAAAGGCTACGCGGATAAGCGTAGGAAACCTCTAGAACTCCGAGTCGGAGACTGGGTTCTACTTAAAAGTTTCACCCTGGGAGGGGTGTGGTACGTTTTGACAGACAGGGCAAACTTAATCCGCGACATGTTGGACCATTCGAAATTACCGGGAGGATCGGTAAGGTAGCTTTACAGACTGAACCTGCCTGAAGAGCTGAGTGCGGTACACAACGTCTTTTACGTGCCTAATCTGCAGAAGTGTCTGTCAGACGAAACATTAGTTGTTCTTTTTGTAGAAACTCGTGATCAGCAACAAACTACGCCTCGTTAAGAAACCGGTTGAGATCAATGATCAAGAAATCAAAACCCTCGAGCGTAGTGTAGCTAACAGAACGAGTTCGTTGTAACTCACGCTGTGGCCCAGAGTGTACCTGAGAACGGGAAAACCAGCTGATGCGCATGTATCCCCAGTTGTTTACAAACATAACTTCCAGCACTGAAGCTACAACTGAATTTCGGGAAGAAATTTCAAGCCAACATGGGGATGATGTGACACCCCACGAAAACGTTTAATCACACTAGCTTGTTAGTGGCTGCGCGCTAAATTTCGGGACGAAATTTCTTGAACTTGGGGATAATGTGACACTTCGAGTTTTCCTGTGCGTTACTTGGATGTTATAATTAAATTTGTGAAATTCTACTATGCGAGATACGTACGAGCTATGTGGGTCTTGTGCTACGGGATTTTTCGTGCTATGTGATTTTATGTGCTATGTGACTTACATGTTCGTTTTGTGGGTTTCTGTGGAAACGCTTGTATCTACAAATAGTAATCCAAGTGTGTGTGTATATATATATATATATATATGGAGTGAATCGCATGACTTTTACTTAAATTTCGAGGACGAAATTCCTGTAACATGGGGAGAATGTGACAACTCGAACCCTTGACCCTGACCGTCGACAGACGAGCATTTTATTATTATTATTATTAGTATTATTATTATCATCATTATTATTATTATTGGTATTATATTTGTTATCATTATTGTTATTTCGGAAATAATAATCCATGACGAGAGATCCTATTATTTACGTATTAGTTAACAGGACTAGGCCAGTCCGTTGAGCAGGGAGCCTAATCGTGTGACGAATTCACGCACTTGGGCTAGGCCCAACCCAACTAACCTAAAACCCTACCCTTTAAATATAAGCTTAAACCTCCCACCTCTTCATTTTCTTTGCAAAAAGCCCAAAAAAAACCCTAGTTGCTCACTCAATCAGCCGCACGCACAAAACTTTTCCCCCTTTCCCTCATTCTCTCGATCAGAGATTCCGGCAACCTGAGCCAGGACTCCGGCGCCGCCTTTCCGGCGAACCACACCTGAATTAACCACTCACCCACCCCTCACTCTACTCTCGCTCCTCTCCTCCTCTGACCCGTCCTCGAACGATTATTCCGGACCGCATACAGCTCACCAACATGCTTTTTTCCACAAGCCTTCGATACCTATGAACGCACATTCAACCCAGAAAATTAAGAAGGGAGAGTGCCGACCACCTCCGTACGATGGTGCGGCGACGAAGACGGCGGCTGCCGCTTTTTCCGGTGACTCTAGTGGCAGGTGACAGTAGCTGATGATGGACAATGCTGGTTGCAGTAAAGTTCACCAGCAACGATTAACCGCCGGAGCTCCGAAACGGCTGGAGCGGTGGCAGCGAGCACCCCCCCCCCCCTGTCACCTCTTATTTTCTCGGTCAGTGAATAACCATCAGTACTTGGTCTTTGAACTCTGTGTGATTTTAGTTTATGAAATGGAATTATGTTCATTTTGATGGGTGTTCGATAGTTATGAAGGTTTCTGTGAATGAATGTCCATTGGGATTTTGATATGTGATTTAATATGATAAAGTTGTTGTTTTATTAGCATGAAAACTCCTAAAACAAACTGATGAAAACCGATGGATTTAGGGAACGATGGATGATTATTAAGGATGATATAGTAAACTGTTTACATTTAAATGGTTGAACTAGTATGTGTTGTGGCTATTGGTTAGATCTAAATGTATGTTTATTGATTTGATATAGGGTTTTGATGCAAGTAAGTAATGATAATAAATCTAATTTTTCAACATCATTGGTGAAACAGTAGGTAATGATAAGGACAATGAAATGTAATTCATAATTGACTAGGAACCTGTATGATGTGTGTTGTTGTCTTGTCTGAATGAATCTGTTGGATGAAACTATGAAAACCCTAAATGATAAACTATTTAGAGATGTTATGAATATTTGAAATTTCTGTGTTTTGATCTGATTCGACAGTAGTACGGTAGAATAAAACATATTAATGAAAATTGATTGGATGGCACTGATCTGGATAAGGGTTCTTGAAAGATCCCACAATGGTTGCGAGTCAAGAACAGGAGCTTCATCAGTGATCTCGACTCGGAACCACCCAGTAACTGTTTTCATTAGTGGTTTCGGCTCAACAGTTGGTCATCAGTGTTGCGACTCGAGACCACTCGTCAGTGGTTTCACCAGTGGTTGCGAGTCGAAACACTACTCGGTTGCGACTCATATGTGCATAACTCGAGACCGGACTCGAGACCTCAGGGTCTCGACTCAAGAAGGCACTACTCGAAATCTTCGGTTGCGACTCGAAAACGCTAGGTTGCGACTCGAGACCTCCTAGTCTCGAGTCGAGACTACCTAGTTTCGACTGGGCTGTTGGACTCCGTTATTGGGCCGCACTATGTGATAACCTGTTTTGGACTGTGTGTTAATTGCCACTGCTTAACTGGACTATGTGCTGCTAGTGTTTAACTGCTCATATGTTAGGATAGGCCCAATAACGTATATGCTAGTGTGACTTACGTGCTATGTATTAGATTCGTGTAGTTTGTGCGTGACACTACTTGCATACGAACCTAATAAATATTTAATAACCATAATAGGGTATGATTGACCAACGTAACACAAGTAAATTGACTACCGAGCAAAGCAAAGGTGAGTTCACTACTTTTTACTTAAAGCATGCATTCCCGGTGGTTGGGAAACGGAACGAAACAACTTTTCCTGGTTTGGAATTGCTTACTATCTCCTTATGAGGGATGCGGTATTTCTATCTCCTTGTGTGGGATACGGGTAACAACATTATCCCCGGTGAGGGATACAAACTTACTTTTCTTCTCTTGTTATTGGGAGCTTTTAGTTAATTACTGTTTATACGGAAATGCAACGAGCAACACTAAACGAAACTCTATCACTCAAGTCCCTACTATACATAATACCGATTAGTCGCCGGGGCCAGGCGAACGGGTTATTAGTTGATAGCGCTATTTAGGTCTTACCAACCTCACACCGTGCCATGGTATGGGATCGGTCGTGAACTAATGTACTCAGGCATCCGTCAATGATGATAGAACATTGACATCGGGGCATCCTGCGGAAACGCAACGGTTACCTAGTGTTCGGTATTGGAAAAACAGTTTAGTCGCTTACTTATGGGGTAGCTCCCCATGGCATGTATAAACGGGTAAATTAACTGGTTAAAACAAGTTTTTGGAATTAAAACTGGAAAACTGCAAACACGTGAACTCGCCAACGTTATGTTGACACTCTACTGCATGCTTTGCAGGTTGCTCGATACAGCTCTGGACGGACGTTGCAATCGGAAGGAGTGCGTGGTTCGTAAGTAACATGTTAATAAACTTGTGGTTTCAATTATGATGTGGTTTCTTCCCCTTTCCGCTGTGAACTTAAACAATGTTTTGAAAAATTTAAATTAGGTCGCTAATTATGCTAACGTTTGTAACATCAAATAATCCGTTCAAAATAATTAGTGGCTAAGATCCTGGTCGTCACACGCCTCGCGGTAATACTCCGCGTGTGGATTTTGAGGGTGTGACAGGCTGGAAGGTGGAGCAAAGATAAACAATGCTATGTTGATCCTGAAGGAAATCCAACTGTTGATCCAAAGACAGTTGATCTTGAAGCATTGGTTGCTGCTATTCCGACTGGGATGTCTGGTGTAAAGGTCTTAGAGAGAATCCAAGATACAAGCAGCAAGTTGAAGAAGGAATTAGAAAAGTCATTTTTGCAAGTCTGGAGAAGAAAAAGAAGAAGACTGTCGAGGAAATTGTGATTGAGAGCAAGGAGATGGTGAATGAGGTGAAGAAGGTTGAAAAGAAAATCGAGGAAGGTGCTGAAGAAAAAGAGCTAGTGGTTGAAGAAGGTCAGATACAGAAGACTGAGGATACGACAGTGCCAGTCATTGAGGTAATAAGTCAAACTGATACTTCTGTCAAAATTGATAATGAAGCTGAACAACAATGCAAGAAATGCATGGAAACATGCAGTGCTTGTATTGAGAAAGATGAAAAACTCAACAACAGGGACATTGAATTCACTAAAATAGAAAATATTTTCAAAGAAAAATGTCATGAGATGAGTGAAAATGAAAAGTTTTTGAAACAAGAAAATGAAAAATTGAAATTAAAATGTGATGATCTTGAAACAGAAAACATGAAATTAAAAGAAATGTGTTCAGCTGTTTGCAACGAATGTGTTCCAAAAGAAATAAAAATTCAAGAGTTGCAAAAAGAATATGATGTTACGAAATTGTCATATGAAACTGTAAAAGAAGCTTATGAAACATTAAAAAGTAAAGTCAAAAGTCTAGATGATAGATTGTGTGCTTGTCAAAGAAACACTAAATTTCTTGAAGCAAGATATGAAGATAAACAAAGGGTGGTAAACCAATATATTGATGATGTTGCTAAGCTTAAACAAGAATTGGCAGACAAAGAAAAATTGGTCAATAAATTGCAAAGTTATCATTCATCGTCATATATTCTGGAACGTATTTTCAACATCACACCCGATGAGAAAGCGTCTGAAAAGAACAAAAAGGGAAAAGGGTCTGAATTTCATCAAGTTCCACCACCGTTGGAGAATAATTATACATTCTATGATGGCGAAGAAGTGGAAAAAGTTATCAACATGGTTGATCAGTTACCCGACAACATCGATGTGACTTACACCAAATCTGATGATATCAGTGATTCAGAGGTGGTTGGTAAGGTTGTTGAAAGCATTTTTCAAGAAAACTCGGTTGAAACAAGTAAAACTGAATCACAAGATGAAGATGAAGGAAATCTTCATGATGGTTATCTAAAGAACATCAAATCTGAAGAAAATTTGAATGATGATTCAAAGGGATTGGCTTATACCATGATTGGACTTGGATGTTGTATTCCCAATTCAGAATGTGATCTCAGAAAAGGTTGATAAAGTTTTCAAAATGGTTGAAATTGAAAAATCTGAAATTTCAAAATTTGCTGGTAAAGGTCACAAAACTTTTTATAACAAACCGGGTGGCAACAAGAAGAACATGAAGGCTGGGTTGGGTTATAAAAAGAAACAAAATTGGAAGAAAAATGTGACACCAAATTATCAAGAAAAAATGAGGTTTGTTAAGGGAGATAGTTTAGCAAAAGAAAAAGAAAACAAAATGAAACAATCTAATGCTGAGTTTGAAGTACAAAAGAAAAAGCGACAACCACAGGTCAAAGATGTGTCAATGAAAACATGTTTCAAATGTGATCAATTAGGACATCTTGCTCGCAAGTGTCAGAATCTAAAACCTGTGGATATTGTTCAAAAGAAGTTTGATGCTACAAAACATCAATCTAAGAATGTGAAATCAAGGTCAACCAAATTTGATTCGAAACAAACTTGGATGTATAACACAAACAAGTTTGCTTCAAATCAAAAATGGAAATCAAATCCGAACAAGTTTGATTCAAGACAGACTTGGAGTTCTCACACATCCAAATTGAAAACAACACAGATTTGGAGACCACTAGTTGTTATGACAAAACTTCAACAAATCTGGAAACCTAAATGTGTTGTTCAAAATCAAAAGGTTCAAAAAGGAACAAATTTTTACAGACGAGGTACTCCAGAAGGTCAAGTGTGGATGGTTAAGAAAAGTGTTGGGTTGATAAACAATGAAAATGTTGGGAAGGATCTAGAGAAACAACAACAAATTTGGAAACCCAAGATTGTTTTAAAAGAGAAAGGTTCAACTTCTGGGGTGAAAAAGTTTGAAGAGTCAATTCCAGTTGATTATGACGCAAACTTTCCACCACTTAAGGCTGAAAATTTTAAAATTCAAATTGCAAGAGTCAAGGTTACACCTAAGGCTGATCAAGCCTGGGTGGATACCATGTTTGATTAAACAGTTGGAATTGCCAGAGCTTCCTGGATCGCGAAGCATGAATCGGCATCTATCTCTGTTGATTGAAATTATTTGTATATTTGATAAAGTTTGAATGTGCAGGTACTCAAGGGTGGTGAAGACTGTCAAATCCAACAAGTGCCTTGCGTTAGCATATGAAGAAGATCCCCGGTTTGGTCAGACGGGGAAAGTATGTGTTTGATTGTGTGTAAATTTTTAAACAACTTGAGATTTGTTTGTGTGGTGTTTGTTGGTTGGTTGCTTACTTGGTTGATTGGTTGATAGATTGTGATAGACTGTGATGGTTGTGATAGTTGTAGTTTAAATTTGTTTGAATTAGGAGTGATGGACTATGCCGAAACCCTCACGGCGGAATAAACATGATTTCTCACAAGTTGAAGAACGGTTTTCTAACGGTCAAAATCAATGGGTTGTAAATCATGGGGGTACGTTATATTTCTGCGAAACAGAGCATGAGATGCAGAAAATGGATGGCGAGACAAAGCTATCAGTTTCGGTTTGTCAAATTTCTTTAATGGTTTTGCATTTTAGGGGGAGAAAAATTGTTAGAAAATACAAAAACATTAGAAAAATTTGAAAAATACAAAAACATGATAAAATCAAAAATTTGAGTTTTGCGTATAAAGAGGAAATGATAGTACATTAGTAGACACTTACAGTATGCTAAAGATTTGTAATGATTAAATAGCGTTAAACAGTCTCACTGATGATATGTCGATAGGTTTTTATACATTTAGTAAGCTTTTTCGGGATATAAACCTAAATTCAAACTTGCTTATTTCGTGGGGAACACTACTTGGATATATAGGTAACCCCTGAAATCTCGTTTGAAAGGTCTCGTATTCTGATATACTAGGTGTTTATACTCTATGATGTCTGGGGTATTATTCCGGGACTTCTGCTGAACGGTAGTTCTGACCTAGTCCCTGGCAAATACTTTCACCAAAATGCTTGAAATATAGCATAAAGCCCTCAGCTGATTAGACGATAAAATTGATAATCAGTTGTTGTAGCTAAAAGATTCTCTAAAGGGAACACACTGCAAAGTCGAAGCTGATATCTCTCTGCTGAACGGAAGTTCTGACCTGAGATCCCTCAGTTCTCGCATACCCTAATTTATGTACAGACATCATTGTAGTATTCTTACCTGTAAGACTGAATATTGGGATTCTGGATACGGGAGTATATTCAAGAGGTGGGACACATGAATAAGTTTAAGTCATAAAACATCTAAATAGTATCCTGGATCAGTTGAAATTTGTATGAAAATTTAAATGGATCAGTATATCGACAATCTAAGTGAATTGTTTAATTCTGAGTATGATTTAAAGCTTAACGGTACTTGTGACTGGTCAAAAACTGATATGATCCTCTGACGCATACTCAAACAAAAATACTGTTTGTAAATATGTTTGTATATATTTCTTTACAGCTTAATATTTTCAGAAAACACAAAAAGATTTTGATTTCTGTGTTATTTTCGATAAACCGATGTCTGAGTTGCTGAGTTTCAAAATCTTAGTATGCTGATTGTGTTTCTGAAAATAAAACGAGTTCATTAATTTGAAACTTGAAATTTCTTGGAAAAACTTTAAAACAGTTTGTGAACATCTTCAAGGTCATTAATTTGAACTTGAATGATAATCTGAGAGGGAATTGGATTCTTGTTTACTGCCATATCTGTTGAGTTCATTGATAGGGGGAGTAGGTTAGTGAATTTGATTACTGGTTTTAAAGTGTTGTTACTTATCATTTGTATGAGTGATTACAGGAAAGATCCAGATTACGATCCCGAAAGCTGAGTCTTAGGGGGAGTCTGAAGATGAGATTATTGTAAACAAAAGTGTGCAAAGAGCTAGGTATCGTTAGCTGAAAAGCAAGGTGATGATCCCTAAAAGCATGGAAGCTTGACGAGAGGGGGAGCTTACTAATGATGAAGATGATCAATGAGAAAGATTGAAGATTGTTACAATCTAAACAAGTTGGCAAAAATGATCAAGACTGAAGAGGTGGCATATCAGAGGATGTTCACTGAAGACTTCGTCAATATCCGAGGGGGAGTCTGTTGGTGCATTACGTCTATTGACTTCATCTTGTATCATGTTATAGGATAGGATAGGTTAGAATCACCAGTGCACGAGGTTCGAGAAACGAGAAGTGGTTAAATAGCATGTTGGACCGCTTATATGGACATTGTCCATAAAAGCGATCCACACAACATACCTGGATCGCTTTTGTGTCATGTACATATTAGCGGTTCACACACACTATATATAGGTGCCTGGTTGATTCATTTGTAACGGTTCAGAACTTGTAACGAAGTGCTGCCGATTTGCTTCCAGGTTGTAAACATTGCTAAAATCAATAAAGTGAAGCATTATATTTAGTTTGAGCGTCTAATTCACTGATTCCGCCTTTGAATTGGAAAACGACTCTTCTGATCGACTCATTCAGGGTCAACGACGATCCTACAGTTATTATGTGTGTTGTAATTTATAACGGGTGTTAGGGTATTCGGGGACCCTAACTGGCACAGAAAAGGAAAAATAGTGTCATTGACAATATTTTTATGTCCGAGTAAAGTCTGGTTGTTCGGTTGGATACTGATCCGTTAAAGTGCTTAATAAGCATTTAAAGTGTCTTTAATATTATTTTTAGTGACACATTGAATTCTCGACACTTTGGAAAGTGTCTAGTATTATGTTCCCATGTTTTTGCACTTTACTAGTTAGCTTAAATGCTGAATTTTGTGGTAGAGTGCAGGATTTTGTGTTTAGAACATGTTTTAAGCACATCTGGTCATTATAGCTATCACCTAGTGACGCAGTACTACAACCCTCATTTCCCTACACTCTCTACTAGTGTAGTAAACTATTCCCGGCTCATACAGGCCTTAGAGGCAGTGTCTACCTGGTGTTGGCTATGTCAACACGTTTTCTGGGTTATCCGTTCATTGTGCTACTGTGCTTTTGTGCATCAAGTTTGTCACTAAAGTTCTGTATGTAAATAATGGAGTGACAGTTAATAAAGTATGATGCAAGTATATGTATTTATGAGAGTTCAAGTAGCAGTTTATCCACAATTGTAAGCAAGAACATTAATTAAGCATTAATTAAATATTAATTAGTTCGTACGGATACCTGATTTGGTGAGGGTTGTCACACCTCAGATAACATACTCGACATTTAGACACGCAAATTACTATTTAAGTCATTTCAGCTTTAATATCCAAAATTGGGCTGTTTTCGGGCATTTTGATAAAATAGTTAACTTATTCCAATAATTCCCAACTTTTTACAGAAGGTGCTAAATGATCCAATATTATTGTGTAAAAACCTCGGGATCCAATTCATTAGCAATATTTTATGAAAAATCATTTACCCGACTGAAATCAGATTCGTCACTTTCTGACTGCAGTCCATGGAAAAATTCATTTAAAATTCATCGTAAGTTCGATTGATGAAATTCCAGTGGGAGAATTAGAACGACAACATTGTTCATCTACAGTACAAATTTCATGACCTAATTCTTCATAGATTTCATGTTATGACGAAAAACATAACACACATTTTCTGCAGTAAAAATGCAGCTTGAGCTGCTGTCCAAAAACAGACCTTTAAAAATAGTAAACGAAGTCCAAAAATTATGATTCCAGTGCCATTAGAACCGTATTTCGAAATAGCACATTATAGACTCAAGAAAATCAAATTTTCGTTAAATATCCACCTGTTTACAGCCAGTTGAAGTTGGCTGGAAATGCAAATCAGCATGCTTTTTAGAGTTTAAATGTTACTAAAACGCATCAACAAATGTCCTCACAACGGGTTTATCAAGAAATCAACGATCAAACATCATGCATGCTTTAGCCAAACTTAATCCAACCAGATTTCATCATCAAGTAAACTAATGTTCATATTCTTTGTTCATTTTCTTTTTATGTTCTTGTGTTAAATATCAACTACAATCTTTCGAATAATCAATGTAGATGTAATCAAGAGTTAAATCGAAGACTTACAACTAGCACAAAGGCTAGGGATGAACTTGTGAACAAAGAATGGTGATGAAAATGGCGTGAGAAAGCGAAGTGTGATGCTCCTTCATGTCACACCCCCGCCGCGTGTAACGTGCAACCGCGACGGAAACGCCGGGGAGTGTTGTGGGCAGAATTAATTGTTTCATAACCATGGAAATTAAAGTTACATTTTATTTATTAAACACGAGTGTTACATTGTTTGAAAACAGGAAATAGAGTGTTCAGAACATAATTAAACTAGTCTATCTTCATTTTTAGTCTCTAAGGCATAGGTCCTCCCTAGTGTCATGAGCATCATCCTATGGAACAGCTCCTTAAAACACATGTGAAAGTAGGTACGTCAGCATAAAAATGCCCGTGAGATACATAGGTTTTGTGAAAATGGGATTCATGACTTGAGTTTAAAGAAATGTTTAATAACAGCCAATCATGAACCTTGTAATTTGTCTTGCTTTGTAAACCATTTGAAAAACGATGACATCAGATGATATGTATAGGTAAGTGTAAGGTTAAACGAGTAACCAAGTAAAATGAGTTGAATAAGATAAGTTGTTTGTAAAAATAATGTCTTTTGAAGAGTATGTTATTTGTGTAAAATGTAATGTGTCTAAACTGAAATGACTTGGATAACGCTACGATACGTAATCTTATACAAGCATTTATATATAGGAAGTACCAGCGGCGTATCCACCATGATTGTATCATATTACATACGCCACGTTACTCCAACCATTTACCCAAACCAACCACCATGTAAATTGTTCATGTATAAATCAATTGTCAAGTGTTATTGTGTAAACCATATCGAAATGTCTATGTTCAATGTAAACCACCAAGTATGTATATCAATGTCAAAATGTTTATGTTTACTGTAGATCATGTAATGTGTACCCAAAATATATCTTGTACGGTAAGTGAGATGTATCAACTAAACCATATGTAAAATGCACAAAACAAGGTGTTGAAGAAAAACATGGTTTAAATCAACGTTATGTTTTGTGGAACAATGCATGCTCTACTGATATAAATATTTATGCGGTATTGTGAAATATACATACATCCAAGCCTTGAGACTGTGGTGATAAACCCTTAAACAAATTAAAGGTTTATCTAAGTTATGTATATCAAATTCGGTCATTCCTTCCAATCCAAACAAACCCAGGATTTCAGGAACGGGAGTTGTCAATTCCTATGGTACCACTACCTACTAATGAACGGCGTAGCTAATGTTAATGAATGTATTGTTCCATGTTAAACAAACCCAATGTCATACCAAAATGAAGGTATGTGATGTAAGCAATTGTACTAAGTATACACACAATGGGCATAGATAGCATGAAATGTAATGTGAACCAATGTACTAAGTACGCACACAATGGGCATACATAGCATGAAATGTAATGTAAAGCAATGTACTAAGTACGCACACAATGGGCATACATGGCATGAAATGTAATGTGAAACAATGTACTAAGTACGCACACAATGGGCATACATAGCATGAAATGTAATGTAAAGCAATGTACTAAGTACGCACACAATGGGCATACATAGCATGAAATGTAATGTGAAACAATGTACAAAGTACGCACACAATGGGTGTTGGACCGTTCTTTGACCCGAAAAGTCAGTCAGAGTAGCTCATCCTCACATATAAAGGCGGAATCAGAATATGCAAGGTTACAACAGCTTGTCCTATTAATTTCCTTTGCTTTTATTGCTTTTCTACTGAAAATTTGACAGAGTTTCACTCCAGCATACAAACACCCGTATCTGGTCCGCTCAGACGACTCTCCTATATATAGACATGTGGGTTCGCTCATATGACATGCCATATGAGCGAACCTACATCACTGCACAATAAGCGGACCACAAATAAACCCTATGAGCGGACCACTATGTTCAATGACATAAAAGCGAACCATACTCTATTTTACATAATATTTACAGTTTGACCCCCTGTTGACCAATTTCGACTTCAGACTTCTTGTAGACACAGTCAACAGACATTCCGTGCATCAACAGACTCCCCCTTGGATGTTGACGTAGTCTTTATCAGTCTTCAGTTTCATAGTCTTTAGTCTTAGTCTTTTCCTCCACTCTGTCTATTCTTACAAGCATTCTTCACAGGTTTCAGGATTAACACCTAGCTCTAACTTCAACTTCCCAATAGCTGTTGATCCAGACTCCCCCTTTCACAGACTCCCCATCTCAGTATGCTGAGATCTTGAGATATCTGGTTCAAGCTTTGACAATTTGCCTCCGTGGAAATTTAAAGTCCAAACCTGTTACTCTACCCATAATATTACGATCTATCTTTTCTAACAATAAAAACAAATTCAATCAGCTCTTAAGAAATCCACTCAAGTTTTCAAGTTCAAGTTAATGACCTTGATTACTCGATTAATCTACCAAGTTCAATTTAATGACCCTGGTTGATTTTTTGACGAATCCAACTGATTCAGTAAAATCATTTTTAACTTTTTCTGAAAATAACATGTATCAAATTAATGAACTTGTTTTTGACACAGAAAACCATCAAACTTTCAACAATGTAAGCTCTCCTCATTCTTCAGCTCAGAATCTCCTGCATCTGCTTCATCTTTCTAGAATCCGACAATCAACTTTCCACTCTGGTTTGTCTAAAATAAAGCAGAAATGTAAAATCTTTTTGAATTTTTAATGAGATCTAAACTAAGAAAAGAAATAACAGAAAACTTAAATTGCGGAAAGTAAACTATTTACAAGTTTTATTTTTGGCAAGCGTGTCAGGGAATCATATCAGCTTTTCAGACAGATTACAATTACCGTTAAGCTACATTACATACACAGATTTAAACAATTCACCTCGATTGTCGATATACTAATCCATCTTAAATTCTCACACAAACTTCAATCTATTCAGGATACCGTTTAAGTGTTTTAAGAACATAGATCAATTCATGTGTCCCACCTCTTGAATATACTCCCGTATCCAGAATCCCAATATTCAGTCTTACAGGCAAGAATACTACAATGATGTATGTACATAAATTAGGGGTTAAATGCGAGAACTGAGGGATCTCAGGTCAGAACTTCCGTTCAGCAGAGAGATATCAGCTTCGACTTAGCAGTGTGTCCCCTTTAGAGGATCTTTTCAGCTACAACAACTGATTATCAATTTTATTATCTAAACAGCTGAGGGCTTCATGCTATATTTCAAGCATTTTGGATAAAGTATTAGCCAAGGACTAGGTCAGAACTACCGTTCAGCAGAAGTCCCGGAATAATACCCCAGACATCATAGAGTACAAACACCTAGTATATCAGAATACGAGACCTTTCAAACGAGATTTCAGGGGTTACCTATATATCCAAGTAGTGTTCCCCACGAATTTCACCAGTTTGAAATTTTAGGTTTATATCCCGAATAAATTTACTAAATGTGCGAAAACCTATCGACACATCGTTAGTGAGACTGTTTAACTCATTTTGTCTTTCCAAATCTTTAGCATATTGTAATTGTCTAGCCGATGTACAATCATTTTCCCTATATACACAAGCTATTTTTCAATTTTATCATGTTTTTGTATTTTTTTCATTTTTTACTGTTTTTGTATTTTTCTGAAAATAAACTATGTAGAACTATCTATCTCCCCCTAAATACCAAAACACGTAAAAAACCGTCAAACCATCGCAGATTGTTTCTCATCTTCATACGCAACAGTACTCTCATCAACGCTCACAACCCCATCTGACACCGAAAGCATTTTCATACCATTAAGTTTTAACAAATATTGAAACCGATTTTTATCAAAAGCTTTGGTATGCAAATCAGCTTTTTGTTCGTCAGTGTGGATTTTCTCAATTCGTATCAACTTTTTCTCGAAGCAATCGCGAATAAAGTGATGACGAATCTCGATATGTTTAGTTTTAGCGTGATGTACTGGATTTTTAGTTATATTAATTGCGGCCTCATTATCAACAAACAGAGGTGTGTTAAGAAACTGCAAACCGTAGTCACGCATCTGTTGCTGTATCCACAGGATCTGAGAGCAGCAACTGCTAGCAGAAACGTACTCCGCTTCACATGTAGATAGCGCCACAGATGTTTGTTTCTTACACTGCCAGGTAACCAATCTCGAACCAAAGAACTGGCATCCTGCAGTTGTTGATTTCGCATTGACTTTGCAGCATCCGAAATCTGAATCGGAATACCCTTCGAGCGTAAAATCGCCTGTTCTAGGATACCATAACCCCAATGACGGAGTACCTTTCAGGTAACGCAATATCCTCTTAACAATAATCATGTGCGATGCTCTCGGGTTAGACTGAAATCTTGCTGCGAGGCACGTTGGGTACATGATGTCAGGACGTGAAGCAGTCAGATACATCAAAGAACCTATCATGGAACGGTAAAACGTTTCATCAGCCCTGTGTCCGGTGAGATCTGGGTGAATCCCATGATTAGTCGCAAGTGGGGTAGCAGCGGGAGTAGAACTTGACATTCCAAATTTCTCTAGAATATCATGCACGTACTTCATTTGATGAACGAAAATTCCCTCAGGAAGTTGTTCAACTTGTAGACCCAGAAAGAATTTCATCTCCCCCATTGATGACATTCGAATTTTTGCTTAATCACCTGTTCGAAATCTTTGCATAATTTCTCATTTGTTGACCCAAAAATTATATCGTCCACATATATTTGTACTATCAGAAGATGACCATCAACGACTTTAGTAAAGAGAGTGGCATCCACTTTTCCACGTATAAACTGGTTAGCGAGTAGGTGTTGAGACAAAGTCTCGTACCAGGCTCTCGGTGCCTGATGTAGACCATACAACGCTTTGTCCAGCAGATAAACTTTGTTCTTGTGGATTGGGTCAGTAAAGCCCGGCGGCTGACCAACATAAACCTCCTCTTTGACCTTCCCATAAAGAAACGCTGATTTTACATCCAACTGATATACTTTGAAATTCTTCCAAGACGCAAATGCTAGGAAAATTCTGATAGCCTCTAGTCGTGCGACAGGAGCATAGACTTCGGTAAAATCAATCCCCTCCTATTGACTAAAGCCCTGAACAACGAGTCGAGCTTTGTTCCTTACAACCACTCCTCTGTCGTCCCTCTTACAATTGAAAACCCATTTTGTATTGATTTTCCTTTGACCATCCGGCAAATCAACTAACTTCCACACCCCCACCTTTTCAAACTGACTTAATTCTTCTTGCATCGCTATAACCCAAGAGTCTTCAGTAAGCGCCTCTTTGTAAGTTCTCGGTTCGACCTGCGAGATAAAACAACTTAATGAAAATTCAGTTTGTAAAGGTACTATTGTAGAATAAAAACATGTTAAGCCCTGGTCAATTTGACGTCTCGTGCGAACACCCGATTGCAATTCTCCTATTATCAACTCCTCTGGATGATAAGAAAGAGTTCGCGGCATCACATCGCTTGGAACTTCTACAGTTCCCTCCAGATTAGTAACATTCTGCTCTGCATCTTGTTCACCAACTTGGTTTGTTTGACTTGACAACTGGATCTGCTCCCCCTCAAGGTCTGAATCACCATGGTCAAAAACTAGCATATTTCCAGCTTCTTGATCATCATTCACCTCCGACTGATTACCAGGAGCAACGTCATCATCATTTTCACCAGCATTACTAGGACCTGCTTCATCGTCATTTGAAGTTTCCCGAAGTCTTCTAGAATACTCCGCTGGAAACCTAAGCTGCGACTCGTACTCTCGCAAAATATCCAGCTCATCAAAGAAATCTTCTTCTTCCGCTGATTCTTCTCTCATGTCAAACGAATCCCAAAGTTTGTCATAATGATAACGCCATGAATCACCAGGATTCTGTGGCAGCATAGTGTAACCTTGACATTCAACATTTGCTGCCTCAATAATCTGCTTGTCGCTTGGAATGAACACGTGTCGCAAAGGACTTGAATAACCCACAAAGATTCCCTCAACGCTCTTCGGACCAAACTTTCCTTCAGGCTCTATCACCGTACAGGGTGACCCAAACGGTTATAGATACTTCAAATTCGGCTTGCGTTTATTGAGTAGCTCAAAACACGTATTGTTGAACTTCTTCACAGTAAGAACTCTGTTGAGAGTATAGCATGCAGCAGAAACAGCTTCAGCCCAGAAATTTATTGGTAACTTAGAGTCTGCAAGCATCGTTCTGGCTGTTTCGATTAGCGTCCGGTTTTTGCGTTCTGCAACTCCATTCTGCTGCGGAGTGTACGGAGCACTAAACTCATGCAATATACCTCGTTCGTCACAAAATTCTTCCATCTTACTGTTTTTGAATTCAGTACCATTATCACTGCGAATTCTACAGATCGGCCTCTGGTACAGATTCTCAATTCTTTTAAACAATGCCATCAAACTATCATCCTATGGAACAGCTCCTTAAAATACATGTGAAAGTAGGTACGTCAGCATAAAAATGCCTGTGAGATACATAGGTTTTGTGAAAATGGGATTCATGACTTGAGTTTAAAGAAATGTTTAATAACAGCCAGTCATGAACCTTGTAATTTGTCTTGCTTTGTAAACCATTTGAAAAACGATGACATCAGATGATATGTATAGGTAAGTGTAAGGTTAAACGAGTAACCAAGTAAAATGAGTTGAATAAGATAAGTTGTTTGTAAAAATAATGTCTTTTGAAGAGTATGTTATTTGTGTAAAATGTAATGTGTCTAAACTGAAATGACTTGGATAACGCTACGATACGTAATCTTATACAAGCATTTATATATAGGAAGTACCAGCGGCGTATCCACCATGATTGTATCATATTACATACGCCACGTTACTCCAACCATTTACCCAAACCAACCACCATGTAAATTGTTCATGTATAAATCAATTGTCAAGTGTTATTGTGTAAACCATATCGAAATGTCTATGTTCAATGTAAACCACCAAGTATGTATATCAATGTCAAAATGTTTATGTTTACTGTAGATCATGTAATGTGTACCCAAAATATATCTTGTACGGTAAGTGAGATGTATCAACTAAACCATATGTAAAATGCACAAAACAAGGTGTTGAAGTAAAACATGGTTTAAATCAACGTTATGTTTTGTGGAACAATGCATGCTCTACTGATATAAACATTTATGCGGTATTGTGAAATATACATACATCCAAGCCTTGAGACTGTGGCGATAAACCCTTAAACAAATTAAAGGTTTATCTAAGTTATGTATATCAAATTCGGTCATTCCTTCCAATCCAAACAAACCCAGGATTTCAGGAACGGGAGTTGTCAATTCCTATGGTACCACTACCTACTAATGAACGGCGTAGCTAATGTTAATGAATGTATTGTTCCATGTTAAACAAACCCAATGTCATACCAAAATGAAGGCATGTGATGTAAGCAATTGTACTAAGTATGCACACAATGGGCATAGATAGCATGAAATGTAATGTGAACCAATGTACTAAGTACGCACACAATGGGCATACATAGCATGAAATGTAATGTAAAGCAATGTACTAAGTACGCACACAATGGGCATACATGGCATGAAATGTAATGTGAAACAATGTACTAAGTACGCACACAATGGGCATACATAGCATGAAATGTAATGTAAAGCAATGTACTAAGTACGCACACAATGGGCATACATAGCATGAAATGTAATGTGAAACAATGTACAAAGTACGCACACAATGGGTGTTGGACCGTTCGTTGACCCGAAAAGTCAGCCAGAGTAGCTCATCCTCACATATAAAGGCGGAATCAGAATATGCAAGGTTACAACAGCTTGTCCTATTAATTTCCTTTGATTTTATTGCTTTTCTACTGAAAATTTGACAGAGTTTCACTCCAGCATACAAACACCCGTATCTGGTCCGCTCAGACGACTCTCCTATATATAGACATGTGGGTTCGCTCATATGACATGCCATATGAGCGAACCTACATCACTGCACAATAAGCGGACCACAAATAAACCCTATGAGCGGACCACTATGTTCAATGACATAAAAGCGAACCATACTCTATTTTACATAATATTTACAGTTTGACCCCCTGTTGACCAATTTTGACTTCAGACTTCTTGTAGACACAGTCAACAGACATTCCGTGCATCAACAGACTCCCCCTTGGATGTTGACGTAGTCTTTATCAGTCTTCAGTTTCATAGTCTTCAGTCTTAGTCTTTTCCTCCACTCTGTCTATTCTTACAAGCATTCTTCACAGGTTTCAGGATTAACACCTAGCTCTAACTTCAACTTCCCAATAGCTGTTGATCCAGACTCCCCCTTTCACAGACTCCCCCTCTCAGTATGCTGAGATCTTGAGATATCTGGTTCAAGCTTTGACAATTTGCCTCCGTGGAAATTTAAAGTCCAAACCTGTTACTCTACCCATAATATTACGATCTATCTTTTCTAACAATAAAAACAAATTCAATCATCTCTTAAGAAATCCACTCAAGTTTTCAAGTTCAAGTTAATGACCTTGATTACTCGATTAATCTACCAAGTTCAATTTAATGACCCTGGTTGATCTTTTGACGAATCCAACTGATTCAGTAAAATCATTTTTAACTTTTTCTGAAAATAACAAGTATCAAATTAATGAACTTGTTTTTGACACAGAAAACCATCAAACTTTCAACAATGTAAGCTCTCCTCATTATTCAGCTCAGAATCTCCTGCATCTGCTTCATCTTTCTAGAATCCGACAATCAACTTTCCACTCTGGTTTGTATAAAATAAAGTAGAAATGTAAAATCTTTTTGAATTTTTAATGAGATCTAAACTAAGAAAAGAAATAACAGAAAACTTAAATTGCGGAAAGTAAACTATTTACAAGTTTTATTTTTGGCAAGCGTGTCAGGGAATCATATCAGCTTTTCAGACAGATTACAATTACCGTTAAGCTACATTACATACACAGATTTTAAATAATTCACCTCGATTGTCGATATACTAATCCATCTTAAATTCTCACACAAACTTCAATCTATTCAGGATACCGTTTAAGTGTTTTAAGAACATAGATCAATTCATGTGTCCCACCTCTTGAATATACTCCTGTATCCAGAATCCCAATATTCAGTCTTACAGGCAAGAATACTACAATGATGTCTGTACATAAATTAGGGGTTAAACGCGAGAACTGAGGGATCTCAGGTCAGAACTTCCGTTCAGCAGAGAGATATCAGCTTCGACTTAGCAGTGTGTCCCCTTCAGAGGATCTTTTCAGCTACAACAACTGATTATCAATTTTATTGTCTAAACAGCTGAGGGCTTCATGCTATATTTCAAGCATTTTGGATAAAGTATTAGCCAAGGACTAGGTCAGAACTACCGTTCAGCAGAAGTCCCGGAATAATACCCCATACATCATAGAGTACAAACACCTAGTATATCAGAATACGAGACCTTTCAAACGAGATTTCAGGGGTTACCTATATATCCAAGTAGTGTTCCCCACGAATTTCACCAGTTTGAAATTTTAGGTTTATATCCCGAATAAATTTACTAAATGTGTGAAAACCTATCGACACATCGTTAGTGAGACTGTTTAACTCATTTTGTCTTTCCAAATCTTTAGCATACTGTAATTGTCTAGCCGATGTACAATCATTTTCCCTATATACACAAGATCTTTTTCAATTTTATCATGTTTTTGTATTTTTTTCATTTTTTACTGTTTTTGTATTTTTCTGAAAATAAACTATGTACAACTATCTATCTCCCCCTAAATACCAAAACACGTAAAAAACCGTCAAACCGTCGCAGATTGTTTCTCATCTTCATACGCAACAGTACTCTCATCAACGCTCACAACCCCATCTGACACCGAAAGCAATTTCATACCATTAAGTTTTAACAAATATTGAAACCGATTTTTATCAAAAGCTTTGGTATGCAAATCAGCTTTTTGTTCGTCAGTGTGGATTTTCTCAATTCGTATCAACTTTTTCTCGAAGCAATCGCGAATAAAGTGATGACGAATCTCGATATGTTTAGTTTTAGCGTGATGTACTGGATTTTTAGTTATATTAATTGCGGCCTCATTATCAACAAACAGAGGTGTGTTAAGAAACTGCAAACCGTAGTCACGCATCTGTTGCTGTATCCACAGGATCTGAGAGCAGCAACTGCTAGCAGAAACGTACTCCGCTTCACATGTAGATAGCGCCACAGATGTTTGTTTCTTACACTGCCAGGTAACCAATCTCGAACCAAAGAACTGGCATCCTGCAGTTGTTGATTTCGCATTGACTTTGCAGCATCCGAAATCTGAATCGGAATACCCTTCGAGCGTAAAATCGCCTGTTCTAGGATACCATAACCCCAATGACGGAGTACCTTTCAGGTAACGCAATATCCTCTTAACAATAATCATGTGCGATGCTCTCGGGTTAGACTGAAATCTTGCTGCGAGGCACGTTGGGTACATGATGTCAGGACGTGAAGCAGTCAGATACATCAAAGAACCTATCATGGAACGGTAAAACGTTTCATCAGCCCTGTCTCCGGTGAGATCTGGGTGAATCCCATGATTAGTCGCAAGTGGGGTAGCAGCGGGAGTAGAACTTGACATTCCAAATTTCTCTAGAATATCATGCACGTACTTCATTTGATGAACGAAAATTCCCTCAGGAAGTTGTTCAACTTGTAGACCCAGAAAGAATTTCATCTCCCCCATTGATGACATTCGAACTTCTGCTTAATCACCTGTTCGAAATCTTTGCATAATTTCTCATTTGTTGACCCAAAAATTATATCGTCCACATAAATTTGTACAATCAGAAGATGACCATCAACGACTTTAGTAAAGAGAGTGGCATCCACTTTTCCACGTATAAACTGGTTAGCGTGTAGGTGTTGAGACAAAGTCTCGTACCAGGCTCTCGGTGCCTGATGTAGACCATACAACGCTTTGTCCAGCAGATAAACTTTGTTCTTGTGGATTGGGTCAGTAAAGCCCGGCGGCTGACCAACATAAACCTCCTCTTTGACCTTCCCATAAAGAAACGCTGATTTTACATCCAACTGATATACTTTGAAATTCTTCCAAGACGCAAATGCTAGGAAAATTCTGATAGCCTCTAGTCGTGCGACAGGAGCATAGACTTCGGTAAAATCAATCCCCTCCTGTTGACTAAAGCCCTGAACAACGAGTCGAGCTTTGTTCCTTACAACCACTCCTCTGTCGTCCCTCTTACACTTGAAAACCCATTTTGTATTGATTTTCCTTTGACCATCCGGCAAATCAACTAACTTCCACACCCCCACCTTTTCAAAGTGACTTAATTCTTCTTGCATCGCTATAACCCAAGAGTCTTCAGTAAGCGCCTCTTTGTAAGTTCTCGGTTCGACCTGCGAGATAAAACAACTTAATGAAAATTCAGTTTGTAAAGGTACTATTGTAGAATAAAAACATGTTAAGCCCTGGTCAATTTGACGTCTCGTGCGAACACCCGATTGCAATTCTCCTATTATTAACTCCTCTGGATGATAAGAAAGAGTTCGCGGCATCACATCGCTTGGAACTTCTACAGTTCCCTCCAGATTAGTAACATTCTGCTCTGCATCTTGTTCACCAACTTGGTTTGTTTGACTTGACAACTGGATCTGCTCCCCCTCAAGGTCTGAATCACCATGGTAAAAAAACTGGCATATTTTCAGCTTCTTGATCATCATTCACCTCCGACTGATTACCAGGAGCAATGTCATCATCATTTTCACCAGCATTACTAGGACCTGCTTCATCGTTATTTGAAGTTTCCCGAGGTCTTCTAGAATACTCCGCTGGAAACCTAAGCTGCGACTCGTACTCTCGCAAAATATCCAGCTCATCAAAGAAATCTTCTTCTTCCTCTGATTCTTCTCTCATGTCAAACGAATCCCAAAGTTTTTCATAATGATAACGCCATGAATCACCAGGATTCTGTGGCGGCATAGTGTAACCTTGAGATTCAACATTTGCTGCCTCAATAATCTGCTTGTCGCTTGGAATGAAAACGCCTCGCAAAGGACTTGAATAACCCACAAAGATTCCCTCAACGCTCTTCGGACCAAACTTTCCTTCAGGCTCTATCACCGTACAGGGTGACCCAAACGGTTATAGATACTTCAAATTCGGCTTGCGTTTATTGAGTAGCTCAAAACACGTCTTGTTAAACTTCTTCACAGTAAGAACTCTGTTGAGAGTATAGCATGCAGCAGAAACAGCTTCAGCCCAGAAATTTATTGGTAACTTAGAGTCTGCAAGCATCGTTCTGGCTGTTTCGATTAGCGTCCGGTTTTTGCGTTCTGCAACTCCATTCTGCTGCGGAGTGTACGGAGCACTAAACTCATGCAATATACCTCTTTCGTCACAAAATTCTTCCATCTTACTGTTTTTGAATTCAGTACCATTATCACTGCGAATTCTACAGATCGGTCTCTGGTACAGATTCTCAATTCTTTTAAACAATGCCATCAAACTATCAAAAGTCTCATCTTTTGATTACAAAAACATCACCCAAGAAAATCTGGAATAATCATCAGTCACGACCAAACAGTAGTAATCTCCCGTTATACTCTTGACATTCACTGGACCAAACAAATCCATATGAAGTCTTTCCAAAGGTCTTGAAACTGAATTGACTTGCTTTGTAGGGTGTGACTTTTTCTTCTGTTTGCCTTTGACACAACTTATACACTCCCCTTCCAGATGAAAACCTTTAATATTCACTCCAGTGACCAAGTCGTTATGCACTAAGTGATTCATTTTCCTTAGGTGAATATGCCCCATCTTTCGGTGCCATAACCTTGATTCTTTTTCCGTTGCTCTGGACACAAAACAATGAGCCTGACCCGTGGTTGTAGTTGCAACGCTCATGTCCAACACGTACAGATCGTTGACTCTTGGTGCCCTCATGATGATCCACTCTTCAGGTATCACAAATCACGGTTTCAAGATCAAAAATTCTTTGTCGGTGAAATGAGTAGTATACATCCTGTCACAGATCTGGGAGATACTCAGCAGGTTGTTCTCCAGCTCAGCGATGTAGTTAACTCTCTCAAACGTTATAATACCATTTGACAATGTTCCTTCACCTATGATCCTTCCTCCTTGATTACCCGCAAAACCCACATAACCACCGTTAATGTTATTCACATCATACAGCAATGCGGTCTTCCCTGTCATATGCCTTGACGCTCCACTATCCATTATCCACCTGGATACAAGTTTTGGAAGATCCTGCACATAACAAATCATCATTTAAACAACTTCAAGAAAGATGCCGATTCATGCTTCACAATCCAGGAAGCTCCGGCAATTCAAACTGTTTAGTCAAACATTGAGTCCACCCAGGCTTCATCAGCCTTAGGTGCAACCTTGACTCTCGCAATTTGAATTTTGAAATTTTCAGCATTGAGTGGCGGAAAATTTGCATCATAATCAACGATAATTGGCTCTTCAGCCTTTTTCTCTTCAGAATTTGAAACTTTCTTCTCAACTTTTGATTCAATTTTTGGATTCCACACCTGTTGAGTTTCTGCAACCCCTTTATAAAATTTATCATTTTGAGTTAACAACTTCTTTACAGGTTCAGTTTTTGCTTTTACGTTGTCGATTTTAACGTTTTTCTTCTCAACCAATTTCTTCTCAACATACATCGGTGCTTTACCCTTCTCATCAACCTTCTTTTGTTGAACCTTCAAAGCTTCAGTCTTAGGCTTCACATATGTACACTTTCGTGCAATATGACCAACCTGTTCACATCTAAAACAAGTACGAGTATCAGCTACCTGACTCGTGCCTTCAAACTGAGCCTGCGAAGCTCTCTTCTCAAAAAAATCTTTGTTCGATTTTGAAAAAATTTCTTTTTCTTCATCAGCAAGTGAACTTGAACTGTTCACAAACTTTTTCTTTTCGACAAACCTCTTGTGCGAAACATTCTTTTTCTGAAACGGTTTACCCCCCTGATAACCACCCGACCAGTTGTTTCTGTTATTATTATAAAAACGCGGTGGATAGCCAGTTTTCTTGTTGTAAACCTTGTCTTTCTTTCGACTCAGAGTATTCACTGCTGACAACTCGACTTCAACAAGTTTGAAAACATTTGTCAATTTGTGCATGTTAACATTCTCGATCGGAAACTCTGAATCCGAAAACAACTTATCCGAACCCATCATCTTGTACATGACAAGGTTTGATTCTTCATCTAAGTTGTTCTTGGACTTTTGTTTCGGAATGTATTTATCCAAGAAACACCCATCCTCCTCAGAAGTGTCACAATCTGGTCTAAGCACTTTGTCTACCACACTTTTCACCACATCATTTTGGACACTTTCGTCATTGGAAGACGTGAACATGACATTAATATTCTCCGGAAGTTGCACTTCACTTCCTTCCTCAAGTTCAACCAACCCAGATTCCTTTTTAGTGTAATTGTGCAAAATCGGCGGTGGAACTTTGTGAAACCCTACACCGGTACCATCTGAAAACACATCCTCGCCAGCTTTGTTTTTTCCTATAGGTTTAGGAACAATATGCTGCAACACAAAGCTTGCAGAGTTATAACTGTTAAGTTTCAACTGAATTCGCTCATTCTCTATTTCAGCTTCTTGAACTTTAAGTTTCAATTTAGCGATCTCATCCAGTTGTTTATTAATTGATTCTTCTTTTATTCTCACCACAGCTCGCAGATGTTCATTTTCTTTAAACGTTTTACCATTTCGTTCATCACTTTCTTTAACTGTGGTTTTGAGTTTTTCAAATTTTTCAGAAATTTTTCGGTTTTCAAGAATTAACTTTTCATTTTCAGTTTTAACCATTTCATGATCAATTTTATCTTTTTCCATTTGAGAAGTTAACTCTTTGATCCGTTCAGTTGAAGCTCTCACAGTTTTGTCATGACCGAGTATTTGATCCTCAACACTGCTGACCTTAGCTGTCAGGTTTTTAATTTTCTCATTGTTGAGGTACGTGACAGTACTACAGAAATTGCATTCTTTTGTGCAATTTTTGCAGTCAATGTTTCCATCAATCTTCTTACCTGATGCATTAGCTGACACATTTGGACTGACCTGATTCTTAGACTCAGAAACAGAATTAGGATCTACCTCAAGTGCTTTTGCAGCTAGCACCTTGTCAGCCATCTTTCCTAGATTTTCAGCTGTCAACTCCTGCGTAACATCGACCAAGCCCGTATCAATCTTTTTCACTTCATCAATCTCTTCTTTTTCTTTCTTTTCTTTCTCCTCTCTCTCTTTCTCTTTCTCTTCTTCAATCATCTTTGACGTTGGTGTTCCCCACCACTTGTGCTGCCAATATTCATCTTCTTCTTTATACTCCTTGATGATGGCTTCGATATCAAGCGTTTTGTCATCAATTGCGATGTTGCCATACTTATCAAGGTAGCACTCTCCGTCTGGATCCCATCTATTCGCTCTCTTTGCCTCTAGATATACACCAGAAAGTCTGATAATCTTGTTTTCAGCAACCATCTTCCGGTATCTATACTTCTGATCCTCTGTTCGATTATCTTTCCACGGAATAGGCTCATTCTTTGCCATGAAAGCATAACCAACAGCATCTTCTTCCGGAAAAACCACTTTGCTCCAATCGTAACCCATATCATCATAAATCACAGCTAAAGCCCTCGATCTGTCTCTGTTCTCTTCCTGCTGCTTCAATCTGGGCGGCTCGGATTTATTCTGATGGTATATTGCCTTCTTGTAGTAGTCGTCTCGAAACGGATTCTCTGATTCATCTGCATACGCATTTCTGCATTCCCGCTTGAAATGACCCTTCTGTTTACACTTAAAACATATCACCTTTGACTTATTGAATCCCAGCTTTGTAGACGGACCTCCGATTGTCTTCCTCCCGGTAATTTCCATGAAACGCTGAGCACGTCGAACAGCACTTGCCATCGCCCAACGAATGTCTATCAGTTCCATTTCCTCTGGGTCTATCTGATCGTAGTCTTCTTTTGTCAGATTTGTGTTCCCGATCTTTCCTGCCACCAAACCTTCATAAGACTCCAACACAGACGCCAGAAAAACCATTTGTTGCTTTGCCGACTCCTCATCAAAATTCTGTGCATTCTTCAGATCTATTGCGATATTGCAAGAAAACTTTGCATCAGAACGTTTTTCAGAAGACGAAGATCCACCGTGATAACCACTGTGGCTTCCACTGCTTGGACTGCTTTGATTTTCTTTACTTGCTGGAGATACATTCTCAGCTGAAAATGCAGTCTTTGGAGAAGTAGCTTTCGGCATCAAGCTTTTCGGATAATAAAGATCCAAGTTTTGCTGATAGGATGAGTGATTGACTTTGTAAGTTTTCTTCAATTCAAGCTCATGACTTTCAAGTCTCTCAATCACCATGTCTGGAGTCAAATTTTCAGGAGCAATAGTGTTCTTCAACATCAGTGCGTAATATCTCCAATCCACTTCATCTGGTAATGAATCAAACAGTTTGTCAACAAGTTCTTCATCAGAATACGTAATCTTATGTCGTGCAAGTTCCAGCTTCAGATGACCGAACCTTTCAATCATTTTACAAACCGATTCATTTTTAAGACAACTAAACATGTCAAACTCTTTTCTAAGAAGTTTCGTTTTATTCTTTACAATCTCTTTGCTACCAAGACACTTCTTTTCAAGTTTTTCCCACAAATCTTTAGCATTGGAGTAATCTATCAGCGAAATGATATCTTCTCGCACCGATTGAAACAATAATGCCACACACTTTTGCTCTGCCACAAAGGATTCAATTTCGTCAGCTGATGATAAAGTATCTCCACTTTTGTCTCCATGAACATATCCATTTTTCAAACTCTTCCAACTTGCAAACGCGAAAGCCATCAACCAATCCTCAAATTTTCTCGACCAACGGCTATATTCCTCGATTGCCATAAGCTTCGGAGGTTTGTTGAATGTACCGAATGCACTCTCAGACTCCCAAGCTTCCTTCATTTTCTCCTTTGATTGATTTTCATTTGTATTGTTTGAAGATGTATCGTTGTTTCCCGAACTACCTGTGAATGCATACATGTCGCTGAAAGGATTCATGAAAATATCATCCATTTTGATCGTACCTGTAAAATCAACCAACACTTAGAAAAATTTTCGAGATTTTTGAAAAACAGAACCACAAAAGCGGACCAATCTGTACACGTGACAGATAAGCGGATCAAACAGGTTCAGATAAGCGAACCAGCAATGTCCGTTCGAGCGGACCAGACAAATATCAGTTCAAGCAAACCAGAAACTATACTAAAAAGCGAACCCAACTATGTCCGTTCGAGCGGACCAGTCAATGTCAGTATGAGCGAACTAGAATTGTACGTTCGAGCGGACCAGAAAGTGTCCGTTCGAGCGAACCCGTATGTAAAAGTGTCTGAAAAAGCGAACCAAACAGGCACTTCGAGCGAACCTGATCACTAATGTACGAAAATGCGGACCACTTTGTTCGAAAACGCGAACCACTGTTTTTAGCCGGTTTTAACCACTTTTAGTCCAAATTTCACTCTAAAACTTTCTAGGGTTTGTTATTAGTGTGTTTTACACGTTATACTCAAATTTCAGACAATTTCAACCGTAAGAACCACTAAAATTCGAAAAAGTATGAGAGAAAGTGAGTAGAAGTAAGAGATTTCTGCAGATATAAGCTGTAGTAGTATGAACTCCTCGTCCTGAGCTCTGATACCACTTGTTGGACCGTTCTTTGACCCGTAAAGTCAGTCAGAGTAGCTCATCCTCACATATAAAGGCGGAATCAGAATATGCAAGGTTACAACAGCTTGTCCTATTAATTTCCTTTGCTTTTATTGCTTTTCTACTGAAAATTTGACAGAGTTTCGCTCCAGCATACAAACACCCGTATCTGGTCCGCTCAGACGACTCTCCTATATATAGACATGTGGGTTCGCTCATATGACATGCCATATGAGCGGACCTACATCACTGCACAATAAGCGGACCACAAATAAACCCTATGAGCGGACCACTATGTTCAATGACATAAAAGCGAACCATACTCTATTTTACATAATATTTACAGTTTGACCCCCTGTTGACCAATTTTGACTTCAGACTTCTTGTAGACACAGTCAACAGACATTCTGTGCATCAACAATGGGCATACATAGCGTGAAATGTAATGTGAAACAATGTACTAAGTACGCACACAATGGGCATACGTAGCATGAAATGTGATGTAAAGCAATGTACTAAGTACGCACACAATGGGCATACATAGCATGAAATGTAATGAAAACGTGTACTATAATGTACTAACGAACATAGCAGGTATATGATGTGAAAACATGGAAAGCATGAAAGTAACCAGTAGGCACATTCGTTTCACCCCAAAACAGTTTGGAAAACAGTAAAAGAGGGGTTCAATGTACTCACCTGAGATTGCTTTTGAATTCCTTGTGTAATAATCACACAATGCTAGAGATCACGGGATATCAAACGGCACCTAATAGGTAGCTATATTAATATACCGGACCAAAATCGGAAGGATCAGATAGTATGCGGGTTTGTAAACCAAACGAGTATGGAGACTCATCAAATATGGTTTAACAAAGCCTACATACTAAAATGAAACCTAACCTAAGTGCTTACGATCCATTACAACCCGTTTAGGTAGCTTATGCTACCTTAACACGTCGTTCGTGTAGAACGCGTTTGGAACGCCTAACATCGTGACCACAAGGTATAACCTCGGAAGGTTATAGCTATGGTCACCTAATGTGTTTGGTCGAATCCTAATGTGACATCTGTGTCACTTCAGCCATCAAACAAATACCAAACCAATGAAATATTGTATTTCATACTTGGGATTTGTATAAACATATGTATCATTTGCACATATCAACTCTTGTTCGATTTCGGGCTTTAGATCGCTTTCTAGAGGGTTATACGCGCACTTATGCGTAAATATAACCAGTTTAATGCAACAAACACTCCGGAATAGTGACATAGGCTTAACATACCTTAAATAACCTTTACATAACTTTGAAAGAAGTTTTGGAAGGTTTGGTGTGCCGAAATCAAGTTTATTCGCTTACAGGGACTAAAAGCGTCAAAAAAATGCATAAGTTTGCATTTTCGCGCATATCTTACGTTCTGAATACATCCGGACATCCAAAAATTTATGTAATCATTAAAATATTATGTTTTAGTGATTGGCTTGTCAAAATTACATTCTTCGCGCAATTTGGATCGTTTTCGCGTCCGTTACGACTTCCGTCGTTATTTACCGAACAACACAACCGTACGACCAAACGAGCCGACATCCGGGATATTTTTGAGCACATTTTAAGTTCCCTATACCTTAACTTCATATTTGTGCCTTTAAATGGGGTTAACGGGGCTTAAACGTGTCAAAACGCATTAAAAACCAAGTTTGGAGGTGCAGGGGCCTGTTCTGCCAAATTCTGAAAGTTGCTGCCAGCAAATAGGGTCCTTAGGGACCGTATGGAGTTGCTTTCGGTCCGTAAGCCTCTCCCAGGTCAGAAAACTTTATTTTATTAAAACCCAGCTGCTCCCATGGTTTTGCACATAGTTTCTTTGATTCTATGGACTGGTTTTGGGTGCCCCTAGTATCACAAAACCTTGAGCCCACTTGTACGCTCAAAATTAAAGCACGAGAATCAAGAAACGATCCTAACGGTTCTTGTTTTCCTATAAATACCCCAACCCTTTTCACCTCATTCCACACCTTGATCTGATTTTGTCCTCTAAGTTGAGGTTATTATGCTCCATACCTGAGGATAATCGGATCAAGCTTCCATTCTTGGACCTTTTGTAAGTATTCCTTCATTCTTTTACGCGTTTTTATCGTGAAAGTCAAACTTTGTTTGACTTTCTGCTTTGACCAATCTATGGTCAACGCGAAGTTCGTTTGAACTTCCTAACGTGAGCGTAATCATGATGGTTATAGTCCCTAGTGACTATACCTACTGGTTACCACGTTATCTAGCCTCAGTGACGAGTCGTAGTTTCGGCCAAAATACGTTTTCTCGCGTATTTTGTAACCAAACTACTCTAGGGTATTAAAACCGTTTGTTTTAATACCAAACCTGTTTTATAACTTTACTAAACATGTTCTAGCATGTTTAGCTCGACGCTTTTAGATTTGTGCTTGTTTAGGGTCGTAAAGGTAAGCGATCTAATCAATCGCTTATACTTTCGAAGCCGACCCATTTGGTCGATCATTAGGATCCGACCAAACACTTTAGATGACCATAGTTGTATATGAAATAACCTTTTAAGGTTATACCTTATGGTCACGTCGTTTAAGTAGTTGTATGATAAGTAATTCTTATGCCTTAGGAAAATTACCAAAATGCCCTTTTTACGCATATATTCATTTTAAGCATATGTAACCTAAGTTTTGACATCTAAACTGATTAGACAATAATATTAGACATGTTAAGGCATATATTACTTGTCATAGGACTAGTTAGGCGTTCCAAACGCGTTTTACGCGAACGACGCATTAAAGTAGCGTAAGCTACCTAAACGGGTCGTAATGGGTCGTAAGCACTTAGGTTAGGTTTCGTTTTAGTATGTAGGCTTTGTTAAACCATATTACATAAGTTCCCACACTTATTTGGTTTACAAACGCTCGTACTACCCGATCCTCCGTTAGGTCCGTTTATTAATGTAGATACTTATATTAGGTGTCGTTTGAATCCGTGATCTTCTAGCTTTGCTTGGTGGATATTTAAAGTCTATTGAGCAATCTCAAGTGAGTGCATAGTCCCCTCTTTTACTGTTTTTCAATCATTTTGGGGTGAAACACATGTGCCTACTTGTTACTTTCATGCTTTCCATGTTTTTACAACTTATACTTGCTATGTTCATTAGTACACTATTAGTACATGATTTCATTATGTTTTGCTATGTATGTTTACTTAACATGCTAGCACATTGATTTACATTACATTGTTTTGCTATATATGTTTACATGGCATATTAGCACATTGTTTTTCATGACTTTTCTACTTTGTATGTTTACTTAGCATACTTAGTACATTGTTTTCACATAACTTGTTTACATTTGGTATGACATTTGGTTTGCATAAACGGTTCTTTACTACATTCATTAACTTTAGCTACGCCGCTCGGTAGTAAGTAATGGTACCATAGGACTTGACAAATCCCGTTCCTGACATCCTAGGTTTGTTTGGGTGTAAGGAATGACTGAATCCGTGAACATTTTCACTTTGATAACCTTTACTCTAAGGTTATCCTGCTGTCTCAAGGCTTGAATGTATTGCGTTTAACATACCGCATAAGTGTTTATATCAGTATAGCATGCACATCCACAAAACATAACATTGATTTAAACTGAGTTTTACTTCAATACTTTGTTTTGTGCATTTTCACCTATGGTTTAGTTCATACATTTTTCACTTGCCATACATGACTTTTTGTTTACACATTTCATGATAACATTTGACATAGACATTTTTGACATGGTTTTTACTATGACATTTGACAAATGGTTTAGACATGGGCAATTTACATTGGTGGTTTGTTTGGGTAAGTGATTTGAGTAACGAGACGTGTGTAATGTGATACAAGCATGGTGGATACGCCGCTGGTACTTCCTATATATAAGTGCTTGTATTATATTACATGTCGTAGCGTTATTTAAATCATTCAATTTGGACTTATACATTTTATACAAATAACATATTCTTCACAAGACATTGTTTTACAAAACAGTTTGATTTATACAAATTCATTTTACTGGGTTATTCATTAAACCTTACATTATCCATTTAAATATACATATCTATCATCGCTTTTCAAATGATTTATAAAACAAAATATTTTACAAGGATCATGACTGACTTTTTGTTAAACAACTTTTTTTCTAAACTTATAAGTCATGAATCCTAAATCAATAAAACCTATGTACTCGCCGGCATTTTTATGCTGACGTACCTATTTTCACATGTGTTTCAGGAGATGATGCATAGGATTGATCAAGATACACATAGGCGGACTTGGGCCTTAGTGACATTAAAAGATGCAAGACTAGTTAATTATGTTATGCTTATTTGTTTGTTAAGACATTGTAATTCTTTTAATCAATAAAACAACATTTCAATTTTCCATGTGTTATGAAACAATGTTTCTGTTACAACACTCCCCGACGATTCCGCCACGTTTTGTTGTTTTACGTGGTCGGGGTGTGACAGAAATGTTGGTATCAGAGCTCATGGTTATAGGGAATTAGGTTATTAGTAATGCTTTGACCTAGTCTATAACCTTCCTAGGACCCTAACGCGAGTTTACTTGCGTTTAGTCATAAAAACAATACCGTCACTTATCCTTAAGTGATAACCACAATAAAAACATAAATTTTGATCTGCCTTGAAAACTAATCATCTGTTCTAGGATGATTTATTATAAGGTTTTTAACCCTTCCAGTTTGACTCATATTTGGCTTAGTACCTTTTGAGTTTTCAAACTCGTCAAAGTTTGGGTCTAAATAATGTGAACACGTGCAAACTGGAAGAGTGAATGCCTGTACTCTGAGTTTTCTGTCTAAGGCTAGAGTGTTCGTACAAATCCGCAGTATCGGACCAGTCACTCTTACCTGGGAACTCTTGGGGTGAGTGTTCACTTATAGGCGAGCATGTCTTCAGCAATGCATTATTATGACCCGCTTACTTTGATTCTTCACCATCTCATTTGTTTGCCTTAGGTAACAAACAAATGATCGCAATTTCTGTGCGTTGTCATTTTGTTTTGATCACCCGATAACCTTTCACTTGTTTCTTCCTATGTCTTTCATTTTCTTCTAGAATGTCTCTTTATCTCAGCAACGGTCAGATGTCCGAGCAAACAGCTAAATTTGCCCAGCAAATAGGCAAAGTTATTTTGAAGTCTGTGGATCTAGGCATTGCCATGTCTCGTCTCAAAAATGGAGCCACTCAACAGTCACCGCAGAAAGCAGAAGTCGAGCTTGCACCAAAATCAAAGAAGCGTAAAGCTTCAAGGAAACCCGCTGCTGTCACATCAAATCAAGCAGGACCTAGCCAAGTGGCAACGCCACTAGCTAAGAAGCCCTACAACGGAACTGCACCCTTGTGCAACCGATGTACCCTTCATCATCATGCCAGTGTAAAGTGCCGTAAATGCCTAATTTGTGGACTTATTGGCCATACAGCAAGAGTTTGCTCAGCTGCAGCAGCACCAAATCAAGCTGGCAACAATCCTACACAAGCTCGTTCTTGCTACAACTGTGGCGAGATGGGCCATTTCCGAAGGAATTGCCCGAAGGTTGTCGATGCAAATCCAACCCTTGGATAAGCTTATGGCCGAGCAAAAGATATTGCTGTCTTATGCTTTTGTTTCTTCTGTTTTCTTGTATTGTAAAACAATTTGTTTTGTTCATAAATAAAATTCATTGTTTGCAATTCTGATATACAAATGTAGTTACATGTGTGTAGGCATTTCCCTATGATATCTACATCAAGGAGCTATGCTCTTTACAAACTACTCTTGTGATTCTCCCTTTCAAGTGATCGCTCATGATTTCCTCAAAAATTTTAAGTACTCGTTTCATTCTAGGAGACGAAGTACATGAAATAAAGTGACATTATGAGTAATCGTGCTTTTGCACATCTGTGCCTTTAAATCCCTGGTTAGATAACTAAGGGTATTTTCAAATCTCATACCCATTACGTTCTGATTTTTTCAACATGCATAACATAAGTTTTCAAAAAAACCTTTATGATTTCAAAAACATTTTATATATAGTTGAAAAACGTTTTTAATATAGTGTATTTACTTAACATATCATATGCATGATTTCAAAAACATTGTCTATATTTCAAAAACAACCTCCATGATTTCAAAAACATTTTCTATGTTTTAAAAAACAACCTTCATGATTTCAAAATATTATTAATACGGTATAATTACTTATATCAAGTGCATGAATTCAAAAGCATCGTTCATGTTTTCAAAAGCCTTATACATAATTTCAAAAATCATCCCGCATAATTTTTAAACATTTTTATAAATCTACCTACCTAATACACCTATTTTATGATTTCAAAAGTATTATATATAAGGTTTCAAAAACATTGCACACATTTTTTTTAGAACCCCATGCATAGTTTTCAAAAAAAATATATATTTTTCCTCATATATTGACTTAACCTTCAAATTCCGCCTCATATGTCGCCTTGGCATATCTAGCATCTCAACTTCATAAGCATTTTTTTACTTCACGTTTTCACTTAAGCACACCCAGTGCAAGATTTTAAAACATCTTCAATTCCCAAAATCCATATGGATCTTTTATCTTCACAATTAGATCCTTGTGGAAAATTGTCATTCAAATCAGAGTCCTTAATTGGATTCTTTGTGTACCTTAATTCGAACATTTCGGTTCCTTATAATCGAAATCGAATTTTCTCTTTAAGATCTTTTCTAACTTCATAGTTAGATTCTTGATAATGTTTAAAGCACCACTCAAAATCCACTGATTGGATACCTGGTGTGCTTTAAATACATGTGCTCAGTTAGCAGAACAAATTAACAAAATCATGACAAGTTTAAAATCAAGATAAACAATTTTGTGGTTATGTGACTATGTGTTTATGCATTTTGTGTTTTCTTTTATGCATATTTTGTGTTTTTATACTCTGGATATTCGTTATCCAAATCCTCGTAGAACCTTTCATATCTTCATATGAGGGATTCGTAGTAGGATATTCATAAGGTACTACCTTAAATCCTTAATGGGCTTCTACGTAATCATTAAGACCCTTAGATTATATAGTACCATTCCATAATTCAAAGAGACCCCTTTTTAGTGGTCTAGTCAAAAGATTTATTCAGAATCTGGTTAAGAATGACATATGGTGATATAGCTGAACTGACTCCTTGGTAGTCTATTTAAATCATTCATTGATTTAATTAAAAGACCCTATGGTGGTCTAGGCACAATCATCACCGGCTCGTCCATTGTTTCCTTCCCCTACACATTATAAGATGCACCACGTGACTATGCAAGGAATTACGTAATTATGGATGCATACGTAATTACGAAGTTCAATGCACGGAAACCACAGTAAGACTTGTTATGTGTAAGAACCAATAGTGGCAACCATAACAAAATGTGAACAATGTAATAGAGGTACGGTGGACGCACCAATAACGCTTTATATACTTGTATATAAGTAACCCTCTCACATTGCAAGCATGATGTTATTTAAAGTCACTAGAAGTTCAGGATTTTAACCAGTATTGTTCGATCTTTTCAACTTCATGTTTCAAGCTCTCACGAGTTTCCTCTAAATAAATTTCGGGACGAAATTTCCTGAACTAGGGGAGACTGTGAGACCTGTGTCACTTCAGCCATCAAACAAATACCAAACCAATGAAATATTGTATTTCATACTTGGGATTTGTATAAACATATGTATCATTTGCACATATCAACTCTTGTTCGATTTCGGGCTTTAGATCGCTTTCTAGAGGGTTATACGCGCACTGATGCGTAAATATAACCAGTTTAATGCAACAAACACTCCGGAATAGTGACATAGGCTTAACATACCCTAAATAACCTTTACATAACTTAGAAATAAGTTTTGGAAGGTTTGGTGTGCCGAAATCAAGTTTATTCGCTTACAGGGACTAAAAGCGTCAAAAAAATGCATAAGTTTGCATTTTCGCGCATATCTTACGTTCTGAATACATCCGGACATCCAAAAATTTATGTAATCATTAAAATATTATGTTTTAGTGATTGGCTTGTCAAAATTACATTCGTCGCGCAATTTGGATCGTTTTCGCGTCCGTTACGACTTCCGTCGTAATTTACCGAACAACGCAACCGTACGACCAAACGAGCCGACATCCGGGATATTTTTGAGCACATTTTAAGTTCCCTATACCTTAACTTCATATTTGTGCCTTTAAATGGGGTTAACGGGGCTTAAACGTATCAAAACGCATCAAAAACCAAGTTTGGAGGTGCAGCAAATAGGGTCCTTACGGACCGTATGGAGTTGCTTACGGTCCGTAAGCCTCTCCCAGGTCAGAAAACTTTATTTTATTAAAACTCAGCTGCTCCCATGGTTTTGCACATAGTTTCTTTGATTCTATGGACTGGTTTTGGGTGCCCCTAGTATCACAAAACCTTGTGCCCACTTGTACGCTCAAGATTAAAGCACGAGAATCAACAAACGATCCTAACGGTTCTTGTTTTCCTATAAATACCCCAACCCTTTTCACCTCATTCCACACCTTGATCTGATTTTGTCCTCTAAGTTGGGGTTATTATGCTCCATACCTGAGGATAATCGGATCAAGCTTCCATTCTTGGACCTTTTGTAAGTATTCCTTCATTCTTTTACGCGTTTTTATCGTGAAAGTCAAACTTTGTTTGACTTTCTGCTTTGACCAATCTATGGTCAACGCGAAGTTCGTTTGAACTTCCTAACCTGAGCGTAATCATGATGGTTATAGTCCCTAGTGACTATACCTACTGCACCAACACATTTGGTCGATCATTAGGATCCGACCAAACACTTTAGATGACCATAGTTGTATATGAAATAACCTTTTAAGGTTATACCTTATGGTCACGTCGTTTAAGTAGTTGTATGATAAGTAATTCTTATGCCTTAGGAAAATTACCAAAATGCCCTTTTTACGCATAAATTCATTTTAAGCATATGTAACCTAAGTTTTGACATCTAAACTGATTAGACAATAATATTAGACATGTTAAGGCATATATTACTTGTCATAGGACTAGTTAGGCGTTCCGAACGCGTTTTACGCGAACGACGCATTAAAGTAGCGTAAGCTACCTAAACGGGTCGTAATGGGTCGTAAGCACTTAGGTTAGGTTTCGTTTTAGTATGTAGGCTTTGTTAAACCATATTACATAAGTTCCCACACTTATTTGATTTACAAACCCTCGTACTACCCGATCCTCCGTTAGGTCCGTTTATTAATGTAGATACTTATATTAGGTGCCGTTTGAATCCGTGATCTTCTAGCTTTGCTTGGTGGATATTTAAAGTCTATTGAGCAATCTCAAGTGAGTACATAGTCCCCTCTTTTACTGTTTTTCAAACATTTTGGGGTGAAACACATGTGCCTACTTGTTACTTTCATGCTTTCCATGTTTTTACAACTTATACTTGCTATGTTTATTAGTACACTATTAGTAAATGATTTCATTATGTTTTGCTATGTATGTTTACTTAACATGCTAGCACATTGATTTACATTACATTGTTTTGCTATATATGTTTACATGGCATATTAGCACATTGTTTTTCATGACTTTTCTACTTTGTATGTTTACTTAGCATACTTAGTACATTGTTTTCACATAACTTGTTTACATTTGGTATGACATTTGGTTTGCATAAACGGTTCTTTACTACATTCATTAACTTTAGCTATGTCGCTCGGTAGTAAGTAATGGTACCATAGGACTTGACAAATCCCGTTCCTGACATCCTAGGTTTGTTTGGGTGTAAGGAATGACTGAATCCGTGAACATTTTCACTTTGATAACCTTTACTCTAAGGTTATCCTGCTATCTCAAGGCTTGAATGCATTGCATTTAACATACCGCATAAGTGTTTATATCAGTATAGCATGCACATCCACAAAACATAACATTGATTTAAACCGAGTTTTACTTCAATACTTTGTTTTGTGCATTTTCACCTATGGTTTAGTTGATACATTTTTCACTTGCCACACATGACTTTTTGTTTACACATTTCATGATAACATTTGACATAGACATTTTTGACATGGTTTTTACTATGACATTTGACAAATGGTTTAGACATGGGCAATTTACATTGGTGGTTTGTTTGGGTAAGTGATTTGAGTAACGAGACGTGTGTAATGTGATACAAGCATGGTGGATACGCCGCTGGTACTTCCTATATATAAGTGCTTGTATTATATTCCATATCGTAGCGTTATTTAAATCATTCAATTTGGACTTATACATTTTATACAAATAACATATTTTTCACAAGACATTGTTTTACAAAACAGTTTGATTTATACAAATTCATTTTACTGGGTTATTCATTAAACCTTACATTATCCATTTAAATATTCATATCTATCATCGCTTTTCAAATGATTTATAAAACAAAACATTTTACAAGGATCATGACTGACTTTTTGTTAAACAACTTTTTTACTAAACTTATAAGTCATGAATCCTAAATCAATAAAACCTATGTACTCGCCGGCATTTTTATGCTGACGTACCTATTTTCACATGTGTTTCAGGAGATGATGCATAGGATTGATCAAGATACACATAGGCGGACTTGGGCCTTAGTGACATTAAAAGATGCAAGACTAGTTAATTATGTTATGCTTATTTGTTTGTTAAGACATTGTAATTCTTTTAATCAATAAAACATCATTTCAATTTTCCATGTGTTATGAAACAATGTTTCTGTTACAACACTCCCCGACGATTCCGCCACGTTTTGTTGTTTTACGTGGTCGGGGTGTGACACCTAATGATCGACCAAATGGGTCGGGTTTGAAAGTATAAGCGATGGTTTAGATCGCTTACCTTACGACCCTATATAAGCACTATACTAAAAGTGACGAGCTAAGCATGTTAGAACATGCTTAACTAAGTTTAGAAAACAGGTTTGGCATCAAAACAAACGGCTTTGATGCTCACGAGTAGTTTGGTTATAAAATACGCAAGAATGTGCATTTTGGCCGAAACTACGACTCGTCACTGAGCCTAGATAACGTGGTAATCAGTAGGTATAGTCACTACGGACAATAACCATCGTGATCACGCTCACGTTATGAAGTTCCATGAACTTCGTGTTGACCATAGGCTGGTCACACAGAAAGTCAAACAAAACTTTGACTTTTGGGACTCGAAAAGCGAATAAAAGAACGAAAGAACACTTATGAACGGTCCCCGAATGCTAATCTAGATCAAAATGGCTCAGGTATGAAACAAAGGTTCCAACTTAGAGCTTTAGATCAGATTGTGTGAGTTTTTAGCTAAAAGGGGGGGTATTTATAGGAAAAGTAAAGCCGTTAGGATCGTTTCTTGAATATCGTGCCACGATCCAAGCCGTACACTTGTCAAGATGTTGTGGTGGCTTAATGTGACCCTAACTCTACAGATTCTGAAAGGGCATTGCCCTTTGCGATGTTTGAAAGGCCAATCTTATCCAGAAAACAAAGTTTCTGTTACTGAAGGGGCCATGCGGCCCGCATCAGGATCAGACAAAACCCAGGCGGGCCGCCTGGCTGTGTCTGATCTGCACCAACTTTCAGAATTGGCAATTTTGGTTCCTGTTGCACGTTTAAGCCAGACACTTCTAAGGCCCGTAAAGCCAACTTTAAGGCCCTAAAATGATGCCTATGTTGGGTTTTTCGCATGTTTATCAAAGTAATTTTATCCGAATAAAATTAAAACGCAGCGGAATAAGGATTTAAAACATGTTACTTTGCAAGATTTAAAACCATTTTAAATGCAAAACCCAATAATCGGATCCATATATGACATGCATGCTATCAAAATACAACCATAGGGTGTTTGAGAATTCAACCTTTCTTTGGAGCAAGGAGATGGAAGATGATGATGAATCTTGAATGGTAGCTTCCAAACGAGAAAGCCTCAAGCTAGTATACCCCCAAGCCTCCAACAAAACACCTTGAGATTGCTAGGATTTAATCACTTGAAACGAAACCGAAAGAGCTCCTTGGAACCCTTCTATGGCCGAAAATTTTTGAGAGAAATTGTGCAAGTCTCTTACTTGAAAAAAAATGTTGTGATCACTTTAAAAGAATGAGTTAGTTACTTTTAAAAATCACCAAAATCATTTATCATCATTACTCAAAGAATTGCATGAAATTTGATTGGCCTTGGAACCTTGGGAAGAGCCATAGGGGGCGGCCCAAGCCACCTCTCATTTCACCCAATCAAAATTTTTTAACTTGTCTCCATGTCTTCTATTTAAGTTTTATAACTTTTATAAAAACTTAATATAACATTTTATAAACAACATGCAACATTTTAATTGTTATTTAACCTATTAAATAACAAAATAAAATATTCTCTCAAAAATAAATTATCCATATAATTTATTAGTTTGTCAAGTGCAATTATTTAGAAAACCGATTTCTAAATATTGTAAGTGTTAATATTTATTTGTTTGATCATATCATAAATAAATATTGTAGGTGTTTGTCTAGCTTGTTATTGGGTATGACCCGACTTGGATCATAACGTACTAGCCACATCAATTTAATATGTGTCTTGGGCATACAGAGTCCAACAATCTCCCACTTGCACAAGATACATAGAAGATTGATGCAAGTAGTAAATAACGCCTAACAACGGTTCACTACCCCTAATACGTATGACGAAGTGCCATTCAATAACATCATCCCCTTCAAGTCCCTTACTTGAATATGATTTAGGTGAATCTATCATTTATCCTTTCGTTACAGATGTCATGTTAAATCCAGAGACACAGTGTGATCATTCTCTGTTGATTTAACTTTAACAGGCCTTAGACATCTTACTCTCAACGAATAAGAGGAACAAATCCCTTCTTGACTACATACGTCTCTCACAATCACCTCGTACCACACCTGAGCTTAGCCTTGTGTACTGTCTTATTACAGACAGCGAAGAACTAAGTCAAGGTACAATATTTAGTGAATATCAAGACCCAATATGTATCTCAGGTCAGAGGATACTATGATATTCGCCTTTGCTCAAATTTACTTATGATCAATCACAAATGATTCCATGCAGTAACATTTGAGAGCGGGTCAGTCCAATATTTGTATCCCACAAATATCTATGAACTTTGGCAGCAATACTTTGCTCTATATTCATACCTAATGAATATCCACCAATCCAAGTTCATAATAGTCTTACATTCATATTTGTTCCCACAAGTATGATCGACTACGGACATTTAGAATAATTAATTTATTCACGGATTTAAACATGCTAAAATGGAACATAACTCAAAATACCATAAAAGAGTTAAAATAACAATTGTTCCAATATCCAAATACAAAATAGATCAAATCCAATCACTAGAATATCGAAGTCCTAAGGCACAAGTATGACCCTCATGTTTTGGCCGTTCAAGGAGCTTCGTGAGTGGATCCGCAATGTTTTGATCGGTGTGAACTTTGCGAATACATATCTTTCCCTTTTCAACTTCATCCCTTATGTAGTTGAATCTCCGCTCAATGTGCCTTGTCTTTTGATGTGCACGAGGTTCCTTGATTTGAGCAATCGCACCCTCGTTATCACAAAAGATCTCTAGGGGGTCTTGAATGGTAGGGACTACCCCTAGGTCGGCAATGAACTTCTTTAACCACGCAGCTTCTTGTGCTGCCAGTGAGGCGGCGATGTATTCTGATTCTGTAGTGGACAATGCTACAACATCCTGCTTCGAGCTCTTCAAAGAGACTGCAGCTCCATTCAAAATGAAGACATACCCAGATTGTGATCGAGAACCATCTCGATCAGTTTGGAAACTCGCATCTGTGTAACCTTTTACAACGAGTTCCTCTTCACCAGATCCATATATTAGAAACATGTCCTTAGTCCTCCTAAGGTATTTCAATATGCTCTTAACAGCCATCCAATGACTGTTACCTGGATTTTGCTGGTATCTGCTTGTCATGCTTAAAGCGCATGATACGTCCGGTCTAGTACATATCATTGCATACATTATGGATCCAATAGCAGACGCATATGGGATTCCTTTCATTCTTTCTTGCTCATCCTTTGAGCTTGGACATTGAGTTACATTCAATATTGTCCCCTTTTGAATAGGTACCAAACCTTTCTTAGAGTTCTCCATCTTGAACCTTTTCAAGACTTTGTCAATGTATGCACTTTGGTTTAAACCTATCAAGCGCCTTGATCTATCCCTATAGATCTTTATTCCCAAAATATAGGCAGCTTCTCCAAGATCTTTAATGGAAAAACATCTTCCAAGCCATGCTTTTACACCTTCCATGGTTGGAATGTCATTTCCAAATAGTAGAATGTCATCGACATACAATACTAAGAAAGTGACGATGCTCCCACTAGCTTTCTTATACACACAAGCTTCATCGTCGTTCTTGATGAACCCAAAATTCCTAATCTCTTTATCAAAACGGTGATTCCAACTTCTCGATGCTTGTTTCAATCCATAGATTGATTTCTTTAACTTGAACACTTTGTTAGGATGTTTTGGATCGACAAAATCTTCAGGCTGAACCATATAGACATCTTCATCCAGATATCCATTGAGGAAAGCCGTTTTGACATCCATTTGCCAAATCTCATAGTCATAATATGCAGCTATGGCAAATAATATCCTAATCGACTTTAGCATTGCCACTGGCGAGAAGGTCTCATCATAATCAACCCCTTGAGTTTGAGTGAAACCTTTTGCTACAAGTCTCGCTTTATAAGTATCCAAGTTGCCATGCATATCTGTTTTCTTCTTGAAAACCCACTTACTTCCAACTACTTTGGAGTTAAGAGGTGGCACAACCAATTCCCAAACTTGGTTGTCATACATGGATTGCATCTCTACGTTCATGGCTTCAAGCCATTTGTTGCAATCAGATTTTGACATTGCATCATGGTATGTGGTTGGTTCATCTGAATCTACCACATAGCATCCATCCATGAAAAATCCATATCTTTCAGGTGGATTACTAATTCTACCAGATCTGCGAACGTTTTGTGTATGTTGATCAACCATTTGATCATTTTCAACAACCTCTTGTTGAGTGCTAGTATGAACCAAACGTGTATCGGGTTGTGGTTCTTGATCCTCATCAAGTTCCACTGTTCTATTAGTTCCTTCCATAAGGAACTTATCCTCCAAGAATTTACCCTTCCGAGCAACAAATACCTTTTGCTCTGTTGGATCGTAGAAATAATATCCTATATCATCTTTAGGATATCCTACGAAGATACACTTAATGGATCGTACTTCTAACTTGTTTGGGGTGTATTGCTTCACATAAGCATCACAACCCCATACCTTTAAATATGATAAAGATGGAACTGTTCCATGCCATATTTCAAAAGGTGTCTTATCCACTTTCTTGGTTGGGGCCATATTTAATATACGAGCCGCGGAGAGCAAAGCGTCACCCCAAAATGATAGAGGCAATGTGCTTCTAACCATCATAGATCGAACCATATCCAATAAAGTTCGATTCCTCCTCTCAGACACACCATTATGTTGTGGTGTTCCAGGTGGAGTAAGTTGTGAGATGATCCCACAACTCCTAAGATGATCTTGAAAAGCATCACTAAGGTATTCACCTCCTCTATTAGAACGAAGAACTTTGATTGTCTTGGTGAGTTGATTCTCTACTTCGTTTTGGAAGATTTTGAACGTTTCAAAAACTTCATCTTTGTGACTTAGCAAGTACACATAACCATAACGACTAAAGTCGTCGGTAAAAGTTACGAAGTATCTTTCACCATTCCTAGTCATTGGCTTAAAAGGACCACATACATCTGAATGTATGATGCCTAATAAATCTTTTGCCCTTTGCTTTGTGCCACTAAAGGGTTTCTTGGTCATTTTTCCTTGTAAACAAGATTCACATGTATCAAATGAACCAATTTCATTTGTTTCCAAAAGACCATTCTTTTGAAGTGTTTGCATGCGATTTCTGTTTATATGACCAAGACGACAATGCCAAAGATAGGTCTCACTCAAATCCATTTTGAGTTTCTTGGTGTTTGCTTGGTACATCGAATTATCAAATGATGTATTATCATGAACCAATTCATAAATACCATTTGAAGGCGTAGCTTTAAAGTAGAACATGTCATTCATCAAAGCATAAATTTCATTGTTCACAAACTTCAAATCAAATCCATATTGTTTTAAAAGGGAAACAGAAATAATGTTCCTAGTCAAACTAGGAGCATAAAAAACATTTTTCAAACATATTTCCAAACCACTTGGAAGTTTTAAAACATAGTCTCCTTGGGCTTCAACTTGAACCTTCGCTCCATTGCCCATGAAGAGACTAGTGTCTCCCTTCTTGTAATGCTTATTTCTTTTGAACCCCTGCAACGAATTGCAGATATGAGTTCCACATCCGGTATCTAATACCCATGTGTTAGAAGAAATAACATTTAGATCAATATGTATCATAAAGATTGTACCTGAGGTTTGCCCCGCATCCCTCTTGTTTTTCAACTCTTTGAGATAGGTTGGACAATTTCTTTTCCAATGTCCTATCTCTCCACACTCAAAGCATGGATCGCTTGTGGCAACTTTTGCCTTCTTCTCTTTTGGTTTTGGTGGTTCTGCTTTTGCCTTTCTTTTTCCCTTCCCTTTGATGTGTCCCTTTCCCTTGGCAACATTTGCTTTGGTGTCGGGGTGATGCCCTTTCTTGCGTCCCTCATTGATCGTTAGAACGGGTAAAGCCTTTTTACCCATTCCCGCTTCGGCCGTTTTGAGCATTGCATGAAGCTCACCAATGCTCTTGTCCCATCCGTTCATGTTATAGTTCATAACAAAGCTCTCAAATTTCTTTGTTAAGGAGTTGAGGATCAAATCCGTAGCCAACTCTTTAGAGACGGGACAATTGAGCCTCTCGAGGCGATCAATGTGGCTTTTCATCTTAAGGACGTAAGATGAGACCGATTGGGTTTCCTCCATTCGACATGCATGAAGCGCTCGAACCGTTTCGAAGCGTTCTACCCTTGCTTGTTGTAGGAACATTTCCTTCAATTGGGTAATCATGTCGTATGCTCCATGATGTTCAAAGTCCTTTTGAATCTCGGGAATCATTGTTCCCAACATGAGGCATGAGGCTTGCATGGAGTCCTCGGTATACTTAACCCAATCATTGTAGGCTTCTACATCTTCCTCGTCAGGTTGGTCGGGAATAGGATCGTCCAACACATAGGATATCTTTTCTTGCTTGAGAACAATTCTCAAGTTTCGAAACCAATCCATGAAGTTGTTATGGTTGAGACGATCCTTTTCAAGGATGGTTCTTAGTGATAGGTTACGGATGGTTTGGGTAATCGAGTTTGCATTGTTAGCGGCCATCTACAAAATTTAACAAAGTTCAATTTTAGTATTTTCGATATTATTAAAATTTTAATCATTAATACCCTTTTAATGTCTCATAGACAATTAATAATTAAAATCTAGAATCCAACGTTACATTTAAATATTGGTTAGGTGACCTTTATCCCATTATTTAAATTAACAAGGTAGTCAACGTTTGACGATTGCAACCCTTTGCAACTTCTAGCTATATGGGATCGGTTAAACATCTTTATGTTTAGTTGGCATGTTTAATCCCATCAACACCTTTGTTCCCCATGCTTCGGTGACCCTAAGTTCATGGTTTCCAAATCAAGTCGTCCAACTTATACACACATGTGAGTTTACACACATAAGTGGTTAGGTGACCTTTATCCCACAAACATGGTGAACCCACCTCAAATATACAAGTTTCCTCAAATGTGGTTAGGTGACCTTTATCCCACAAAGAGTTCCCAAGTAATTCGAGTGTTGTATAAAAGGATGGTGTTTGACTTGTTTTATAAAAGGGATTTTTATTTTTTTTCAAAATTCTAGTTTAGAAAAATTTTATGTACCATATATTTGCATGCATTCAAATCAATGGTACTTTAGTGAAAACCAATTTTCAAGGTTCTTTTAACAAAACCCATTTTATTATAAAATCATTAATTTTTAATAACCTTTTATTAACCTCTTTTAATGATTTTAAAGAACCAATTTTAAGCTTGTTCCGGATTATTTGTTGTTAAGCATGCATATCCAAATATCATCCAAACAATAAAATAAGCAACCACACAAGCACAACACACATATTAATAGGTGCATAACCATAGCCAACTATTTTGACCACACTTGTTGGCCGAAACAAGTGTGTCAAAAGGTCCTTCCTAAAGGGTGAAGATAGACACAAGAGGGGTGTAGGTGAACTCCCACTTGATCCCGCATCCAAATGCTTCAAGTCTTCATCTTGTGTTGTGATTTCTTCACATTCTTTGAACTTCCAAATGTCTTTAATATTCAGCTCCAAACTCCTTTGGACTTCAAAATGTGTTTTGGTTATCGGGCTAAAATCCCGTTATGAACTATGAAGTCCTTTATGCCCGAAATTGGCAAAACCAAAACCGCATTTTTGTGTGCATCTTCTTTTACATAAAAGTATCCTAATACATTTTTCTAGTAAAATAAAATGCATCTAATCTATTTACTTACATACCAAATGAAAATATATAAATTACATATTTTTACAAATGGAAGACAAAAATAATAATTATTACAACCCATTGAATAATTAACTAAAATCACAAACACAAACATATTCATACAAGGTCATGGCTAGGTTATGAACACCAAAATATATATCCGAATATATATAAATTTCAAGAGCAAAATGGTTTCCTTTTACAACCTATATTTTTCGGCCAAGAATGAAAAACCGAAAAATGTGGGTTTTTGTCCAAACAAAACAAATCATCCATATGACATAATTTTTCAAGATTCCTTTATGCATGTAGGAAATAAATCTTGAAAAAAAAAGGGAAAACCATGGATAAAATTTCGGCCATAGGGTTTCTATAAACCCGAAAACCCGAAATTTTAAATCCGATGAAGCAAGCACTCATATAAGCGGCTTTGATGCCATTGTTGGGTTTTTCGCATGTTTATCAAAGTAATTTTATCCGAATAAAATTAAAACGCAGCGGAATAAGGATTTAAAACATGTTACTTTGCAAGATTTAAAACCATTTTAAATGCAAAACCCAATAATCGGATCCATATATGACATGCATGCTATCAAAATACAACCATAGGGTGTTTGAGAATTCAACCTTTCTTTGGAGCAAGGAGATGGAAGATGATGATGAATCTTGAATGGTAGCTTCCAAACGAGAAAGCCTCAAGCTAGTATACCCCCAAGCCTCCAACAAAACACCTTGAGATTGCTAGGATTTAATCACTTGAAACGAAACCGAAAGAGCTCCTTGGAACCCTTCTATGGCCGAAAATTTTTGAGAGAAATTGTGCAAGTCTCTTACTTGAAAAAAAATGTTGTGATCACTTTAAAAGAATGAGTTAGTTACTTTTAAAAATCACCAAAATCATTTATCATCATTACTCAAAGAATTGCATGAAATTTGATTGGCCTTGGAACCTTGGGAAGAGCCATAGGGGGCGGCCCAAGCCACCTCTCATTTCACCCAATCAAAATTTTTTAACTTGTCTCCATGTCTTCTATTTAAGTTTTATAACTTTTATAAAAACTAAATATAACATTTTATAAACAACATGCAACATTTTAATTGTTATTTAACCTATTAAATAACAAAATAAAATATTCTCTCAAAAATAAATTATCCATATAATTTATTAGTTTGTCAAGTGCAATTATTTAGAAAACCGATTTCTAAATATTGTAAGTGTTAATATTTATTTGTTTGATCATATCATAAATAAATATTGTAGGTGTTTGTCTAGCTTGTTATTGGGTATGACCCGACTTGGATCATAACGTACTAGCCACATCAATTTAATATGTGTCTTGGGCATACAGAGTCCAACAGCCTAAACATTGTGGACATGAAACATGCTCGAAAATGTTCCGGATGTTGGTTCGTTTGGCCGTACGATCGCGATGTTCGCTCAATTACGACGGAACGCGCATAAGCGCGAAAGACGATCCAAATGATGCGACGAATGGATTTTTCTCATGCCAAACACTAAGGCATGATATAAGGATGCTTACATAAATTTTTGGGTGTTCGGATGTATTCAGAACGTAAGTTATGCGCGAAAGTGCAAACTTGTGCACTTTTTGACACTTTTAGTCCCTGAATGATCCAAAAGTTTGTTTTAGCATACCAAACCCCTCAAAGCCTATTTCTAAGCTATGTAAAGGATATTTATGGTATGTTTAACTTATGGACATGTTCCGGAATGTTTGTTATAGTTCAAATTGGCGTACTTTTGCAGTTTGTCAAGTTTAGTCCCTGTATGCGAATTAACTTGTTTTTCCATACCAAGGCCTTCAAAACTTATTTCTAAGTTATGTAAAGGTTATTTAAGGTATGTTGAGTATATGTTGATGTTCCGGAGTATTTGTCGCATTAAACTGAGTACGTTTACGCACCAGTTTACGTATAATTCTCGAGAAAGTGATGTAGAGTTTGAAATTGAACAAAAGTCAAAACATGAAAAATGTAAAACACAACCAAACAAACATTGGGATCAAATAACATTGTTTTATTGATAATTGAACTGTTCACAATGATTACAAGCACAAATGTTACAGTCTCCCCTACTTGTGGAAATTTCGTCCCGAAATTTATCTAGAGGAAACTCGTGGAAAAAATGCGGATATTTTGCCTTCATTTGATCTTCGCGTTCCCAAGTAAACTCGGGTCCACGTTTAGATTCCCAGCGAACCTTGACCAAAGGAATGCGCTTGCGTTTAAGCCACTTGACTTCACGTTCCATGATTTCCACTGGTTTCTCAACAAATTTCAGTGTTTTGTCAACACGAATTTCGTCACGCGGTATGTAGAGGTTCTCATCAGCTAAACACCTCTTGAGATTGGACACGTGAAAAGTTGGATGAACATTTCCAAGTTCAGGAGGTAACTCAAGTCTTGCAGGCTACCTTACCGATTTTTTCGACGATCTTGAATGGTCTAACGTATCTTGGTGCAAGTTTTCCTTTCTTTCCAAATCTGATCACACCTTTCCAAGGCGAGACCTTAAGTAATACACGATCACCGACTTGAAAATCCAAGGGCTTGCGTTTTAGGTCCGCGTAACTCTTTTGACGGCTTCTAGCTGTCTGAAGGTTATCACGAACTTTCTTAACCTTTTCTGTTGTCTCTAAAATGAGGGCAGGTCCAGTAAGTTGAGCCTCGCCAATCTCATTCCAGCAAACTGGTGAACGACATTTTCGACCATAGAGAGCCTCGAAAGGAGCCATGTTGATGCTGGAGTGATAAATGTTGTCGTAGGAGAATTCAATCAACGGAAGATGTGAATCCCAACTACCACCAAAATCGATCACACAAGCTCTAAGCATATCCTTCAGTGTCTGGATTGTTCTTTCAGATTGACCATCCGTTTGCGGATGATAGGCTGTGCTCAGATTAAGTTGGGACCCCATAGCAGATTGCATGGTTCTCCAAAAATGAGAAGTGAAACGAGCATCTCTGTCAGAAATGATGTTCAAAGGAACACCATGTCGAGCTACAATTTCCTCTACGTAAATTTGAGCAAGTTTGTCAGCAGAAAAATCCTCACGGATTGGCAAGAAATGCGCTGACTTTGTAAGACGATCAACGACTACCTAGATGGCATCGTGACCTTTCTTTGTGGGCGGAAGTTTGGTAATGAGATCCATAGTAATGTTTTCCCATTTCCAAACTGGGATCTCTGGTTGCTCCAATAATCCGGAAGGACGCTGATGTTCAGCCTTAACCTTAAGACAAGTAAGGCATTTTGATACGTATAAGGCAATGTCTTTCTTCATACCAGGCCACCAATACTGAATAGGAAGATCCTTATACATCTTATCTGAGCCAGGATGAATAGAATAATGAGACTTATGGGCTTCATCCATAAGCAGGCTACGGAGATTATCTTGGCTCGGGACCCACAAACGGTCCATGAAGTAATACGATCCATTGTCTTTTAGTTCAAGAGCAGGTGTTATGTGATCAGGAAATTCCTTATCCATCAAACCTTGTGAAACACAAGCTTGTTGAGCCTGAGAAATACGTGCTTGGATATCGGATTGAGCTTGAATAACTGATTGGACACGAACACAATGAAGCTTAGTACGTTCCTTGCGACTCAAAGCATTGGCTACGACGTTCGCCTTACCAGGATGGTAGCGAATCTCGCAGTCATAGTCGTTTAGAAGCTCCACCCAGCGTCGTTGTATCATGTTGAGTTCTTTCTGATTGAAGATGTGCTGGAGACTTTTGTGGTAAGTGAAAACCACATATTTTGTGCTGTACAAATAATGTCTCCAAATCTTAAGAGCGAAGACAACTGCACCCAACTCAAGATCATGAGTGGTGTAGTTCTTGTTGGTGCATGTTTTGTGACAACAGCTTAGATTTGGTCTTTGGATAACTTGTAATTAGTAAAACGATAAATAGTTAGCGGGTTTAGCTTTGTAATAGATTGTAATAGTGAATTAAGAGTGATTGGGCCAAACCAAACCCACATATGGGGGAGGGTTTGCGAAATGGGCCTTGCCCAAGACCTAGCCCATATGCAAAGCTTTGTCCTATATAAACAAAGCTTAGCATTAGGGTTTAGGTTAATCTTCTAATCACCTTAATCACTTGGAGAGAATTCGTGAAAGACAAAGGCTTGGACGAATTAGGATCTTGATTGATTGTAATCGTTACGAAGATAATCAATAAAGATCGGGTTTGAAGTGATTCGTGTTCTACTCGTTTTCTGTGAAATCTAATCTAGGGGATTCCGCACTCTAGGTTAGATCGACGATTCTGTTACGATCCGCACGCGTTACGGGACTTACAATTGGTATCAGAGCATTCGGCTCTTGATTGGCTTGGTTCAGAATCTTTTTTGCAGAAAAATCGGCGTTTTTGGAGGTTTTTGAAGGCTGAGTGCGTGTTCTGCTGGTGATTTCGGATAGGATTCAAGCATTTTGGATCATTACTGATCAAAATACTTGGATTTCGGACCAAAAATCAGTCATTACGGATTATCAGCATCAATTTCGGACCAGAAACAATCAATTTCGGACCATTTCGGATTTGAAGGATTGCATTCCGGATTAAAAACTTGCATTTCGGACCAGAATTCAACCATTTCGGACAAAACTGTTGAATTTCGGACCAGGTCTGTTTCATTTCGGATCAGAAAGTGATTGATTTCGGACCAGAGTGTTACATTACGGATCTGACTAGTGCATTTCGGACAGAAGGGTGTTTATTTTGGAAAATCATCTCCATTTCGGACCATTCCGGATTAGCATCATCATTCCTGACCATTTCGGACCTTTTCTGATCATTTCGGAAGGGGTGGAATTTTTCTTGGCTTGCGTAAGAAAAATTTCACTGTTTCGCGTTTAGAAAACTATCCGTAACTAATTTGGACAAACCGTTTGCACCGTTGGAATCCTTAGAAAATCCGGAAAAAGGTTTTTGACATTATATATCATTGGAATCGTAATCTCGAGACGAATCTAACGGTATAATTTGATAAAAACAGATTTCGGACAAAATTTGCTTGGTTTTTACAGTCTGCTTACGTTACAATGTCGAACATGACTAAATTGAACGAACTCTTAAGGATGGAGCGTGAGGTTGGCACAACCAACAAACCACCTAAGATGATGAAGGTGGAAAACTACTTGACATGGAAGGATAGGTTTCAATCCTTCATTGAATATCAGGACACTCGCATGTGGATCTGTATTGTTAACGGGTACACAAACCCTACACATGATTTTGAAGGCAGACCTCGTGTGACAGCTTATGTGAACATGCAGGAGAATGATAAAAAGATGTATGAGGCTGAAAAGAGAGCCTTGGCTGCTATCAAGATATCTTTACCTGATAGCATCAAACATACCTTTAAGAAGTACACTACTTCAAAGGAAATGTGGGATGCTCTAGAGAAGTGATATGAAGGAAATCCTGATGTCAAAAAGAACAAAGTTGATCTTCTGAAGAAGCAGTTTGCTGTGTTTAAGCACATGAAGAATGAGCCACTTGAGGACATCATCACTCGATACTACCATCTGATGTCAGAGCTGGATAATTATGATATAGATTGCTATACTGACATAGAGAAAAATGATAAGCTGCTTGATGCTCTTCCTGCTAAGTGGGATATCTACACCCTAATGATCAAAGGAGAAGCAGATTATGACACAAAGGAACTAGAAGAAGTTGTTGGAAAGCTAAGAGCTTATGAGCTCAGTATGAAGAAGGACACTGGATATGATCAGGTTCAAGATCCAGGGATCTACAATGGGCTTACATCTTCTTCATCTCATGATGCTTCTAGCGACTCTGCAACTGCTTTCCTTTCGTGTGATAATGAGCAGGTTACAGTGAATGAGGATGGTGATGTGTGCTTTGTGGCAGCTGCAGGAGGATCAACAGGAGTTAAGAGACAATCAGCTTCTAAGCAAACAAGCAGTGCAAAGTCAATGCCTATGAGTGTAAAGTCTGCTGAAGAACATCTTGCTCTGCTTGCTTCATTCGTTGCCTCGTATGAGAACTACATTCATGGGAAGATATCTGATCCTGGTACGTTAGATGAAGATTATGATCAGATTGACCCTGATGACTTAGAAGAGATGGATTTGCAATGGCAGATGGCCATGATTTCGAGACGTGTGAAGAGGTTCATGAACAGAACTGGAAGGAAGTTTGTGGGGAAGAATGTAGGTTTTGACAAGGCCAAAGTCAGGTGCTTTAACTGTCAGAGTTATGGTCACTTCGCAAGGGAATGCCAGAAACAAAAGCATGAGACTTCGAGCCAGAGTTCAAACAATAGAAATTCATCAAACAACTATAACTCAAGGGCGTTGATCTCTACTGCAAGAGAGGGTTCATATGACTGGAGCATTCACTTGGAAAATGATGAAAATGTTACACAAGCATTTATGGCAGAGATCGTGCCAGTTGATGAGAGTGAAGCTACAGTAGATGATGCTAAAGTTGAGAAAAAGACTGAAGCTGAGGAAGATAAGGCTGATCAGACAACTAATGCTGATAAAGAAAAGCTAAAGTCTGAGCATGAAATGGAAGATGACGAGAAAGATGAAATCATCAAAAGACTGGGAGCTCAACTTGCTGCTCTTATGGCCAACTCAGAAAAATCAACAGGAGAGGTAAGTAACTCTACTACTTCTGTTTGTTTAAAGTGTCGTGAACTACAGGGTGAAGTTGACAAATTGTCAACTCAAAACAAAAGTCTTGTGAGCGAAATGTCTAACGTAAAAGAATCAAATTTCTTTGCTAAAAGAAATGAGTCATCATATTTGAAAAAGATAAAAGGCTATGAAGCTGAAATTGATGCTTTAACCTGCAAAGTGAATGAAAAACTTCAAGTCATTGACTTAGCTCATGACATGATGGCTGAGAAAACAAAAGAGATTTCTGATAAAAACAAAGAGTTGTCAGATGCACAACTTAAAATTGTTGAACTTGAAAAGAAATTAGGTCAATTCAGGGATTCTACTTTTGTTATGAAACATATGATGGGTGGGTTAAAGAAGAGTAATGACAAGAAGACCGTGGGATTCCAAGGCTTTAATGAAGTCCCACCTCCTCTTAGTCATGACTATTCTTTCTTACCTGATGAAGATGAGTTCACATACTTTTTGTCAACATCACCAAGTAGTTTCACATCCAGTCAAGGTGATGTGTTTGAAGATAATGATACTAAGAAGGAAAATAACAGCAAACCTGTTTTGAAAAAGAAAAATACACCTTCTAAAATCAATAATTAAACTTTTGTTAAAAAGGTTAATTTTGTTCAAGGAAGTGATATGAAAACTGAAATAGCTGTTATCGAAAAAGAATCAAATGTAGAGTTTGCTAAAAACAAAAACATAGAAAAAGCTTAAATTAAGCAAAGTGATCAAAATCCTTCTAAAGCATCATCATCAAAACCAGAATCTAGTTCAAAGGCTTCAAGTGAGAAGTCTTCAAAAAAGAGATCATGCTTCAAATGTCACACAAAGGGACATGTAGCTAGCTGTTGTCCTAACAAAAGGATTGAAGCACAAGTTAGTGAGAAACAAAGAGGAAAATCACCAGAAAAGAACGGTGATAAAAAGGAAAGAGATTCTAACTCTCCAAAGAAATCTGCTCCAAAGCAACAAGAGGGTGTTGCTAGTGGTGTAGATAAGGCTGAAAAAGGAACTCCTAAAGTTCCTCGTTTTCAAAGAAATCAACCAAGATTTCAGCCTGAATCTACATCAGGCAGATATGAGAGACCTAGAAGTATTTCACCAAGAATGAACAACCAAAATTCAAATAATTTCAGAAGTCAAGGTCAATATCAAACTCGATACCAAAATAATGGTGGTCAAACTTTTAATAACAATGGCTTTAGAAATTATAACAATCAAGCTTCTTGGAATCAAAACTCAAGATTTCAAAGGTCACATAGTCCGAACACATATAGGAACCCACAGGACCAGAGACCTTATGGAAATCAGACCCCATTTCTATCAACAGGTCCAAGATCCAAGACTCCAGTTGGGAGTGATGGACATTGGATGGATGTTCCTGTAGTCGATGAATCTGGACGACCCAAGACCATCAAGGCTTGGGTCCCCCACTCTAACTAATCTTTTGGTTGGTGTGTGCAGGAGCTGCTAAGGAGGATTATCAACTTATGGTATGTTGATAGTGGCTGCTCCAGGCACATGACGAGGGATGCGAGGTTGTTTTCTGAATTTGAAGAATATGATGGTGGTCATGTTAATTTTGCTGGTGCTAAAGGTGGTAGGATTACTGGAAGAGGAAAAGTGACGAATGGGAAGATCACATCGGACAAAGTGAACTATGTTGAGCAGCTGAAACACAATCTGATGAGCGTGTCACAAGTCTGCGACAAGGGTCACTCGGTCCATTTTACAAATACTGAGGCATTGGTGTTGAAACCGGGTTTGGTCATTCCGGACGATTGGATAGTGATGCGTGCACCAAGGAAAAATGATACTTATGTCATGGACATGGGTGCCAAAAATCCAACTGCTGTGGTGGCGTGTTTACTGTCAAAAGCATCTGAAGCTGAATCTATGCTGTGGCACAAACGCATGGCTCACATTCACTACCGCAAGGTGAATTACATTATTAAAAATGAGCTAGTGAAAGGAGTTCCATTGCTGAGGTTTCAAGTGGAAGATAAATGTCTTCCATGTCAAAAGGGAAAACAACACAAGAAACCTCATAAGTCTAAAACAGTAAATTCCATTAATGCCCCTTATGAATTACTTCACATGGATTTATTCGGTCCAGTGAACGTAAGGAGCATAGGTGGAAAGTACTACTGTCTTGTTGTCACTGATGATTACTCACGTTATTCATGGGTTTTCTTTTTAGGTACAAAGGATGAAACAGCAGAAATGCTGATAGATCTTTTTACAAAATTGGAAAACGTCCATGATGCAAGGATCAAGAGGATAAGGAGTGATAATGGCACAGAGTTCAAGAATCGTATTCTAGATCTCTACTGTCTTTGAAAGGGAATAGAACATCAATACTCTGCTCCTTACACTCCTTAACAAAACGGAGTCGCTGAGAGGAAAAATAGGACGTTGATTGAAGCCGCTAGGACGATGCTTTCAGATTCAAAGCTACCAGTTCTTTTCTAGGTAGAAGCTGTGAATACAGCTTGCTACGTCCTAAACAAAGTTTTGACTGATAAACGTTTTAACAAAACTTGTCATGAGTTGATGTTTAACGAAAAACCAAAGTTAACAGGCTTTGAACCATTTGGATTACCCTGCACCATTGTACGAAAAAAAGATAAAAAAAATTCGGTGAGGTGGTTGACGAAGGCTACTTTCTAGGCTATGTGCCTGGCACACCGAATAAAAGGGTTTTTAATCTAAAAACTGGTAAAATTGAGGTTGTTTTCAATGTGGAAATTACTTCCTACAAACCTCAACAATCAACGAGTGGTTCTGCTATAATATATGATTATGAAAGTGTTTTTAAATCATTTAATATTCCTGAGGTTTCTGATGCAGATGATTCTCAGCTGATTCAAACAGTGATTGGTGAAGACGATGAAGGCGAGTTCACGCCTAGATCGAATGTTGCTATGTCAGATGCTCTGGAAACTTCCCATGGTGCTGCTGATCCTGATTCAAGTGATAGTGAACCTGAACCCAATCAGGGGGAGGATTTCATTAATCCATTTGCAAATCAGAATATTCAGGGGGAGGTTGGATCAAACCTGGGTGACAATCTGGAAGTCGATGCTGTTGCTACTACACGAGCAAATAGAGATCATCCAGTTGACATGATTCTTGGAGATCCTACTGCAGGTGTTCAGACTAGAAGAAGCATTGCAGCGAATTCTGGGTTATTTGTTTCGATTGAGAAGACTGGGATACTGAATGGATGCTTGTATAGTTGCTTTATTTCCCAAGAGGAGCCGAAGAACATTCATATGGCTCTTAAAGACAATTCATGGGTTGAAGTTATGCAAGAGGAATTGGCTCAGTTTGCGAAGTTGAAGGTCTGGGAGTTAGTGGACCTTCCTAAAGGTGAAAGAGAGATTGGCACTAAATGGGTATTTAGGTGCAAGAAAGATGAAAGAGGTATTGTCACGCGCAACAAGGCTCGGTTAGTTGTTAAAGGGTTTAATCAGCAAGAAGGGATTGATTACAATGAAGTGTTTGCACCATTGGCAAGGTTGGAGGCAATTCGTTTGTTTCTGGCTTTTGCTTCATTCAAGGGATTCAAAGTTTACCAACTTGACGTGAAGAGTGCATTTCTTTACGGAAAAGTCCAAGAAGTGGTGTATGTCTCACAACCAGAAGGGTTCGTTGATCCAGACTATCCAGATCGAGTGTACAAACTTGATAAGGCTTTGTATGAGTTACATCAAGCTCCCAGGGCGTGGTACGAGACACTGTCTACACATCTGATCAAGAATGGTTTTGAAAGAGGTCAGATTGATAGTACACTGTTCATTAAGAGGAAGAAGGAAGATTTTCTGCTGGTACAGGTATACGTAGATGACATCATCTTTGGGTCATCTGATGAGAACATGTGTAAGGAGTTTGAACAGGTGATGAAGAGCAAGTTTGAAATGAGTGCTATGGGTGAGCTATCTTACTTTCTGGGATTACAAGTTGAACAGAAGGAGGATGGGATGTTTATTCATCAAACGAAGTATGTGTATGACATTTTGGATCGGTTCAAAATGAATGATTGTTCTACTTCCAACACACCTATATGCGAAAATCACAATCTTGGCCCAGATCATGAAAGTACTGAAGATGTTGATCCAACTCATTACAGGGCGATGATTGGTTCTCTAATGTACTTGACAGCTTCAAGATCTGACATCATGTTTGCCGTATGCTTGTGTGCCAGATATCAGGCGAATCCAAAAGAGTCACATATGAAAGCAGTGAAGCGTATTCTTCGTTACTTGAAGGGGAAACCTAAACTTGGGTTGTGGTAACCAACTGATAGTGATCTGAGGTTCGTTGCTTACACTGATTCAGACTTTGGAGGATGCAAATCAAACAGAAAGTCTACAACAGGGGGTTGTCAGTTCTTAGTGTGACAACTCGAATTTCCAAGATTCCTATTTCGCATTAATTGCACATTCATGTATTGTTTAGTTGTTTAATTGCACAAATAATTGGCTATGGAACTGTAACGTTTTGATACGATGAAGTGTATTGTATGATTATGCATGGTTATGTGTTAATTGGAAAAGACTTGTCAAATATGTGAACTTGGTGGTGAAACTGTGAAATTGATGTGAGATGGTGTGCTTGTGTAAAATATAATAATAATGGGTGTAAAGAGTTATTAGTGAAACTTGAACTATACTTAACCCTAATCCCTTTTTCACTAATCATTTTCACAAAAACCAAAGCACGTACTGTACTCTCTAAATCCCCTAGCAATCATCATCACCATCATCATTGGCACAAGGCATTCAGCACTTTGATTCCACATTTTCTCTAGAATCAACACAAGGTAAATGATTATTGTTTATTGATTGCTTGATTATTATCAATTCTTGATTCTTGATTATGTGTTCACAAAAACCCTAGTTCCTCATATAATATTCTGTGATTTTGATTTGATTCTGGATAATTGTGATTATGATGATGATTAGTTGCATACTTGATAGATTATTCTTGTGATGGTTGTTGTTGTTAAGCATTGGTTGATTTGTTATGAATCTGCTATCGATATGAATGAAATTAGGGTTGCTTGAACGTAGAGAATGTGACAACTCGAAATTTAGAACCTTTCGTTGTAACTTACTTGTACGTTATGTGACTAGTTAAAATGATAACGTGAACCTTTTTATGTGATAGGTGCTTCGTTATGTGTGCATTTGTATATATTTGTGTACGTGTTATATGTTACCCGAGAACCCGACACGAAACAACAAAGAACCCGACTCGAGACCATGAGGTCTCGAGTGGACTTGGGCCGAGAACCTTTGGCCGGTTGGGCCTTTGGGCCATGAACCCCCACTCGAAACCCACTAAGGGTGCATCATTTGGAACTTGACTATAAATACACCACCCTTAGTTAACTTTGCCATTTGTTGAAACATTTCACCCACATACTCTCCTACTTCTATCTCTCACTTAAACTCTAGAACACAAACACCCCATCATTCTCGGATCTTTGGACTTGGATCGGCTCACACACACACCCGGTTGGAAGCTTTTCACACACCCTCGAAACCCATAACCGGTTAGTGTTCTTGATGTTTTGTTGAATGTTAGTGTTAATATGTTCATGTTATGTTTGTATGGTGAGATTATGTGATAATATGGTAGTTAACTTAGTTATGCATGATGTTTGAAAAGAAATCGGTTCATGAATGTTCTTGTTATGTGTTGAAATTTGCATAAATGCTTGATGTTAAAAATGGGTTCATTGCATGTTAAAAAGGTGAATAATGATATTGGTTACACTTGGGTTTGGATCCGAAAAGTGGGTGTTTAAACTAAACAAATCGGCTAATGAACATGTTTGTCATATAGGATGCATGCTAGTAAATCGTGTCTTGATGATTGTTCTTAGTTGTGGTTGATATAAGTGTTGAAAATGCTATGAACTTGATGAATATAAGTTTGAATATTTGAAGAACACTTTGAATGATAGTTGAAGATTGAAAACCCTTGTGATTTTGATCCATCTTTGACTAATAGCCTGATTAGGAAAAATGTTAGTGGATTTCTATTGGTTATTTCCGGATTTGGGCCTGATTATATTGTACCATAAATCTGACTATCTGCATCAACACGTGAACTTGAAAATGACTGCTACCGACTCGCAATCACCCGGTTGCGACTCGCAACCACAGCGTGATGACTCGAGACCACGCGGTTGCGACTCGCAACCATAACAGGACAAGCCGAGACCACAGGTTACGAGTCCCGTTGCGACTCGAGACCTCAGCATGATGAACCGAGACCATGGTTGCGACACCGGTTGCGACTCGCAACCATCCATGATCAACACACAGCATGACTCGAGACCATGCTTGCGAGTCCGGTTGCGACTCGAGACCACACTTTGGGCCTTAGTTAATGGGCCAGACTGATGGGCTTCTGTGTTAACTGCTTTTACGTGTTTGGGCCTAAGTAGTTGGGCTGAACTTGTGAACCGTATGTGCTACGGTTGACTGTTAACTGTTACTGCTAAACGTGCTTGCCAAACGTGTTGAACATTTGTGCACTACTTGGTTCGAATCTGATTATACGTGATATCCGTGATTAGGACGTAACTGACTACTTACGACTTGACTGATCTTTCTGTGATTAACTGCCGAGCAAACCGAGGTGAGTTCACACCCTTTACAAAGCATGGGATTCCCTGGGTCGGGAACGGGGTTAAGGAACGTGGATTCCTCGTCTACCTTGGGTAGGACGTCAGTGGTTCAGGAATGTGATTCCTCGTCCGGATGGACGGATAAACGTACTAGACTAAAACTCTATCACGAAGTCCCTCCTTTTTGTATCGACTAATCGCCGGGCCAATGGCGAGCGGGTCATTAGTTAGATAGCGCTATTTAGGTCTGACAAGCCTCACACCGTGCCGCAGAGGACGGGCGTGAACTAATGGATCTGGGGCACGTCAATGATGATAGACATTGATGTTTTTCAGGGCACATAAACATGACTACAGTCAGCAATCGATACGGTAACGAGTCTAGTATACACATGGGGTAGCCCCCACGGCTGGAGAGCCAGATGATGTACATGGGGTAGCCCCCACGGCCGGAGTGCCGGAGTAACTGGGAACGAACATGTCATGTTTTCTTATAAACTATGGGGTAACCCCCACGGCAGGAGGCCAGAAAAAGTAAACTGTTTTCGAAACAACTAAAACGAACGCCCACCCGTGAACTCACTCAACTAGTTGTTGACTCGTTACTACATGCTTTGCAGGACCATAGGTACTCAGTGGGAGCTTGCATGGAGGAGGATCGTTGTGGGACAGGAATTGCTACAAGACTATGTTAAACTTGAAACTTTTGGAACTTATGTTATAACTTTAAACTTATGCTTCCGCTTGCAACTTAAACTTTATTGTTTTGAAACACCAATCGTATTAGTTAAACTTTTATAATCATTATATGCTTGTTCAGTATGATTGGTGGCTGGATCCTGGTCAGTCACGCCTCCATGCGGTAGTACTCCGCAGGTGGGATTTTGGGGGTGTGACAGATTGGTATCAGAGCCATTGGTTATAGTGAACTTGGTTTTAATAAAGGAGAAACGTTTTTGTTAAAACCAGACTATAACCGGTTTAGTGCTCAACGGTCCACAACGACACTTCGCTCCTCATGCAAGGCTCGACGTTCTAGGTAATATGATGTATGTATATTGCCTACTTGTTAGTTGCGTAGTACATTGCTCATGGTATGCTTGATTAGTATAACTACTGTTGTTTGAACACGTGCGTGCTTACTCTGTCCTACTATCGTACTTTCGCGAACCTCTCTCACACGTATTACTCTTGTTATGAAGAACCATGTCTGGACGCGTTAACATGACACAAGCCCAGTTGACGGCTTTGATCAACGAACGAGTTGCCGCAGCGCTCGCAGCTGCACACGCAGGAGGTATATCCTGCAGTCCGAAATTGTTCTAGGATCATTTGGATCCTACTCTCGTGAACCAACCTTTGTGTTAAACTCTGTCTTTTCTTTCACCTACCTTAGGTCAGTATGCTCAGGCACCGGTGTGCACTTTTAAGACCTTTATGGACTGTCGACCCACGACTTTCAGCGGCACTGAAGGAGCAGTAGGTCTCCTACACTGGTTTGAGAAACTGGAGTCTGTGTTCGAAATGTGCGAATGCCCTGAAGCGCGCAGGGTGAAGTATGCTACTGGTACTCTCGAGGGTTTGGCTCTCACGTGGTGGAATGCTCAAGTGCAGATGTTAGGGTTGGTTGCTGCCAACGCCACCCCATGGGAAACTTTCAAGGAAATGATCAGGGAGGAATACTGCAGTCGTGACGACATTCACAAACTGGAAGATGAATTCTACAATCTTAAGATGTCGGGATCAGAGATTGAGGCATACACTAAGAGATCGCATGAGCTTGCCTTGTTGTGTCCTACTATGGTGGATCCTCCCTACAAGCGAATTGAACTCTATCTCAAGGGCTTGGTGCCAGAAATCCAAAGTCATGTGACTTCAGCGAGGTTGACTACTATCCAGCAGGTTGTACAGTTGGCTCACCGTCTCACTGACCAAGCGGTGGAGCAGAACAAGTTACCGAAGCGTATAGGTGCTGCAACTACATCTGGTGCTTCTAGTGGGGATAAACGGAAATGGGATGGAACTTCAAGCAGGGGTTCAACTTCAGTGCAAACTCAGTCTCAGCAGAGAAAGACGGACGATCACAAGAGCCCCAGCCAGCAGTCGTCTAGTGGTAAAAGTCATGGTGGATACAAGGGGAATCACCCCAAGTGCAATCGTTGTAGCCTACACCACAGTGGGCCATGCACCAGGGGCAACTGTCATCGATGCAACAAGCCTGGTCATGTTGCAAAGGATTGCAGGAGCGCATATCCTGCCAACCAGAATCGTCAGCAACCTCAGCAAAACCAGCGACAGCAGCAGGGTAACAACAAAGGGTGCTTTCAGTGTGGAGCTGAAGGTCATTTCAAGAAGGATTGTCCCCAACTGAACCAGAACAACAACAATCAGGGGAATGGTAACAATGGGAACAACAACAATGGTGCTAGGGGGCGTGTGTTCGTGATTGGTCAAGGTGAAGCAAGGAATGATCCCAACGTGGTGACGGGTAAGTTCCTTCTCGACGACTTTTATGTTACAGTCTTATTTGATTCGGGTGCCGATACTAGCTATGTGTCACTAGAAGTTAGTAAGATGCTTAAGCGTATTCCTACACCCCTGAGCGACAAGCACACCGTAGAGCTAGCTAATGGTAAGAGTTTGGAAGCCTCACACGTAGTCAAGGGTTGCCAGCTTATTCTCGCTAACCAGACCTTCTCTATCGATCTTATTCCTATTGTCTTGGGTAGTTTCGACGTTGTCATTGGGATGGATTGGTTATCCCAACACCGAGCAGAGATTCTTTGCAACGAGAAGATCGTTCGTATTCCTGGTTTTGGTAATGAACCTCTCATGATTCGTGGCGACAAGAGAAGTGCTGTTGAGAACATCATCTCTCTTCTTAAAGCTCAGAAATGCTTACGAAGGGGCCACACTGCGATTTTGGCTCTAGTTACTGACACCACAGAGAAAGAGAAGAAGCTAGAAGATTTTCCGATTGTACGCGACTATCCTGAGGTATTCCCTGAGGAATTACCTGGTCTTCCGCCCCATCGCCAAGTCGAGTTTCAGATTGATCTAGCTCCTGGAGCCGCGCCTGTAGCCCGTGCACCTTATCGTCTAGCGCCATCAGAGTTGGAAGAACTCTCCACGCAGCTACAAGAACTCTTGGATAAGGGTTTTATTCGTCCTAGCTCATCGCCTTGGGGAGCTCCAGTACTTTTTGTAAAGAAGAAGGATGGTACCTTCAGAATGTGTATCGACTATCGCGAACTCAACAAGGTGACTGTGAAGAATCGTTATCCTCTACCGCGTATTGACGACTTGTTCGACCAGTTGCAGGGGTCGAGCTACTATTCAAAGATTGATCTGAGATCGGGATATCACCAGTTGAGAGTCCGAGAAGAGGATGTCTCTAAGACAGCCTTTAGAACTCGTTATGGGCACTATGAGTTTCTGGTCATGCCGTTTGGGCTGACGAACGCACCGGCAGTTTTTATGGATTTGATGAATCGAGTGTGCAAACCGTACCTGGACAAGTTTGTTATAGTTTTTATCGACGACATCCTGATCTATTCTAAGAGCAAGGAAGAGCACGAACAGCATCTACGGCTTATTTTGGAACTCCTTCGGAAGGAACAACTTTACGCGAAATTCTCGAAATGCGACTTCTGGCTTCGTGAAGTCCATTTCCTAGGGCATGTGGTGAACAAGGATGGGATTCACGTTGATCCATCCAAAGTGGAATCTATTAAGAACTGGCCTGCACCTCGTACACCAAAGGAAATTCGCCAATTTTTGGGATTGGCAGGTTACTACAGGAGATTCATTAAGGATTTCTCTAAGATCGCGCAGCCTCTCACCCTACTAACGCAGAAAGGCGTTGTTTATCATTGGGGAAATACACAAGAGTTAGCTTTTCAGCATCTAAAGGATAGACTTTGTAGTGCACCAATCCTTTCACTGCCAGAGGGCACAGAAGATTTTGTGGTTTACTGTGATGCATCAATTCAAGGTCTTGGTTGTGTATTGATGCAACGAGATAAAGTCATAGCCTACGCCTCACGACAACTTAAAGTTCACGAGAAGAACTACACGACACATGATTTAGAGCTGGGAGCTGTTGTTTTCGCACTTAAACTATGGCGGCATTACCTGTACGGAACCAAGTGCGCCATCTACACCGACCATAGAAGTTTAGAACACATATTCAAGCAGAAGGAACTGAATATGCGGCAGCGACGATGGGTCGAGCTGCTGAATGACTACGAGTGCTCTATCAGGTATCACCCGGGCAAGGCCAATGTAGTGGCGGACGCCCTCAGTCGGAAGGACACTACGCCTAAGCGCGTAAGAGCTTTACAACTCACGATCCATTCTAGTCTACCTTCGCAAATACGAGCTGCTCAGATAGAAGCACTGAAACCAGAGAACATTAGAGCTGAAGCCCTACGCGGGTCAAGGCAACGCTTAGAACAGAAGGAAGACGGTGCTTATTATGTAACAGGACGCATTTGGGTCCCACTCTATGGCGACTTACGAGAACTTGTGATGGATGAAGCGCACAAATCTCGCTACTCGGTACACCCTGGTTCGGACAAGATGTACCACGATATTAAAACCACGTATTGGTGGCCCAGCATGAAGGCCCACATAGCAACTTACGTCAGCAAGTGTTTGACTTGTGCGCGAGTCAAGACAGAATATCAGAAACCTTCAGGCCTACTTCAGCAACCAGAGATACCACAATGGAAATGGGAGCAAATTTCCATGGATTTCGTTACTGGCTTACCTAGATCACAGCGCGGAAACGATACTATATGGGTGATCGTGGATCGACTCACGAAATCCGCACACTTTCTGGCAATCAAGGAGACGGATAAGTTCTCCACTCTGGCGGAAATATACCTCAAGGAAGTTGTTTCGAGGCACGGGGTGCCCACTTCTATCATCTCTGATCGAGATGCACGTTTTACTTCGGAACTGTGGCAGGCAATGCACAAGTCTTTTGGCTCACGTTTGGATATGAGCACAGCGTATCACCCACAGACGGACGGGCAGTCCGAGCGAACTATTCAGACCTTAGAAGACATGCTTCGCGCTTGTGTAATCGACTTTGGCAACAGCTGGGAAAGGCATCTGCCACTCGTAGAATTTTCGTATAATAACAGCTACCACACCAGCATTAAAGCTGCTCCGTTTGAGGCATTGTACGGACGTAAATGCCGGTCACCCCTCTGTTGGGCAGAGGTGGGGGATAGTCAAATCACTGGTCCAGAACATGTGGTAGACACTACTGAGCGGATTGCTCAAATACGACAACGCATGGCGGCCGCTCGTGACCGTCAGAAGGCATACGCCGATAAGGGCAGGAAACCACTTGAGCTCCAGGTTGGGGAGCGGGTATTACTCAAAGTTTCACCCTGGAAGGGTGTGGTCCGTTTTGGTAAACGCGGCAAACTCAACCCACGGTACGTTGGACCTTTCGAAATTCTTGAGAAAATAGGCAAGGTGGCCTACAGACTGAAATTACCAGCAGAACTCGGGGCAGTTCACAACGTTTTCCATGTGTCAAATCTGAAGAAATGTCTGTCAGATGAGACGCACGTAGTTCCTCTGAAGGAACTTACGATCGACGAACAGTTGAAATTCGTCGAAGAACCTGTCGAGATCACGGACCGGGATGTTAAGGTCCTCAAGAGCACTAGAATACCTCTTGTTCGAGTTCGTTGGAACTCACGTCGCGGCCCAGAGTTCACCTGGGAGCGCGAAGATCGGATGAAACAAAAGTATCCCCAACTATTTGAGAACAGTACAAACGCTACTGAGGCTGAAGCTACGGAATTTCGGGACGAAATTCCAGATCAACGGGGGGTGGATGTGACACCCCAGGATAACCGGGAAAACCTTGCAACCTAACTAGCTTCCTCAGTGAGTGCCGTCAAATTTCGGGACGAAATTTCTTTCAACTTGGGGATGATGTGACAACTCGAAATTTAGAACCTTTCGTTGTAACTTACTTGTACGTTATGTGACTAGTTAAAATGATAACGTGAACCTTTTTATGTGATAGGTGCTTGGTTATGTGTGCATTTGTATATATTTGTGTACGTGTTATATGTTACCCGAGAACCCGACACGAAACAACAAAGAACCCGACTCGAGACCATGAGGTCTCGAGTGGACTTGGGCCGAGAACCTTTGGCCGGTTGGGCCTTTGGGCCATGAACCCCCACTCGAAACCCACTAAGGGTGCATCATTTGGAACTTGACTATAAATACACCACCCTTAGTTAACTTTGCCATTTGTTGAAACATTTCACCCACATACTCTCCTACTTCTATCTCTCACTTAAACTCTAGAACACAAACACCCCATCATTCTCGGATCTTTGGACTTGGATCGGCTCACACACACACCCGGTTGGAAGCTTTTCACACACCCTCGAAACCCATAACCGGTTAGTGTTCTTGATGTTTTGTTGAATGTTAGTGTTAATATGTTCATGTTATGTTTGTATGGTGAGATTATGTGATAATATGGTAGTTAACTTAGTTATGCATGATGTTTGAAAAGAAATCGGTTCATGAATGTTCTTGTTATGTGTTGAAATTTGCATAAATGCTTGATGTTAAAAATGGGTTCATTGCATGTTAAAAAGGTGAATAATGATATTGGTTACACTTGGGTTTGGATCCGAAAAGTGGGTGTTTAAACTAAACAAATCGGCTAATGAACATGTTTGTCATATAGGATGCATGCTAGTAAATCGTGTCTTGATGATTGTTCTTAGTTGTGGTTGATATAAGTGTTGAAAATGCTATGAACTTGATGAATATAAGTTTGAATATTTGAAGAACACTTTGAATGATAGTTGAAGATTGAAAACCCTTGTGATTTTGATCCATCTTTGACTAATAGCCTGATTAGGAAAAATGTTAGTGGATTTCTATTGGTTATTTCCGGATTTGGGCCTGATTATATTGTACCATAAATCTGACTATCTGCATCAACACGTGAACTTGAAAATGACTGCTACCGACTCGCAATCACCCGGTTGCGACTCGCAACCACAGCGTGATGACTCGAGACCACGCGGTTGCGACTCGCAACCATAACAGGACAAGCCGAGACCACAGGTTACGAGTCCCGTTGCGACTCGAGACCTCAGCATGATGAACCGAGACCATGGTTGCGACACCGGTTGCGACTCGCAACCATCCATGATCAACACACAGCATGACTCGAGACCATGCTTGCGAGTCCGGTTGCGACTCGAGACCACACTTTGGGCCTTAGTTAATGGGCCAGACTGATGGGCTTCTGTGTTAACTGCTTTTACGTGTTTGGGCCTAAGTAGTTGGGCTGAACTTGTGAACCGTATGTGCTACGGTTGACTGTTAACTGTTACTGCTAAACGTGCTTGCCAAACGTGTTGAACATTTGTGCACTACTTGGTTCGAATCTGATTATACGTGATATCCGTGATTAGGACGTAACTGACTACTTACGACTTGACTGATCTTTCTGTGATTAACTGCCGAGCAAACCGAGGTGAGTTCACACCCTTTACAAAGCATGGGATTCCCTGGGTCGGGAACGGGGTTAAGGAACGTGGATTCCTCGTCTACCTTGGGTAGGACGTCAGTGGTTCAGGAATGTGATTCCTCGTCCGGATGGACGGATAAACGTACTAGACTAAAACTCTATCACGAAGTCCCTCCTTTTTGTATCGACTAATCGCCGGGCCAATGGCGAGCGGGTCATTAGTTAGATAGCGCTATTTAGGTCTGACAAGCCTCACACCGTGCCGCAGAGGACGGGCGTGAACTAATGGATCTGGGGCACGTCAATGATGATAGACATTGATGTTTTTCAGGGCACATAAACATGACTACAGTCAGCAATCGATACGGTAACGAGTCTAGTATACACATGGGGTAGCCCCCACGGCTGGAGAGCCAGATGATGTACATGGGGTAGCCCCCACGGCCGGAGTGCCGGAGTAACTGGGAACGAACATGTCATGTTTTCTTATAAACTATGGGGTAACCCCCACGGCAGGAGGCCAGAAAAAGTAAACTGTTTTCGAAACAACTAAAACGAACGCCCACCCGTGAACTCACTCAACTAGTTGTTGACTTGTTACTACATGCTTTGCAGGACCATAGGTACTCAGTGGGAGCTTGCATGGAGGAGGATCGTTGTGGGACAGGAATTGCTACAAGACTATGTTAAACTTGAAACTTTTGGAACTTATGTTATAACTTTAAACTTATGCTTCCGCTTGCAACTTAAACTTTATTGTTTTGAAACACCAATCGTATTAGTTAAACTTTTATAATCATTATATGCTTGTTCAGTATGATTGGTGGCTGGATCCTGGTCAGTCACGCCTCCATGCGGTAGTACTCCGCAGGTGGGATTTTGGGGGTGTGACAGAGAACGTAACTGATTTGATTCTTTTGATTCTGTATTGGAATTCACGTATTGTTTATTGTCAGAGTTTCGTAACCCTAATGTTAGTTGTCTGAGTTTTGTGCATGATTGAGACTGTCTGAGTTTTCTACACATTGAACACATTTCCGATCTTTAACCCTAATGGGGAGTCCGACTTTGTTAATCAACATGGGGTCCGAGTTTCTATATGTTGTGATGTCCGAGTTTTAAACAAACACAAGGGTCCAAGTTTTAATCCCAACCCCATGTCCGACTTTTACCCCCACCCATGTGATCCGAGTTTTTTATCCCCACACCCCCTAGTCCGAGTTTTGAACCCCTACCCCATTGGTCCGACTTTTAACCCCCATGGATCTTGTCCGAACTTTAAAGGGGTTACCCCCATATCCGACTTTTAAACAGGGGAAGCCCCCCCCCCCACACACACACACTTCTACGAGTTTTACAAAGGGCAAGGCCCTGTCCGAGGTTGTGTAATGATTTCTGTGGAACAATGAGTGTATGTTAAGTGATGTGAAGCTGTTAAGATGTGTATGTCACTTGGTTAAGCCACAAACTCTATTAAACCTGTTAAGCTTGTTAACGATGTTAATATGTTAAGTATGTTAACGGTGGCCATTAGGTTAATATTCACGTTAGACTAAACTGTGAAATCAAAGACGCGACGCATGAATTATGTGAAAACGATTAACTGTTTACGTGATGTATGATTCTATATATGATCGTATGATACAGAACGCAACTGTATGATCTTGCATGTATGAATCATTCTATGTGATATCATCCTGTACACAATAAGCACACAAAACACAGTTGCTTGAATATCAATGACTTGCAAACCCTAATTGGATGCAAACACTTACATCGTGTCATGTGCAACATATCCTAGGTCGTGTATAACGGACTTAGACATTCGATAAACCCGATAGCATAGCATACCGAGCAAACCAAGGTGAGTTCACACAGCCAAGGCATGGGGTTCCCAGGGTGGGAATGGGATTTGATTTATTTATCTGTACTTCTCTAGATAATGGAACGTAGTGATATGATCCTCGGGTGAGGAAGGTGATTGGTTAAGATACTGCTAGACTAGTGATGCTTATAGAACTGATCTTCGCACACACGCCGGGGTTGGCTGCGATAATATGACTGATCTTCACACACATGCCATGGTTGGCTGCGATAATATGACTAATCTTCGCACACATGCCTAGGAAGGCTGCGAACTATGCGCTAAAATCTTCGCACAGGTGCCGGGTGGCCGCGATACAAACATACCTAGTCTAGAATACTTGAGAACTTTCCCTAATCTTCGCATACATGCCTATGTGGGCTGTGATACGAACTATTACGATACATAACTTAATGAATGAATACAAGGCTTATTACACTATTACAATTATTGAACTATAAACTGTGAACTCGCTCAACTAGTTGTTGATCCTCTGTTACATGCCTTGCAGGTCGTTAGATACATGGAGCTTGCACAGGGAGGAGCAGGTCGTTGTGGAGCATGGATCGTGGATGCCATGTTAAAACATTTAAACATTTGAACTATGATATACATTGGGTTTTCGTACTTATGCTTCCGCTACACTTGATACTATAATTATGTTTTGAACACCTATCGTATTGAATGATTGGTTTGCATTTATTTTACTTGATATTAATTACATGTTCAATATGATTGGTGGCTTGATCCTGGTCAGTCACGCTCCCAAGCGGTGATACTCCGCAGGTGGATTTTGGGGGTGTGACAGATTGGTATCAGAGCCATTGGTTATAGAGAACTTGGTTTTAATATGGGAAAACGTTTTTATTAAAACTAGACTATAACCAGAAAAGTGCTCTCAACGATCCACAATGACGCTTCGCTCCACGTGCAAGACTCAACATCCTAGGTAATAAGGTTTATGTTAATTGCCTACATGCTAGAATTACATAGAACTTTGCTCGTAGTATGCTTAAATTACATTGCTCACTATTTGTTATTGCTTGAGAACACCTATGTGCTTACACTCTTCTGTCATCGCACTACTCGCGAACCATTCTCACTTACACTACTTTTACTATGAAGATCATGTCTGGACGTGTGAACATGACTCAAGACCAGTTGACGACACTTATCAATGAACGAGTAGCTGCGGCACTTGCAGCTGCAAACGCAGGAGGTATACCCTGCAGTCGTAACTCATCCTAGGATCTTTAGATCCTACATTCCTAAACAACTCTTATGTTTAACCTCGTTCTGTTCTTACACATTAGGTCAACACGCTCATCAGCCCGTTTGCACTTTCAAGAACTTCATGGACTGTCGTCCAAGCACATTCAGTGGCACCGAGGGGGCAGTAGGACTCCTCCATTGGTTTGAGAAGATAGAGTCAGTATTCGAAATGTGTGAATGCCCTGAGGATCGCAGGGTGAAGTACGCCACTGGCACGTTGGAAGGAATTGCGCTAACTTGGTGGAACGCGCAAGTACAGATCCTAGGTTTGGCAGCTGCTAACGCCACCCCTTGGAATGATTTCAAGGAACTGATCAAAAGGGAATACTGCACACGGGAAGATATTCACAAGTTGGAAGATGAGTTTTACCATTTGAAAATGACTGGGTCAGAAATTGAAGCCTATACTAAACGGTCGAACGAGCTGGCCGTGCTGTGTCCCACTATGGTGGACCCTCCAATTAAGCGCATTGAGTTGTACCTCAAGGGATTAGCGCCAGAGATCCAGAGCCATATGACATCGGCTAATCTTGATAACATCCAGGCTATTCAACGCCTCGCTCATCGCATCACAGATCCGGCAGTGGATCAGAACAGGCTGCCTAAACGTATCAGCGCTACTGTTACCGTTACCACTTTTGCTACGCTTGCTACTCCCAGTGACAACAAGAGAAAATGGGATGGGGATTCTAGCAAGGGATCAGCTTCAGTTCAGTCACAGGTTCAGCAGCGAAAAAAGACTGACAGTTATCAGAGTCCCAGTCAGCACTCTTCGGGCAATCAGGGGCAGGGTGGATATCGAGGAGTTCACCCATTGTGTAATAGGTGCAACAGACACCACAGTGGACGGTGTCGTAAGGAGCGTTGTCAGAGATGCCTCAAGTTAGGGCATGAAGCTAAAGTCTGCAGGAGTTCGCGACCTGCAGATCAGAATCAGCAACACCCACCACCAGCTCCACAGAACCAGTATCAGCAGCAGCAACAGCGGGGCAACAGGGGATGTTTTCAGTGTGGGGCTGAAGGTCACTTCAAGCGTGATTGTCCCCAGTTAAACCAGAACCAGAATCGCAACAACAACAACAATCAGGGAAATGGCAACAACAACAACAATGGTGGGAACAACAACGGCAATGAAGCAAGGGGTCGTGCATTTGTGTTGGGGCAGGGTGATGCCAGAAATGATCCCAACGCAGTCATGGGTAAGTTTCTTCTTGACGACTTTTATGTTACTGTATTGTTTGATTCGGGTGCGGATACAAGTTACGTGTCATTGAAAGTTAGCCAAATGTTAAAACGTGCACCAACTCCCCTAAACACCAAACATGTCGTAGAGTTAGCTAATGGTAAAAGTCTAGAAGCAACACATATAGTTCAGGGTTGTAATCTTATCCTCGCTGGTCAGACTTTCTCCATCGACCACATTCCTATAGTTCGGGGTAGTTTTGACATCGTCGTCGGCATGGATTGGTTATCCAAGCAACAAGCAGAGATCCTATGGAAGGAGAAGATCATTCGTATTCCTCGTTCGGGTAAGGAACCTCTCGAAGTTCAGGGCGACAAGAGTGGTGCTGTGGTTGGCATCATCTCTTTCTTGAAGGCACAGAAATGTTTGCGAAAGGGTCACACTGCCATTTTGGCACTAGTTACGGAAGCATCGACAAAAGAGAAAAGAATAGAGGATACCCCAGTTGTACGCGAATTTCCTCAAGTGTTTCCTGAAGATTTACCTAGTCTACCGCCTCATCGTCAGGTCGAGTTTCAAGTCGAGCTAGCTCCAGGAGCAGCACCTATAGCTCGCGCACCGTATCGTTTAGCTCCAACTAAATTGGAAGAACTTTCAAAGCAACTACAAGAGCTCTTGGATAAAGGCTTCATTCGTCCAAGCTCTTCGCCTTGGGGAGCTCCAGTATTATTCGTGAAAAAGAAGGATGGCACTTTCAGGATGTACATCGATTACCGCAAACTGAACAAGGTTACAGTGAAGAACCGTTATCCTCTTCCACGCATTGACGATTTATTCGACCAGTTGCAAGGGTCGAATTACTATTCCAAGATTGATCTAAGGTCAGGGTATCATCAGCTGAGAGTCCGGGATGAGGACGTCTCCAAGACAGCATTCAGAACTCGCTATGGCCATTACGAGTTCCTAGTCATGCCATTTGGGCTTACGAACGCGCCTGCAGTTTTCATGGATCTTATGAACAGGGTGTGCAAACCCTATCTTGACAAGTTCGTCATTGTCTTCATCGACGACATTCTGATCTACTCCAAGAGTCAGGAGGAACACGAGCAGCATTTACGTCTTATCTTGGAACTTCTTCGAAAGGAACAACTGTACGCCAAGTTTTCAAAATGCGACTTCTAGCTTCGTGAAGTCCACTTCTTAGGCCATGTGGTGAACAGGGATGGGATTCATGTCGATCCATCGAAGGTAGATTCGATCAGGAACTGGCCTGCACCGCGTACACCAACAGAAATACGCCAATTCTTGGGTTTGGCGGGATATTACAGACGATTCATCAAAGACTTTTCGAAGATCGCACAGCCGCTTACTATGCTGACACAGAAAGGTGTCACCTACCGTTAGGGAGATTCCCAGGAAACCGCTTTTCAATACTTAAAGGATAGGCTTTGCAGCGCACCTATTCTCTCATTGCCAGAGGGCACGGACGATTTTGTAGTATATTGTGATGCATCGATACAGGGTCTCGGTTGTGTATTGATGCAACGGGATAAAGTTATTGCTTACGCTTCGCGGCAACTCAAGATTCATGAACGGAACTACACGACACACGATTTAGAGCTGGGAGATGTTATTTTCGCGCTCAAGATATGGCGACACTACCTGTACGGTACCAAGTGCACTATTTACACCGATCACAGGAGTCTCGAGCATATCTTCAAGCAGAAGGAACTGAACATGCGTCAACGACGATGGGTCGAACTACTTAATGATTATGAATGCGCCATCAAGTACCATCCAGGCAAAGCCAATGTTGTGGCTGACGCTCTCAGTCGGAAAGACACTCTACCTAGGCGTGTACGAGCTTTGCAGCTCACTATTCAGTCTGATCTTCCTGCACAGATACGAAATGCTCAGGTTGAAGCATTGAAACCAGAAAACGTCAGGGCTGAAGCCTTACGCGGATCAAGGCAACGATTAGAACAAAAGGAAGACGGCGCCTACTATGTAACAGGGCGTATTTGGGTACCACTATATGGCGGTTTACGAGAACTTGTGATGGATGAAGCTCATAAGTCTCGCTATTCGATACATCCAGGTTCGGATAAAATGTACCACGACATCAGAACTACATACTGGTGGCCTAGCATGAAGGCCCACATTGCAACTTACGTCGGCAAATGTTTGACTTGTGCGAGAGTCAACACAGAGTATAAGAAACCCTCAGGCCTACTTCAGCAACCCAGGATACCACAGTGGAAATGGGAAGAAATTTCCATGGATTTTGTTACTGGCCTGCCTAGATCCCAGCACGGGAATGATACTATTTGGGTAATCGTAGATCGACTCACAAAGTCTGCTCATTTCTTGGCTATCAAAGAAACGGATAAGTTCTCTACACTAGCAGACATCTACTTGAAAGGAGTTGTTGCGAGGCACGGGGTGCCAACCTCTATTATTTCGGATCGCGATGCACGATTCACTTCAGAACTATGGCAAGCAATGCACAAAGCTTTTGGCTCTCGATTAGACATGAGCACAGCTTTTCACCCTCAGACGGATGGGCAATCTGAACGCACTATTCAAACTCTAGAAGACATGCTTCGGGCATGTGTTATCGATTTCGGCAACAGCTGGGAAAAGTACCTCCCGTTAGTGGAGTTTTCGTACAATAACAGTTACCACACCAGCATACAAGCCGCTCCATTCGAGGCATTGTACGGACGTAAATGCCGGTCACCTCTCAGTTGGGCAGAGATGGGGGATAGTCAGATTACAGGTCCAGAAATGGTAGTTGATGCTACTGAACGAATTGCACAGATACGACAACGCATGGCGGCAGCTCGTGATCGCCAGAAAAGCTACGTAGATAAGCGTAGGAAGCCATTGGAATTTCAGGTCGGGGACCGGGTTTTACTTAAAGTCTCACCCTGGAAGGGTGTGGTTAGATTTGGTAAACGAGGCAAGCTCAATCCACGGTATGTTGGACCATTCGAAATCACTGAAAGAATAGGCAAGGTAGCCTACAGACTAAACCTACCAGCTGAACTCGGGGCAGTTCACAACGTATTCCATGTGTCGAATCTGAAGAAATGTCTGTCAGATGAGACCCTCATAATTCCATTGAAAGAACTCACTATCGACGAGCAGTTGCACTTCGTCGAGGAACCGGTAGAAATCACGGACCGGGATGTTAAGGTCCTCAAGCACAAGAGAATCCCTTTTGTTCGAGTCCGTTGGAACTCCAAACGTGGCCCAGAGTACACCTGGGAACGCGAAGACCAGATGACAGAAAAGTATCCCCAGTTATTCGGAACCAATGCAACCACTACTAAGACTGAAGCTACTATTGCAGAATTTCGGGACGAAATTCCAAATCAACGGGGGGATGATGTGACACCCTAGGAAAACCAGTGAACAATACAGCTTACCTAGCTTCCTCAGTGAGTGCGTACTAAATTTCGGGACGAAATTTCTTTTAAGTTGGGGATAATGGGACAACTCGAATTTCCAAGATTCCTCTTTCGCATTAATTGCACGTTCATGTATTGTTTAGTTGTTTAATTGCAAAAATAATAGGCTATGGAACTGTAACGTTTTGATACGATGAAGTGTATTGTGTGATTATGCATGGTTATGTGTTAATTGGGAAAGACTTGTCAAATATGTGAACTTGGTGGTGAAACTGTGAAATTGATGTGAGATGGTGTGCTTGTGTAAAATATAATAATAAAGGGTGTAAAGAGTTATTAGTGAAACTTAAACTATACTTAACCCTAATCCCTTTTTCACTAATCATTTTCACAAAAACCAAAGCACGTACTGTACTCTCTAAATCCCCTAGCAATCATCATCACCATCATCATTGGCACAAGGCATTCAGCACTTTGATTCCACATTTTCTCTAGAATCAACACAAGGTAAATGATTATTGTTTATTGATTGCTGGATTATTATCAATTCTTGATTCTTGATTATGTGTTCACAAAAACCCTAGTTCCTCATATAATATTCTGTGATTTTGATTTGATTCTGGATAATTGTGATTATGATGATGATTAGTTGCATACTTGATAGATTATTCTTGTGATGGTTGTTGTTGTTAAGCATTGGTTGATTTGTTATGAATCTGTTGTCGATATGAATGAAATTAGGGTTGCTTGAACGTAGAGAACGTAACTGATTTGATTCTTTTGATTCTGTTTTGGAATTCACGTATTGTTTATTGTCAGAGTTTCGTAACCCTAATGTTAGTTGTCTGAGTTTTGTGCATGATTGAGACTGTCTGAGTTTTCTACACATTGAACACATGTCCGATCTTTAACCCTAATGGGGAGTCTGACTTTGTTAATCAACATGGGGTCCGAGTTTCTATATGTTGTGATGTCCGAGTTTTAAACAAACACAAGGGTCCAAGTTTTAATACCAACCCCATGTCCGACTTTTACCCCCACCCATGTGATCCGAGTTTTTTATCCCCACACCCCCAAGTCCGAGTTTTGAACCCCTACCCCATTGGTCCGACTTTTAACCCCCATGGATCTTGTCCGAACTTTAAAGGGGTTACCCCCATATCCGACTTTTAAACAGGGGAAGCCCCCCCCCCCCCCCCCCCCCGCACACACACACTTCTCCGAGTTTTACAAAGGGCAAGGCCCTGTCCGAGGTTGTGTAATGATTTCTATGGAACAATGAGTGTATGTTAAGTGATGTGAAGCTGTTAAGATGTGTATGTCACTTGGTTAAGCCACAAACTCTATTAAACCTATTAAGCTTGTTAACGATGTTAATATGTTAAGTATGTTAACGGTGGCCATTAGGTTAATATTCACGTTAGACTAAACTGTGAAATCAAAGATGCGACGCATGAATTATGTGAATACGATTAACTGTTTACGTGATGTATGATTCTATATATGATCGTATGATACTGAATGCTACTGTATGATCTTGCATGTATGAATCATTCTATGTGATATCATCCTGTACACAAAAAGCACACAAAACACAGTTGCTTGAATATCAATGACTTGCAATCCCTAATTGGATGCAAACACTTACATCGTGTCATGTGCAACATATCCTAGGTCGTGTATAACGGACTTAGAGATTCGATAAACCCTAGAGCATAACATACCGAGCGAACCAAGGTGAGTTCACACAGCCAAGGCATGGGGTTCCCAGGGTTGGAATGGGATTTGATTTATTTATTTGTACTTCTCTAGATAATGGAACGTAGTGATATGATCCTCGGGTGAGGAAGGTGATTGGTTAAGATACTGCTAGACTAGTGATGCTTATAGAACTGATCTTCGCACACACGTCGGGGTTGGCTGCGATATTATGACTGATCTTCGCACACATGCCTGGGTTGGCTGCGATAATATGACTAATCTTCGCACACATGCCTAGGAAGGCTGCGAACTATGCGCTAAAATCTTCGCACAGGTGCCGGGTGGCCGCGATACAAACATACCTAGTCTAGAATACTTGAGAACTTTCCCTAATCTTCGCATACATGCCTATGTGGGCTGCGATACGAAGTATTACGATACATAACTTAATGAACGAATACAAGGTTATTACACTATTACAATTATTGAACTATAAACTGTGAACTCGCTCAACTAGTTGTTGATCCTCTGTTACATGCCTTGCAGGTCGTTAGATACATGGAGCTTGCACAGGGAGGAGCAGGTCGTTGTGGAGCATGGATCGTGGATGCCATGTTAAAACATTTAAACATTTGAACTATGATATACATTGGTTTTTCGTACTTATGCTTCCGCTACACTTGATACTATAATTATGTTTTGAACGCCTGTCGTATTGAATGATTGGTTTGCATTTATTTTATTTGATATTAATTACATGTTCAATATGATTGGTGGCTTGATCCTGGTCAGTCACGCTCCCAAGCGGTGATACTCCGCAGGTGGATTTTGGGGGTGTGACACTTAGGAGGCAGGATCGTGTCTTTGTAATGCAAGAAGCAATCCTGTGTGTCTACCTCTACTTGTGAAGCTGAATATATTGCCGTGGGTAGCTGTTGCTCTCAGGTTCTCTGGATTCAACATCAGATGCGCGATTACGGATTGGATTTCACTCGTACTCATATTATGATAGATAATAATGCCACTATATCAATCACAAACAATCCCGTAAAGCACAGAAAGAACTAAACATATTGACATACGTCATCACTTTATACGGGATTGTGCTGAAAAACGACTAATTGAATTACATCGAGTCGACACAGAAGATAACCTTGCTGATCTTTACACTAATGCTTTTGATAGAGCTCGCTTTGAACACTTAGTCGAACTCAACGGGATGAGGAATCCTGAATAACTGGTTTTTCATATGAATTTTGTAAATAGTTTACTGGTTTTTTTAAAAATCAAAAATACAAAAACATTGAAAAATCAAAAACATAAAAAAACAGAAAGTCAAAAATGAGTTCATTGTGTGAAAAAGAAGAAATGATAGTACATCAGCAAGTTAGACTGTCACACTGAAATTCAACCAAAATTACTTAAGTGTGATAGCAGCTTCATCATATGATGTACCAGTAGGCAAAAGCATGAAATAATCAACTTACCAAAGTGATATAAACCTAAATGCACTGAGTATGAGTGGGGAACACATCAGTGGTGTATGGTTTAATGACCTTAATTCTTGCGTTGATATATTGCCAAAATCTGAAGTTTTGGGTCTTTATACTGTTATTTCATCCGGGGATATCATGGGTGTCCTTCTGCTGCATCCAGATACATGCTGACCTAGACACACCCAGGATATCTTAAAAGAGCTAAAAATGCCAAAACCCTGAAAATGAAAAAGCTCTCAAAGAGAGTCATTCAATAAGTGCAAAATGCACAATTCGTACCAAAAAATGGTATCTGTCTTAGCCCTCGATAAGATATTTTGGTCTCTCTGCTGTACGGAAGTACTGACCTGTTCACCAATTATCTATCGTTGAAAAACAAAACGGATGAATTCAGTATACTCACCTACTACGATGAATCTTTGTGCATACCTTGATCACGGGGGTACATCCTGAAGTGGGACACGCTCGTATTTCGGTATAATAAAATTACCTTAACGTATCATACGGTAATGGTACTTGAAATGTTCATGCATTTTGTGTAGATGGACAAACATACTGGTAATCGTCTTGAACTGCTTTTCACTAAAACATTACATAAAGAATTAACTAATTGTGTGAAAAAGTTTGATTTTGCTGATATGATCTTCTTACTGGTGATTCTCACAAAAATAGAGTGTGTATTGCTTTTCGTATTTATTTGCTTTCAGAAAATACAAAAATAGTGTCTTTTTCTGTTTAAAATTCTTATCGTACGGAAACCTGTTATTCTTGGAGGAATTGTTACCGATAGGGGGAGACGGTGTTAGTAAGTGAGTTCAAAATTTTCAAATCATGCAGGTTATAATGTGATTTGGTTGAAATTTGTGCGTGGTGGTGCTGAATAGAAAATGCTTAATCTGTAACACAGTTTAACAAATCTCTTGAATAATAATAATTTGTTTAACTTTTGTTGAAAAATTCTTATGGTTTCTCGAGATGTTTGTTTTATAGTATACAGATTGAAGATGTGTGTTGCTGAGAAGTTGCTGTGAGGATGAGAGTATGCTTGGATGCATGGTAGGACCTCCTTTCTACATTGCAGACAAAGTTGAAGAGTTGAAGATTGCTATTCAAATGCTGGACAGGAGTTTACTCAAGCGCTAATGTTTTGAAGATTTGGTGATTGGATGCATCAGCTTAGGGGGAGTCTGTTAAAGCTGAAGCTATCCAAAGACCAAAAGACTGTGAGATTCTGAAGACTGAAGTTACCTTTGCGAGCTATTGTCAAGGGGGAGTTTGTTGGTGCATGTTTTGTGACAACAACTTAGATTTGGTCTTTGGATATCTTGTAATTAGTAAAACGATAAATAGTTAGCGGGTTTAGCTTTGTAATAGTTTGTAATAGTGAATTAAGAGTGATTGGGCCAAACCAAACCCACATATGGGGGAGGGTTTGCGAAATGGGCCTTGCCCAAGACCTATCCCATATGCAAAGCTTTGTCCTATATAAACAAAGCTTAATCACCTTAATCACTTGGAGAGAATTCGTGAAAGACAAAGGCTTGGATGAATTAGGATCTTGATTGATTGTAATCGTTACGAAGATAATCAATAAAGATCGGGTTTGAACTGATTCTCGTTTTCTGTGAAATCTAATCTAGGGGATTCTGCACTCTAGGTTAGATCGACGATTCTGTTACGATCCGCACGCGTTACGGGACTTACAGTTCTTCTCATGTATCTTCAACTGCCTTGATGCGTATGCTATGACTTTGTTTCTTTGCATCAGGACACAACCAAGACCCAATTTAGATGCGTCGCAATAAACGACGAAATCATCATTGCCCTCGGGCAAAGTTAGGACAGGCGCGTCGCAAAGCTTTTGTTTCAAAGTCAGAAACGCTTCCTCTTGTTTGACTCCCCAATCAAATGGCTTGTTCTTCTGAGTTAGAGCAGTTAGAGGAACTGCAATCTGTGAGAAGTTCTCAATGAAGCGACGGTAATATCCCGCCAGACCAAGAAAAGAACGAACTTCAGTAGGAGTAGTAGGTGTATCCCAATCCTTGATCGCACTGATCTTGGAGGGAACCACATGAATACCTTGTTCGTTGACAATGTGTCCTAAGAATTGAACCTCTTTAAGCCAGAATTCACACTTGGAGAATTTGGCGAAAAGCTGCTCTTTCTTTAGGAGTTCCAACGTAAGACGAAGGTGTTGCTCATGATCAGCTCGCGTCTTAGAATATATCAAAATGTCATCAATGAAAACGATGATGAACTTATCTAAATAAGGCTTGCAGACCCTATTCATCAAGTCCATGAAAACAGCAGGAGCATTAGTCAAACCGAATGGCATGACTGTGAACTCATAATGCCCATAACGTGTACGAAACGCTGTCTTGGGAATGTCTTCTTCATGCACACGAAGCTGATGATATCCAGATCATATATCAATCTTTGAAAAATAAGAAGCGCCTTGCAATTGATCAAAGAGATCATCAATGCGAGGTAGGGGATATCGATTCTTGATGGTGAGCTTGTTAAGCTGAAGATAATCGATACACATCCTAAAAGATCCATCCTTCTTCTTGATAAAAAGAACGGGAGCACCCCAAGGTGAAAAGCTAGGACGGATAAAACATTTGTCAGAAAGTTCCTGCAGCTGCTTAGACAACTCTTGCATCTCGGACGGTGCAAGACGATATGGTTCTCTAGCAATGGGATTCGCACCAGGTACGAGGTCAATGCGGAACTCGACTTGGCGTGCTGGAGGTAGGCCAGGTAACTCTTCAGGGAAAACTTCAGAATAATCCCGATCGACAGGAATATATGAAATAGTCTTACCCTTGCCTTTATCTGCTGTAACATGTGCTAAGAAAGCCACATAGTTCTTCCGTAGATACTTCCGTGCTTTATAACAAGACATGAGTCTGAGACCACCGGCAGGCTTCTCACCACGAACCTGTAGGATCTCGCCTGTCGACATCGGCACACGAACAATCTTCTCAGAACAAACTATCTCTGCGCGATGCTTAGATAACCAATCCATACCCACAATAACGTCGAAGCTTCCAAGTTGCATTGGCGTGAGGTCAATAGGAAAAATATGGTCGTTAAGGTTCAACTGGCAGTTGCGGAGAACAGAATCAAGAACAATGGGTTCACCGCGCGCCACTTCTACTGTCAAAGGTTTACCTAGTTTCGTTCTAGACACGCGAAGCATTGGCTGAAAAGTCAATGACACAAAACTCTTGTCGGCACCCGAATCAAAAAGAACATATGCAGGCTGATTATTAATAAAGAATGTATCGTTCACCACTTCATTGTCTGCTTGTGCCTCTTGAGCATTCATGTTGAAGACTCGCCCTCGAGCCTGAGCCTGATTCTGATTTGCATTCTGATTCTGGTTGGCTAGTCTTTGGCACCGGTTTCTGTAGTGGGTCAGATCCCCACAGTTATAACAAGCACCTGGTAGGTAGTTTGATCGTGCAGCCTGACCCTGTTGCTGAGCAGGAGGCTGAGCAACTTGTTGAACAGGGTTCTGAACTGTGCGATTTTGAGCAAACCGACAAACATCAGCAAGATGACCTGACTTCCCACAGTTAGTACAGAAACGACACTGATGTTGCGGCTGATGGTGACTGTTGCATCTATTGTACAAAGGTGCACTTCCTGAATAGGGCTTCTTTGCTGGAGGCTGTGCGACTTAGTTGGGAGCTGCCTGGTTAGCTTGGGCAGTGATAGCATAGTTTTGGGAAGCCTTACGCTTCTTTCCCCTTTTCGATGAACCAGAATCCCTTCCATTCTTGTTTTGACCTTTCTTGCTATCTTCCTTGTCAGACGACTGTTTCTTGCCCTTGTCACCCTTCCTGTGTAATTTATTCTTCCGAATCTGCGACTCAGTCAGTGTCGCTGATAACTCGATTGCCTGACGGAGTGTGGTAGGGTTGCTACCAGTAATAATGTCTTGTACCAAGTCAGGCAGGCCGTCGATGTACCTTTCGATAGCCTTGTCGAGTGGGGCGACCATAGTCGGGCAAAGTACACTCAACTCCTCAAACCTATCAGTATATGCCCTGTGCTCGCCACTATCTTGCTTCAAATCATCAAACTCTTTCTCCAACGCTCGTTGCTCATGACGAGGACAAAACTCCCTCATCATAAGAGCTCTCAGTTCAGCCCATGTCTGTACAAGAGCAACATCTGCACCATGGTCTCTCATTACCCCATTCCACCACGTAAGAGCCCTCTTCTGAAACACGCTCGAAGAAAACTCAACCTTGCGATTATCCGAACACTGCACGTGGCGAAAAGTATTCTCGATGCTCTCGAACCATTGAAGAAGCCCATTTGCTCCCTCAGAACCACTAAACTTGAGTGGTTTAGCCGTGTTAAAGTTCTTGAAATTGCATGTACCATTGTTGTTGTTGTTGGCTTGGTTCCATTGAGCAAAGAGATTTGGGAATTGAGCAGCCATCTGCTGTGCAATAATTTCTGCCTGCTCGGCAGTTGCTATCTGGTGTTCGCGTCGAGGAGGCATTCTAAAAGAGGAAAAACATGAAAGGAAACAAGTGAGATGATTGGATGAAGAGAATGAGATGAAACAGAATCAACAGAAGCAAAGATGGTGGTTAAGCATCGCAAAGCAGACAAGCGACACGAAATGTCTAGTCAAAGTAAGTGGGTTAAAAATAATGTATCACGAAGACATATTCGCCTATAAGTGAACACTCACCCCAAGAGTTCCCAGGTAAGAGTGACTGGTCCGATTATGTGGATTTGTACGAACACTCTAGCCTTAGACAGAAAACTCAGGGTACAGGCATTCACTCTTCCAGTTCGCACGTGTTCACACTATTAAAACCCGAAAACCTTGACGAGATTTTGAAAATTCAAAGGGGTTCAAAACCTTATAACAGAGGGTTCAAAACCTAGTAATCAATCATCCTAGAACAGATGATTAATTTTCAAAGCGGATTCGGAACCGAAGTTCCCGTTGTGGTTATCACCTAAGGATAGGTGAAATGCATGTTTTACAATCTAAACACAAGATAACATGTGTTAGGGTCCTAGTAAGTTATAGTCTAGGTCAAAGCATTACTAATAACCTAATTCCCTATAACCATTGGCTCTGATACCAACTCTTCTGTCACACCCCGGCCGCGTGTAACGCGCAACCGCGGCGGAAACGCCGGGGATTGTTGTGGATAGAATTAATTGTTTCATAACCATGGAAATTAAAGTTACATTTTATTTATTAAACACGAGTGTTACATTGTTTCAAAACAGGAAATAGAGTGTTCAGAACATAATTAAACTAGTCTATCTTCATTTTTAGTCTCTAAGGCACAGGTCCGCCCTAGTGTCATGATCATCATCCTATGGAACAACTCCTGAAAACACATGTGAAAGTAGGTACGTCAGCATAAAAATGCCTGTGAGATACATAGGTTTTGTGAAAATGGGATTCATGACTTGAGTTTAAAGAAATGTTTAATAACAGTCAGAAATGAACCTTGTAATTTGTCTTGCTTTGTGAACCATTTGAAAAACGATGACATCAGATGATATATATAGGTAAGTGTAAGGTTAAACGAGTAACCAAGTAAAATGAGTTGAATAAGATAAGTTGTTTGTAAAAGTAATGTCTTGTGAAGAGTATGTTATTTGTGTAAAATGTAATGTGTCTAAACTGAAATGACTTGGATAACGCTAGGATATGTAATATTATACAAGCATTTATATATAGGAAGTACCAGCGGCGTATCCACCATGATTGTATCATATTACATACGCCACGTTACTCCAACCATTTACCCAAACCAACCACCATGTAAATTGTTCATGTATAAATCAATTGTCAAGTGTTATTGTGTAAACCATATCGAAATGTCTATGTTCAATGTAAACCACCAAGTATGTATATCAATGTCAAAATGTTTATGTTTACTGTAGATCATGTAATGTGTACCCAAAATATATCTTGTATGGTAAGTGAGATGTATCAACTAAACCATATGTAAAATGCACAAAACAAGGTGTTGAAGTAAAACATGGTTTAAATCAACGTTATGTCTTGTGGAACAATGCATGCTCTACTGATATAAACATTTATGCGGTATTGTGAAATATACATACATCCAAGCCTTGAGACTGTGGCGATAAACCATTAAACAAATTAAAGGTTTATCTAAGTTATGTATATCGAATTCAGTCATTCCTTCCAATCCAAACAAACCCAGGATTTCAGGAACGGGAGTTGTCAATTCCTATGGTACCACTACTTACTAACGAACGACGTAGCTAATGTTAATGAATGTATTCTTCCATGTTAAACAAACCAAATGTCATACCAAAATGAAGGCATGTGATGTAAGCAATTGTACTAAGTATGCACACAATGGGCATAGATAGCATTAAATGTAATGTGAACCAATGTACTAAGTACGCACACAATGGGCATACATAGCATGAAATGTAATGTAAAGCAATATACTAAGTACGCACACAATGGGCATACATAGCATGAAATGTAATGTGAAACAATGTACTAAGTACGCACGCAATGGGCATACATAGCATGAAATGTAATGTAAAGCAATGTACTAAGTACGCACACAATGGGCATACATAGCATGAAATGTAATGTGAAACAATGTACTAAGTACGCACACAATGGGCATACGTAGCATGAAATGTGATGTAAAGCAATGTACTAAGTACGCACACAATGGGCATACATAGCATGAAATGTAATGAAAACATGTTATAATGTGGTTTGGTTGAAATTTGTGCATGGTGGTGCTGAATAGAAAATGCTTAATCTGTAACACAGTTTAACAAATCTCTTGAATAATAATAATTTGTTTAACTTTTGTTGAAAAATTCTTATGGTTTCTCGAGATGTTTGTTTTATAGTATACAGATTGAAGCTGTGTGTTGCTGAGAAGTTGCTGTGAGGATGAGAGTTTGCTTGGATGCATGGTAGGACCTCCTTTCTACATTGCAGACAAAGTTGAAGAGTTGAAGATTGCTATTCAAATGCTGAACAGGAGTTTACTCAAGCGCTAATGTTTTGAAGATTTGGTGATTGGATGCATCAGCTTAGGGGGAGTCTGTTGCTGACAGAAGCTGTTAAAGCTGAAGCTATCCAAAGACCAAAAGACTATGAGATTCTGAAGACTGAAGTTACCTTTGCGAGCTATTGTCAAGGGGGAGTTTGTTGGTGCATGTTTTGTGACAACAACTTAGATTTGGTCTTTGGATATCTTGTAATTAGTAAAACGATAAACAGTTAGCGGGTTTAGCGTTGTAATAGTTTCTAATAGTGAATTAAGAGTGATTGGGCCAAACCAAACCCACATATGGGGGAGGGTTTGCGAAATGGGCCTTGCCCAAGACCTAGCCCATATGCAAAGCTTTGTCCTATATAAACAAAGCTTAATCACCTTAATCACTTGGAGAGAATTCGTGAAAGACAAAGGCTTGGATGAATTAGGATCTTGATTGATTGTAATCGTTACGAAGATAATCAATAAAGATCGGGTTTGAAGTGATTCTCGTTTTCTGTGAAATCTAATCTAGGGGATTCCGCACTCTAGGTTAGATCGACGATTCTGTTACGATCCGCACGCGTTACGGGACTTACAGTTCTTCTCATGTATCTTCAACTGCCTTGATGCCTATGCTATGACTTTGTTTCTTTGCATCAGGACGCAACCAAGACCCAATTTAGATGCGTCGCAATAAAAGACGAAATCATCATTGCCCTCGGGCAAAGTTAGGACAGGCGCGTCGCAAAGCTTTTGTTTCAAAGTCAGAAACGCTTCCTCTTGTTTGACTCCCCAATCAAATGGCTTGTTCTTCTGAGTTAGAGCAGTTAGAGGAACTGCAATCTGTGAGAAGTTCTCAATGAAGCGACGGTAATATCCCGCCAGACCAAGAAAAGAACGAACTTCAGTAGGAGTAGTAGGTGTATCCAAATCCTTGATCGCACTGATCATGGAGGGATCCACATGAATACCTTGTTCGTTGACAATGTGTCCTAAGAATTGAACCTCTTTAAGGCAGAATTCACACTTGGAGAATTTGGCGAAAAGCTGCTCTTTCTTTAGGAGTTCCAACGTAAGACGAAGGTGTTGCTCATGATCAGCTCGCGTCTTAGAATATATCAAAATGTCATCAATGAAAACGATGATGAACTTATCTAAATAAGGCTTGCAGATCCTATTCATCAAGTCCATGAAAACAGCAGGAGCATTAGTCAAACCGAATGGCATGACTGTGAACTCATAATGCCCATAACGAGTACGGAACGCTGTCTTGGGAATGTCTTCTTCATGCACACGAAGCTGATGATATCCATATCATAGATCAATCTTTGAAAAATAAGAAGCGCCTTGCAATTGATCAAAGAGATCATCAATGCGAGGTAGGGGATATCGATTCTTGATGGTGAGCTTGTTAAGCTGAAGATAATCGATACACATCCTAAAGGATCCATCCTTCTTCTTGATAAAAAGAACGGGAGCACCCCAAGGTGAAAAGCTAGGACGGATAAAACCTTTGTCAGAAAGTTCCTGCAGCTGCTTAGACAACTCTTGCATCTCAGACGGTGCAAGACGATATGGAGCTCTAGCAATGGGATTCGCACCAGGTACGAGGTCAATGCGGAACTCGACTTGGCGTGCTGGAGGTAGGCCAGGTAACTCTTCAGGGAAAACTTCAGAATAATCCCGAACGACAGGAATATCTGAAATAGTCTTACCCTTGCCTTTATCTGTTGTAACATGTGCTAAGAAAGCCACATAGTTCTTCCGTAGATACTTCCGTGCTTTATAACAAGACATGAGTTTGAGACCACCGGCAGGCTTCTCACCACGAACCAGTAGGATCTCGCCTGTCGACATCGGTACACGAACAATCTTCTCAGAACAAGCTATCTCTGCGCGATGCTTAGATAACCAATCCATACCCACAATAACGTCGAAGCTTCCAAGTTGCATTGGCGTGAGGTTAATAGGAAAAATATGGTCGTTAAGGTTCAACTGGCAGTTGCGGAGAACAATCAAGAACAATGGGTTCACCGCGCGCCACTTCTACTGTCAAAGGTTTACACAGTTTCGTTCTAGACACGCAAAGCATTGGCTCAAAAGTCAATGACACAAAACTCTTGTCGGCACCCGAATCAAAAAGAACAGATGCAGGCTGATTATTAATAAAGAATGTATCGTTCACCACTTCATTGTCTGCTTGTGCCTCTTGAGCATTCATGTTGAAGACTCGCCCTCGAGCCTGAGCCTGATTCTGATTTGCATTCTGATTCTGGTTGGCTAGTCTTTGGCACCGGTTTCTGTAGTGGGTCAGATCCCCACAGTTATAACAAGCACCTGGTAGGTAGTTTGATCGTGCAGCCTGACCCTGTTGCTGAGCAGGAGGCTGAGTAACTTGTTGAACAGGGTTCTGAACTGTGCGATTTTGAGCAAACCGACAAACATCAGCAAGATGACCTGACTTCCCATAGTTAGTACAGAAAAGACATTGATGTTGCGGCTGATGGTGACTGTTGCATCTATTGCACAAAGGTGCACTTCCTGAATAGGGCTTCTTTGATGGAGGCTGTGCGGCTTAGTTGGGAGCTGCCTGGTTAGCTTGGGCAGTGACAGCATAGTTTTGGGAAGCCTTACGCTTCTTTCCCCTTTTCGATGAACCAGAATCCCTTCCATTCTTGTTTTGACCTTTCTTGCTATCTTCCTTGTCAGACGACTGTTTCTTGCCCTTGTCACCCTTCCTGTGTAATTTATTCTTCCGAATCTGCGACTCAGTCAGTGTCGCTGATAACTCGATTGCCTGACGGAGTGTGGTAGGGTTGCTACCAGTAATAATGTCTTGTACCGAGTCAGGCAGTCCGTCGATGTACCTTTCGATAGCCTTGTCGAGTGGGGCGACCATAGTCGGGCAAAGTAGACTCAACTCCTCAAACCTATCAGTATATGCCCTGTGCTCGCCACTATCTTGCTTCAAATCATCAAACTCTTTCTCCAACGCTCGTTGCTCATGACGAGGACAAAACTCCCTCATCATAAGAGCTCTCAGTTCAGCCCATGTCTGTACAAGAGCAACATCTGCACCACGGTCTCTCATTACCCCATTCCACCACGTAAGAGCCCTCTTCTGAAACACGCTCGAAGAAAACTCGACCTTGCGATTATCCGAACACTGCACGTGGCGAAAAGTATTCTCGATGCTCTCGAACCATTGAAGAAGCCCAGTTGCTCCCTCAGAACCACTAAACTTGAGTGGTTTAGCCGAGTTAAAGTTCTTGAAATTGCATGTACCATTTTTGTTGTTGTTGGCTTGGTTCCATTGAGCAAAGAGATTTGGGAATTGAGCAGCCATCTGCTGTGCAATAATTTCTGCCAGCTCGACAGTTGCTGTCTTGTGTTCGCGTCGAGGAGGCATTCTAAAAGAGGAAAAACATGAAAGGAAACGAGTGAGATGATTGGATGAAGAGAATGAGATGAAACAAAATCAACAAAAGCAAAGATGGTGGTTACGCATCGTAAAGCAGACAAGCGACACAAAATGTCTAGTCAAAGTAAGTGGGTTAAAAATAATGTATCGCGAAGACATGTTCGCCTATAAGTGAACACTCACCCCAAGAGTTCCCAGGTAAGAGTGACTGGTCCGATTATGTGGATTTGTACGAACACTCTAGCCTTAGACAGAAAACTCAGGGTACAGGCATTCACTCTTCCAGTTCGCACGTGTTCACACTATTAAAACCCGAAAACCTTGACGAGATTTTGAAAATTCAAAGGGGTTCAAAACCTTATAACAGAGGGTTCAAAACCTAGTAATCAATCATCCTAGAACAGATGATTAATTTTCAAAGCGGATTCGGAACCGAAGTTCCCGTTGTGGTTATCACCTAAGGATAGGTGAAATGCATGTTTTACAATCTAAACACAAGATAACTTGTGTTAGGGTCCTAGTAAGTTATAGTCTAGGTCAAAGCGTTACTAATAACCTAATTCCCTATAACCATTGGCTCTGATACCAACTCTATTGTCACACCCCGGCCGCGTGTAACGTGCAACCGCGGCGGAAACGCCGGGGAGTGTTGTGGACAGAATTAATTGTCTCATAACCATGGAAATTAAAGTTACATTTTATTTATTAAACACGAGTGTTACATTGTTTCAAAACAGGAAATAGAGTGTTCAGAACATAACTAAACTAGTCTATCTTCATTTTTAGTCTCTAAGGCACAGGTACGCCCTAGTGTCATGATCAACATCCTATGGAACAGCTCCTGAAAACACATGTGAAAGTAGGTATGTCAGCATAAAAATGCCTGTGAGATACATAGGTTTTGTGAAAATGGGATTCATGACTTGAGTTTAAAGAAATGTTTAATAACAGTCAGTCATGAACCTTGTAATTTGTCTTGCTTTGTGAACCATTTGAAAAACGATGACATCAGATCATATGTATAGGTAAGTGTAAGGTTAAACGAGTAACCAAGTAAAATGAGTTGAATAAGATAAGTTGTTTGTAAAAATAATGTCTTGTGAAGAGTATGTTATTTGTGTAAAATGTAATGTGTCTAAACTGAAATGACTTGGATAACGCTACGATATGTAATATTATACAAGCATTTATATATAGGAAGTACCAGCGGCGTATCCACCATGATTGTATCATATTACATACGCCACATTACTCCAACCATTTACCCAAACCAACCACCATGTAAATTGTTCATGTATAAATCAATTGTCAAGTGTTATTGTGTAAACCATATCGAAATGTCTATGTTCAATGTAAACCACCAAGTATGTATATCAATGTTAAAATGTTTATGTTTACTGTAGATCATGTAATGTGTACCCAAAATATATCTTGTATGGTAAGTGAGATGTATCAAATAAACCATATGTAAAATGCACAAAACAAGGTGTTGAAGTAAAACATGGTTTAAATCAACGTTATGTTTTGTGGAACAATGCATGCTCTACTGATATAGACATTTATGCGGTATTGTGAAATATACATACATCCAAGCCTTGAGACTGTGGCGATAAACCATTAAACAAATTAAAGGTTTATCTAAGTTATGTATATCGAATTCGGTCATTCCTTCCAATCCAAACAAACCCAGGATTTCAGGAACGGGAGTTGTCAATTCCTATGGTACCACTACTTACTAACGAACGACGTAGCTAATGTTAATGAATGTATTGTTCCATGTTAAACAAACCAAATGTCATACCAAAATGAAGGCATGTGATGTAAGCAATTGTACTAAGTATGCACACAATGGGCATAGATAGCATGAAATCTAATGTGAACCAATGTACTAAGTACACACACAATGGGCGTACATAGCATGAAATGTAATGTAAAGCAATATACTAAGTACGCACACAATGGGCATACATAGCATGAAATGTAATGTGAAACAATGTACTAAGTACGCACACAATGGGCATACATAGCATGAAATGTAATGTAAAGCAATGTACTAAGTACGCACACAATGGGCATACATAGCATGAAATGTAATGTGAAACAATGTACTAAGTACGCACACAATGGGCATACGTAGCATGAAATGTGATGTAAAGCAATGTACTAAGTACGCACACAATGGGCATACATAGCAGGTATATGATGTGAAAACATAAAAAGCATGAAAGTAACAAGTAGGCACATGCGTTTCACCCCAAAACAGTTTGGAAAACAGTAAAAGAGGGGTTCAATGTACTCACCTGAGATTGCTTTGAATTCCTTGTGTAATAATCACACAATGCTAGAGATCACGGGATATCAAACGCCACCTAATAGGTAGCTATATTAATATACCAGACCAAAATCGGAAGGATCGGATAGTATGCGGGTTTGTAAACCAAACGAGTATGGAGACTCGTGAAATATGGTTTAACAAAGCCTACATACTAAAATGAAACCTAACCTAAGTGCTTATGATGGTTTAGATAAGTGATGGTTTAGATCGCTTACCTTATGACCCTATATAAGCACCTAATGTGTTTGGTCGGATCCTAATGATCGACCAAATGGGTCGGGTTCGAAAGTATAAGCGATGGTTTAGATCGCTTACCTTACGACCCTATATAAGCACTATACTAAAAGTGACGAGCTAAGCATGTTAGAACATGCTTAACTAAGTTTAGAAAACAGGTTTGGCATCAAAACAAACGGCTTTGATGCTCACGAGTAGTTTGGTTATAAAGTACGCAAGAATGCGCATTTTGGCCGAAACTATGACTCGTCACTGAGCCTAGATAACGTGGTAATCAGTAGGTATAGTCACTACGGACTATAACCATCGTAATCACGCTCACGTTATGAAGTTCCATGAACTTCGTGTTGACCATAGGCTGGTCACACAGAAAGTCAAACAAAACTTTGACTTTCGGACTCGAAAAGCGAATAAAAGAACGAAAGAACACTTACGAAGGGTCCCCGAATGCTAATCTAGATCAAAATGGCTCAGGTATGAAACAAAGGTTCCAACTTAGAGCTTTAGATCAGATTGTGTGAGTTTTTAGCTAAAAAGGGGGGGGGTATTTATAGGAAAAGTAAAGGCGTTAGGATCGTTTCTTGAATATCGTGCCATGATCCAAGCCGTACACTTGTGAAGATGTTGTGGTGGCTTAATGTGACCCTAACTCTACAGATTGTGAAAGGGCATTGCCCTTTGGGATGTTTGAAAGGCCAATCTTATCCAGAAAACAAAGTTTCTGTTACTGAAGGGGCCATGCGGCCTGCATCAGGATCAGAAAAAACCCAGGCGGGCCGCCTGGCTGTGTCTGATCTGCACCAACTTTCAGAATTGGCAATTTTGGTCCCTGTTGCATGTTTAAGCCATTTCCGACACTTCTAAGGCCCGTAAAGCCAACTTTAAGGCCCTAAAATGATGCCTAAACATTGTAGACATGTAACATGCTCGAAAATGTTCCGGATGTTGGTTCGTTTGGCCGTACGATCGCGATGTTCGCTCAATTACGACGGAATGCGCATAAGCGCGAAAGCGCGACGAATGGATTTTTCTCATGCCAAACACTAAGCCAAGATATAAGGATGCTTACATAAATTTTTGGGTGTCCGGATGTACTCAGAACGTAAGTTATGCGCGAAAGTGCAAACTTGTGCACTTTTTGACACTTTTAGTCCCTGAATGATCCAAAAGTTTGTTTTAGCATACCAAACCCCTCAAAGCCTATTTCTAAGCTATGTAAAGGATATTTATGGTATGTTTAACTCATGGACATGTTCCAGAATGTTCGTTACAGTTCGAATTGGCGTACTTTTGCAGTTTGTCAAGTTTAGTCCTGTAAGCGAATTAACTTGTTTTTGCCATACCAAGGCCTTCAAAACTTATTTCTAAGTTATGTAAAGGTTATTTAAGGTATGTTGAGTATATGTTGATGTTCCAGAGTATTTTTCGCATTAAACTGAGTACGTTTACGCACCAGTTTGCGTATAATTCTCTAGAAAGTGATGTAGAGTTTGAAATTGAACAAAAGTCAAAACATGAAAAATGTAAAACACAACCAAACAAACATTGGGATCAAATAACATTGTTTTATTGATAATTGAACTGTTCACAATGATTACAAGCACAAATGTTACACTTCAAGACCTCCAAGCTTCAAACTTCACAAGACTCCTTCTAGCACTTGATTTGAACTTGAAAATGGAACAAGTGAATGAATGTTGAAGTGGTGGTGGTGGGAATTATGTGCAGCCAAGAGGGAGAGAGAGAGTGGAGAAGATGAAGTGAATTTGTAGAGAGAGAGTGTGATTTGATGATATGGTGATCTCTAGCCCAACCTACATGTAATCATTCATATTTCTTGGAAAGTGCAACAAATAAAGAGGTCGAATCAAAATTAAAAGGAATATTTAGTTGGGGATTTGGTGATGATGAGGTGGGTCCCTCCTTGGAGCCGAAAATAGTGAGGGGGGGGGGGTAAATTGTAAGTTTTGATTATAAGTGGGTATTTATTTAGGAGGTTAAGTGTTCTATCTAGGGTATTATGTGCATGACATATTTTCATAAAGTGTTGGGATATTTGAGACCATAATTAGTTAAAAATAATAAAATAATGTTTCTGACAAAATTTTGGTGTTCCGGGTAATGTCCGGTTATTCGATTAAGTACCGTTCCGTTAATGTGTTAAATTGTACCGTATAGTGTCTTTTATGCATCTTTTGTAACACAATTAATTCTCAACACATAGAAAAGCACACATGATCATTTAGTCAATTTTTCTGCACAATCAATAAGCACAATTTAATATTAATTAATCGTACGGATACCTGTAATTATGAGGGTTGTCACATTCTCCCCATGTTAAGAAAATTTCGTCCCGAAATTTAGCACGTGGTTACTAAGGAAGCTAGTTAGGTTGCGTGGTTTACTGGTTTTCCTGGGGTGTCACATCATTTCCCCGTTGGTTTGGAATTTCGTCCCGGAATTCTGTAGTAGCTTCAATCTCAGTAGTGGTTGTGTTTTTCTTAAACAGCTGGGGGTACTTGAGTTTCATTTGGTCTTCTCGTTCCCAGGTATACTCTGGGCCACGACGGGAGTTCCAACGAACTCGAACAAGAGGTATTCTGTTACGCTTGAGAATCTTAACATCTCGATCAGTAATCTCTACTGGTTCCTTGACGAATCGCAACCGGACGTCGATTGTGAGCTCCTTAAGGGGAACTACGAGGGTCTCATCTGACAGACACTTCTTCAGATTCGACACATGGAAAACATTGTAAACTCCGCTGAGTTCTTCAGGTAGATTCAACTTGTAGGCGACTTTACCAATTCTCTCAATGATTTCGAACGGTCCGACATAACGCGGATTGAGTTTTCCTTGTTTGCCAAAACGAACTACACCTTTCCAAGGTGAGACTTTGAGTAGCACTCGATCCCCAACCTGGAACTCGAGTGGTTTTCTTCGCTTAACAGCATAGCTTTTCTAACTGTCACGAGCTGTCGCCATTCGTTGTCGTATCTGAGCAATTCTCTCAGTTGTATCCACTACAAGTTCTGGGCCAGTGATTTGGCTGTCACCAACTTCTGCCCAATAGAGAGGCGATCGGCACTTCCATCCATACAATGCCTCGAACGGAGCGGCCTGGATGCTGGTGTGGTAAATGTTGTTATACGAAAACTCCACTAGCGGGAGGTGTTTTTCCCAGCCATTACCAAAATCGATTACACATGCCCTAAGCATGTCTTCAAGGGTTTGATGGTGCGTTCAGATTGCCTATCCGTCTGTGGGTGATAAGCGGTGCTCATATCTAAACGTGAGCCAAAAGGCTTGTGCATAGCTTGCCACAGCTCAGATGTAAAACGTGGGTCACGATCGGAAATGATGGAGGTTGGCACTCTGTGCCTTGATACCACTTCCTTTAGATAGATGTCTGCTAGGGTAGAAAACTTATCCGTTTTGTGACAACCCGACTTCTTGAGGTTAGTATTATCCTATTTTCCAACTCCCGTGTTGTAGTTACATATCCTAGATCTTTGTGTTAGTGGGTATATGTGCAAACTTGTATTTGTTTATGAGTAACGTATTGGAATATTTGAGTTATACTAAGACATCTTTCAACCCAAGATCCTTCGACCGAAGGATCCTGGAACCGAAAGATCCAACCTTCGAAGGATCCAACCTTCGAGGGATCACGAAGCATAGGAACTAACTTTCGATAACCTTCGATCCGAAACTCTATCTTTCGGAGATCCTTCGAGCCAAGGCCCAGTCTTTCGACTAAAGGCCTTAACCTTCGGCCCAGGCCCAAAACATTACGTATATTAAACGGCAGTCACGTAGTAACGCACAGAACCACTCGAAATTCCAAACCCTAGAAACCTGTGGGCGACGGCAGGAATCAGGAACTCTCTGTGTGATCATCATCATCGTATCATCCGTCATTCGGTCAGTGTTTTATGTTACTTTTGAGATTGTGCGTCTATGTGAAACCCTTGTGTTGTATGTCGTGATAACTGTGTAATTAGATTCAATGATCCGAAACTATTAACCTCTGCGATACCTATACAAGTATGTGTTAACCGATTGTTAGTGGCGTTTGTGCGTTTCGTAACATGGTTGGGGTTATCGGAATGGGTTAGAAGTCGTATAGCGATCACATGATAAAGCGGTTAACTGTTATTTCTTAATTGTTTGTTTGGTTATACATGAATTGTGGAAATCCTTGTGAAATTGTATGAACTGAATGTTAGCAGTTAGATCGTATGATTAGGGTTCTGTAACCGAAAAATGTTGAAACCGTTTGTTAATTGGTAATTGTAACCGAAGGATAGCTGTAGTAGTCGAAGGATAACAGGCATAGTCGAAAGATGAACAGTGAGTTCGAAACATATCTGTTGTGCTCGAAAGATAACTGTGTTAGTCGAAACATATCTGTTGTGCTCGAAACATATCTGTTGTGCTCGAAAGATAGCTGGGTTTGTCGAAACATAACGGGGTTTGTTGAAAGATAACTGTGGTTGTCGAAAGATAGGTCATGTGTCGAATGATATCTGATATGTCGAATGATGATGTGTCGAATGATAACCTATGTGTCGAATGATGAGTGTGTCGAAAGATGGTTGTTGTGTAGAATAGAAATATGAACCGAAAGATGATACTTGTGTGCACTAGTTTGTGATCAATGTGAAACGATATGTGATGTGCTTGTATGCAACTGACTGTTAAATGTGAATATCATAGGGCTTGGTAAATCACCGTGGTTAAACGAATAATTAATTCTACCGAGCAATCCCAGGTGAGTTCACTACATTCGAGCATGCGTCCCAGTGGTTGGGGACAGTCAGTGGGTATCCCATGGGGGGGATAAGTCTTTGGGTAAAAACGGGTATATTGGTTAATATTCTCACCTATCATCCTTTGTAAGTCCCTCATCGGGTATTAGTTAGTAGCGCTACTTAGGTTTGGCACCCTCACCCCGTGCCTGTAGAGGACGGAGGTGAACTAATGACCCAGTCTGGCCCAGTACTAGATAGGAGTACGTGGGAAGGGCAGTCCGTGAGCCGTCCGTGTTTGGAAATGAGATATTAACAATATTACTTGCATTGGGTATTAAACTGTTTTACATACACCGGGTAACAAACGTTTTCTAAAACTGTGAACTCGCCAGCTTTGTCTGATACGTGTGTTACATGCTCGCAGGTCCTTAGGTACTTTGAAAGCAGGAACTTGCTGGCTGGAGGGCGCGAGTGGTCATGGTTGCTCGAGGGATATATTATCAGACTTTTATTTACTATGTTTGTTTGGATAACGTTTATATTACGCTACATTAACGCTTCCGCTAAACGTATGGTTTTGAATAACGTATGTTGGGATTTTAGTATCTTTAAATAACGAAGTTTTATTTCAAACTTGTGATTCAATGTAATTGGTGGCTCATTGCTAGTCGTCACACGCCTAACAGGGACACTCCCTAGGTGGTAATTTTGGGGGTGTGACAGTTTGGTATCAGAGCCACTGGTTATAGTGAATTGGTTTTAAAAATGTTTTATAAAACCAGACTATAACTGAACTGATACGACATACCGATACGACATGGACCATGACACTCAGCTCCAGGCAGCAAGGTTCGTCTCTTGTTTACTATTGTAGGGCATAGTTAGTATATACTCATGATTGGTATCACACTCGAACGCACATATGATGTTACGATATGAATTGCTATGCTACCTGTCTATACTACGTGTTTTAAGAGTAGGACTCTACTTGTGTTTGCATGCGCTATGTTGTGATATCGACGGTCGTACTGTATGAATTAGGGGAAACCTTCTAACATGAGTAGGGAGGAACTAAGATAAGCATGCAAATCAGGTTATTATTATGGGTGCACACATAATAACAACGTGAGGTGCATGTGAGTCCCAGTAAATCTCGACTAGTGTGAAAAAGGAATCCCGCGTTGTTAGTCAGTGTTGTATTAGAACTTCGAAAACTGTGAATACTATAGCAATACTTGACATCTGCTTGAAATGGTCTGTTAATTTGTTACTTCTTCCCATACTTATAGAATCATGAACGGACGTGGAGGAGGTCGTCGTGGTGGACACGGTGGACGTGGTGGAGGCCGCGGTGGCGGACAAGGCGAAATCCATATGACTCAAGCGGAGCTAGAGGCATTACTCAATGCCCAGGTGGCTGCAGCCTTGGCAGCTTATCAGGCTGGTATGACATGTACCAGACATTCCTTCCTTTGAATCGTGAACTTGAGTCTTACTTGTTGGTTTATTTTCTCTCGTTAATAGGTCAGCCGGCGCCACAAAACCAGCCTCACCCACCGGTCTGCACTTTTAAAACTTTCATGGATTGCAAGCCACAGACCTTCAGTGGCACTGAAGGGGCTGTAGGACTTATACGCTGGTTCGAAAAGGCGGAGTCAGTATTTGCGATATGTAACTGCCCAGTTGGGGATAGGGTAAAATTTGCAGCAGGCACGCTTCAGGATGGTGCCTTGACCTGGTGGAACGCCCAGGTCCAACTGCTTGGTATTGAGGCGGCGAACGCCACTACGTGGGATGATTTTAAAGAACTGATGAGAGAGGAATACTGTCCTCGAGATGAAATAGCGAAGTTAGAGAATGAGTACTATCATCTGACAATGGTGGGATCTGAAATCGAGGCGTATGTGAAGCGGTCGTATGAGTTAGCTGATTTGTGTCCGAACTTGTCCCGACCCATGCCCCGAAGAATCGAGTTGTTTATTAAGGGGTTACCTCCACGGGTGAAGGGTTTAGTTACAGCAGCGAACCTCAATAACCTAACCCAGATTGTTAGACTGGCACATAAAATCGTTGACCAGGAGGTGGAGAGCGACTCATTGCCACCTCGTATTTCTAGCACTACCACAGCTGCCACTACTTCCACTACATCTACTGCTGATGGCAAACGTAAGTGGAACGAAGCGGACAAGGGGTCCAACTCTGCACCGCCTCAGAAGAAGACGGATACTGGCAGCACCCGCAGTTTCAGCCAGACAGCATCAGTAAATCAGAACTCGAGTAACAGATCAGGGCAGGGATCATATGCGGGGAAGCTACCCTTGTGCAGCAAGTGTGATCTTCATCACAAGGGGCAGTGTACTCGAGTTTGTTATCGGTGTAATCGACCGGGGCACAAGGCCAGGGATTGTAGGACCACACTTCCAGCTCAGCAGCAGCCAGCGCAGCAGGCGGGTAGGCAACAGCCTCAGCAAACTCAGGGTAATCAGAAAGGGTGTTATCAGTGTGGGGCTGAGGGGCACTTCAAGCGAGACTGCCCTCAGCTAAGACAGAACACAGGGGGTGGTAACGGGAATAACAATGCGGGGAACAACGGGGGTAATGTTGCGCGTGGGCGCGGATTTGTGCTGGGAGCTGGGGAAGCGCGGAACGACGGCAACGTGGTTACTGGTACGTTTTCGGTAAACGGTGTTATTGCTTCTATTTTATTTGATTCTGGTGCCGACTGGAGTTACGTGTCTTTAGAGTTTAGCTCTCAATTAGGGTTAAGTCCTACACCTCTTGTAATGAAACACATAGTAGAAATCGCAAATGGTAAAACAATCGAAGCTACACATGTTCTGTTTGGGTGTAAAATCGATCTTCTGGGTCAAGTCTTCGACATTGACTTGATTCCTATTACTCTTAGAAGCTTCGACGTGATAGTTGGTATGGACTGGTTGTCCAAGTATCAAGCGGAGATTCTCTGTAAGGAGAAGATCATACGTGTTCCCCTTCCTAGTGGGGAATTTCTATCAGTTCAGGGTCATCGCAGCGGGACCCCAGTCAGTATTGTTTCGGCAATGAAGGCTCAGAAGTATTTACGTAAGGGCTATCCTGCTATATTAGCTCTTGTCACCGATTCACCGTCTGACGAAAGGAAGATTGAGGATCTTCCAGTTGTTCGTGAATATCCTGACGTATTTCCTGAGGAACTCCCTGGTTTACCTCCACATCGTCAGGTGGAATTCCAGATTGACCTCGCCCCAGCGGCAGCCCCAGTTGCTCGTGCTCCTTATTGTCTTGCGCCAGGAGAACTGCAGGAATTATCAAACCAACTCCAAGAGCTGTTGGATAGGGGTTTCATCCGACCTAGCTCTTCCCCCTGGGGAGCCCCGGTCTTATTTGTGAAGAAGAAGGACGGGTCCCTACGAATGTGTATAGATTATCGCGAGCTCAACAAGATGACGATCAAAAACCGTTATCCTTTGCCTCGTATTGACGACCTGTTTGACCAGTTACAAGGGTCGAGCTTTTACTCTAAGATCGACTTAAGGTCTGGTTATCATCAAGTGCGAGTCAGAGAGGAAGACGTTCCCAAAACCGCGTTTCGGACGCGATACGGTCACTATGAATTCTTGGTTATGCCATTCGGGTTAACCAACGCACCAGCGGTTTTCATGGACCTCATGAACCGCGTGTGCAAGCCATACCTTGACGACTTCGTTATCGTTTTTATTGACGACATTCTAATTTACTCCAAGAACAAGGAGGATCACGAGCGGCACCTACGCCTTATCCTAGAACTCCTGAGGAGGGAGCAGTTGTACGCAAAGTTTTCTAAGTGTGATTTTTGGATACGGGATGTACATTTTCTGGGGCATATAGTCAATGAGGTAGGCATACATGTGGATCCTGCCAAAGTTGACGCCATTAGAAATTGGGCGGCACCAAAGAACCCTTCGGAGGTGCGGCAATTTCTCGGTCTAGCAGGGTATTATCGCCGTTTCATTCAGAACTTCTCAAAGATTGCACAGCCACTCACCTCGTTAACACAGAAGAAAGTAGTTTACTCTTGGGGGACGAAGCAGGAGGATGCTTTTCAACTTTTGAAACAAAGGTTATGCAGCGCGCCAATCTTATCTCTGCCAGATGGTACTGAGGATTTTGTAGTTTATTGTGATGCTTCGATTCAGGGTCTCGGTTGCGTGTTGATGCAACGCGAGAAGGTGATAGCTTACGCCTCTCGACAATTGAAAGTTCATGAGAAAAACTATACGACACACGACTTGGAGTTAGGAGCAGTGGTGTTTGCTCTGAAGATTTGGAGACACTATTTATACGGTACGAAATGCACAATCTACACCGACCACAAGAGCCTTCAGCATATCTTCGACCAAAGAGAATTGAATATGCGACAGCGTCGTTGAATTGTTCAATGATTACGAGTGTGCCATCAAATATCACCCAGGTAAAGCTAACGTTGTGGCAGATGCACTTAGCCGCAAAGAAACGAAACCTAAACGCGTTCGCGCATTACAGCTCACTATCCATTCCAGCCTTCCTGATAGGATTCGTACGGCTCAGACTGAAGCATTGAAGGAAGAAAACATCGAAGCTGAGGGTTTACGCGGTATGGAAAAGCAGCTTGAGCAGAAATCTGATGGTATCTACTACATCATGGAAAGAGTATGGGTTCCTCTGTTTGGTGATCTTAGAGAACTTGTGATGGATGAAGCACACAAGTCACGATATTCTATCCACCCGGGATCGGACAAGATGTATCATGATCTTAAGGTTATGTATTGGTGGCCGAACATGAAAGCCCTCATAGCCACGTACGTGAGTAAATGCTTAACTTGTGCTAGAGTTAAAGCGGAACACCAGAAGCCTTCGGGTCTACTACAGCAGCCAAAAATACCTAAGCGGAAGTGGGAACAGATCGCTATGGATTTCGTTACTGGATTACCAAGAACTCAGGCTGGAAACGACACTATATGGGTGATTGTTGATCGACTCACGAAATCGGCACATTTTCTAGCAATCAAGGAAACAGATAAGTTTTCGCAGCTTGCAGCGGTATATCTTAAGGAGGTAGTTGCTCGACACGAAGTGCCAACTTCTATCATCTCAGATCGAGATCCGCGCTTTACTTCTGAATTATGGCAGTCTATGCACAAATTGTTTGGTTCGAAACTTGATATGAGCACCGCTTACCACCCACAGACGGATGGTCAGAGTGAGCGCACTATTCAGACACTTGAAGACATGCTGCGGGCATGTGTGATCGATTTTGGGAAGGGATGGGAAAGACACTTGCCGTTAATAGAGTTTTCCTACAACAACAGCTACCACACAAGTATTCAGGCAGCTCCATTCGAAGCATTGTATGGGCGGAAATGTCGTTCTCCTCTCTGTTGGGCGGAAGTAGGTGACAGTCAACTCACAGGTCCTGAACTCATTCTGGAAACTTCGCAAAATATAGCTCGGATAAGGGATCGTATGGCAGCAGCGCGGGATCGTCAGAAAAGTTATGCTAACAAGCGTAGAAAGCCTTTAGAGTTCGAAGTTAATGATCGGGTTATGTTGAAAGTTTCACCGTGGAAGGGCGTTGTACGCTTTGGAAAGCGTGGCAAGCTTAATCCACGTTACGTTGGGCCATTCAAAATCTTAGAGCGGATCGGTAAGGTCGCTTACAGACTCGAGTTACCTGCGGAATTAGGCAATGTTCACGATGTGTTTCACGTTTCCCAACTAAAGAAGTGTCTGGTTGATGAGACACTGGTTGTGCCATTTCAAGAGCTCACGTTGGATGACAAGCTGCAGTTTGTTGAAGAGCCTATTGAAATCATGGATCGGGAGGTCAAGGTGCGTAAGCACAGTCGAATTCCGATTGTTAGAGTTCGTTGGAATTCAAGGCGTGGACCGGAGTTCACGTGGGAACGCGAGGATCAGATGAAACTAAAGTACCCTCACCTCTTTCCCAAAGACAAGGCAGAGTCAAGCAAAACTAGTGAATCTCGGGACGAGATTCCCCTTCAAGTTGGGGATGATGTAACACCTGGGGAAAATCCGCAACAATCTTGAATTGTCACTTCACCCTCTCGTACCTACTTGCTAAATTTCGGGACGAAATTTCTTTCAAGTTGGGGATGATGTGACAACCCGACTTCTTGAGGTTAGTATTATCCTATTTTCCAACTCCCGTGTTGTAGTTACATATCCTAGATCTTTGTGTTAGTGGGTATATGTGCAAACTTGTATTTGTTTATGAGTAACGTATTGGAATATTTGAGTTATACTAAGACATCTTTCAACCCAAGATCCTTCGACCGAAGGATCCTGGAACCGAAAGATCCAACCTTCGAAGGATCCAACCTTCGAGGGATCACGAAGCATAGGAACTAACTTTCGATAACCTTCGATCCGAAACTCTATCTTTCGGAGATCCTTCGAGCCAAGGCCCAGTCTTTCGACTAAAGGCCTTAACCTTCGGCCCAGGCCCAAAACATTACGTATATTAAACGGCAGTCACGTAGTAACGCACAGAACCACTCGAAATTCCAAACCCTAGAAACCTGTGGGCGACGGCAGGAATCAGGAACTCTCTGTGTGATCATCATCATCGTATCATCCGTCATTCGGTCAGTGTTTTATGTTACTTTTGAGATTGTGCGTCTATGTGAAACCCTTGTGTTGTATGTCGTGATAACTGTGTAATTAGATTCAATGATCCGAAACTATTAACCTCTGCGATACCTATACAAGTATGTGTTAACCGATTGTTAGTGGCGTTTGTGCGTTTCGTAACATGGTTGGGGTTATCGGAATGGGTTAGAAGTCGTATAGCGATCACATGATAAAGCGGTTAACTGTTATTTCTTAATTGTTTGTTTGGTTATACATGAATTGTGGAAATCCTTGTGAAATCGTATGAACTGAATGTTAGCAGTTAGATCGTATGATTAGGGTTCTGTAACCGAAAAATGTTGAAACCGTTTGTTAATTGGTAATTGTAACCGAAGGATAGCTGTAGTAGTCGAAGGATAACAGGCATAGTCGAAAGATGAACAGTGAGTTCGAAACATATCTGTTGTGCTCGAAAGATAACTGTGTTAGTCGAAACATATCTGTTGTGCTCGAAACATATCTGTTGTGCTCGAAAGATAGCTGGGTTTGTCGAAACATAACGGGGTTTGTTGAAAGATAACTGTGGTTGTCGAAAGATAGGTCATGTGTCGAATGATATCTGATATGTCGAATGATGATGTGTCGAATGATAACCTATGTGTCGAAAGATGAGTGTGTCGAAAGATGGTTGTTGTGTAGAATAGAAATATGAACCGAAAGATGATACTTGTGTGCACTAGTTTGTGATCAATGTGAAACGATATGTGATGTGCTTGTATGCAACTGACTGTTAAATGTGAATATCATAGGGCTTGGTAAATCACCGTGGTTAAACGAATAATTAATTCTACCGAGCAATCCCAGGTGAGTTCACTACATTCGAGCATGCGTCCCAGTGGTTGGGGACAGTCAGTGGGTATCCCATGGGGGGGATAAGTCTTTGGGTAAAAACGAGTATATTGGTTAATATTCTCACCTATCATCCTTTGTAAGTCCCTCATCGGGTATTAGTTAGTAGCGCTACTTAGGTTTGGCACCCTCACCCCGTGCCTGTAGAGGACGGAGGTGAACTAATGACCCAGTCTGGCCCAGTACTAGATAGGAGTACGTGGGAAGGGCAGTCCGTGAGCCGTCCGTGTTTGGAAATGAGATATTAACAATATTACTTGCATTGGGTATTAAACTGTTTTACATACACCGGGTAACAAACGTTTTCTAAAACTGTGAACTCGCCAGCTTTGTCTGATACGTGTGTTACATGCTCGCAGGTCCTTAGGTACTTTGAAAGCAGGAACTTGCTGGCTGGAGGGCGCGAGTGGTCATGGTTGCTCGAGGGATATATTATCAGACTTTTATTTACTATGTTTGTTTGGATAACGTTTATATTACGCTACATTAACGCTTCCGCTAAACGTATGGTTTTGAATAACGTATGTTGGGATTTTAGTATCTTTAAATAACGAAGTTTTATTTCATACTTGTGATTCAATGTAATTGGTGGCTCATTGCTAGTCGTCACACGCCTAACAGGGACACTCCCTAGGTGGTAATTTTGGGGGTGTGACACGTTTCCTTGATCGCCAGAAAATGTGCAGACTTGGTCAGTCGATCCACGATCACCCAAATGGTATCATTTCCGCATTGAGATCTAGGCAGACCGGTAACGAAATCCATGGAAATTTGTTCCCATTTCCAGTCTTGACTCTCGCACAAGTCAAACATTTGCTGACGTAGGTTGCTATGCTGGCTTTCATACCAGGCCACCAGTATGTAGACCTTAGGTCGTGGTACATCTTATCCGAACCAGGATGTACTGAATAATGAGACATGTGCTTCATCCATCACAAGCTCGCGTAAGTATCCATAAAGTGGAACCCAGATGCGCTCGTTAACATAGTAGGCGCCGTTTTCTTTTTGTTCTAGCCATTGCCTCGATCCTCGTAGGGACTCAGCCCTGATGTTTTCTGCATTCAATGCTTCAACCTGAGCATCGCGAATCTGAGCGGGAAGGTTAGATGGGTTGGTAAGCTGTAACGCACGTACACGCTTAGGTATAGTATCCTTTCGACTGAGAGCGTCGGCCACAACATTGGCTTTGCCCGGATGATACTTGATCACGCATTCGTAATCATTCAAGAGTTTGACCCATCGGTGTTGTCGCATGTTTAATTCCTTTTGCTTGAAGATATGCTCGAGACTCCTGTGATCGGTGTAAATGGTGCACTTGGTACCGTAGAGGTAATGTCTCCATATCTTAAGTGTGAAAACAACTGCTCCCAATTCCAAGTCGTGCGTAGTGTAGTTCCTTTCGTGAACCTTAAGTTGGCACGATGCGTAGGCAATGACCTTGTCACGTTGCATCAACACGCAACCAAGTCCTTGGATGGAAGCGTCACAGTAAACCACAAAATCATCTGTGCCTTCAGGCAAAGTGAGGATAGGCGCGCTACAAAGTCTGTCTTTTAAGTGCTGAAATGCCGATTCCAGTGCATCACCCCAATAATAGGTGACACCCTTCTGAGTGAGTGAAGTGATAGGTTGCGCAATCTTTGAGAAATCCTTGATAAACCTTCTGTAATATCCTACCAATCCCAAGAATTGGCGGATTTCTGTTGGTGTACCGGGTGCAGGCCAGTCCTTGATCGAGTCTACCTTGGATGGATCAACATGAATCCCATCCTTGTTTACTACATGGCCTAGAAAGTGGACTTCAAGAAGCTAGAAGTCACATTTCGAAAACTTGGCATACAACTGCTCTTTTCGAAGAAGTTCCAGAATAAGCCTCAGGTGATGCTCGTGTTCCTCCTGACTCTTAGAATAGATCAGGATGTCGTCGATGAATACAATGACAAACTTATCCAGGTACGGCTTGCACAATCTGTTCATGATATCCATGAAAACCGCAAGTGCATTCGTTAATCCGAAAGGTATAACCAGAAACTCGTAATGGCCGTAATGAGTTATGAATGCTGTTTTAGAGACGTCCTCCTCTCGGACTCTCAGCTGATGGTATCCCGATCTCCAATCAATCTTAGAGTAATAACTCGACCCTTGCAACTGGTCGAATATGTCATCAATGTTGGACTCTGTATGCCCAAGACACATATTAAATTGATGTGGCTAGTACGTATTGATCCAAGTCGAGTCATACCCAAATACAAGCTAGACAAACACTTATACTATTTATTTGTGATATGATCAAACAAATAAATATTAACACTTACAATATTTAGAAATTGGTTTTCTAAATAATCGCACTTGTCAAAGTAATAAATTATATGGATAATTTATTTTGAGAGAATATTTTATTTTGTTATTTAATGGGTTAAATAACATAATAAAAGTAGTATAAGTCTTATAACATGTGTTGTTATAATTTTATAAAAGGTTATAAAATTATATATATATAAGACTTAAATTATTTAAAGAAAATTTTTTTTTTTTTTTTTAAATAAAAGGAGTGGGCCGCCCCCCTCTTCCCAAAAAATTATTGTCCAATGAGGTTCCATGCATGTTGTCATAAATGCATGCATTTTTATTGGATGGTCTTCCCAAGCAAGAAAGGTCCAATGAATGTACATGCATTTTGCATGAATAGATGGAACATGATTGGTTCATTTGGGTGGGCATTCTCTCTCATATCTTATAAGAGATTTGTATGACAAATTAACTAGAAATGAACTTGAGAAGACATACTTGAACTCTCTAAAAAATCGGCCAAGTAATGCCAATTTTGAGGAGATGATTTTCAAAAAGGAACTTGCAAAAGGTATCTCAAATTTTTGGCCAAAGGGTGGTTGATCAAGAGAACTTTCAAGTTCATAAATCAAGTGCAAGAACTCAACAACCTCCTCTCATATTTTCGGCCATATGATGGTTACAAGAGGGTTTCAATAGTGAGTTCATAAGTGTAGAAATCCTAGCTAAACATAAGGTGTTTGTTGGAAGGCTTGGGGTATACAAGCTTGAGGTCTTCTACACTTGAAGTCAACCATTCAAGAAGCATCATCTTCTTCATATCCTCTACTCCTTGGAAGGTAGTATTCTAAACACTCTATGGTTGTGTTTTTTTTTTTTTTGATAGCATGCATATTCGTATATGGATCCGGGGATTGGGTTTTACATATAAAATGGTTTTTATATCTTGAAAGTAAACGTGTTTTAAATATTTTTCCCGCTGCGTTTTTATTTTATATGGATAAAATACTTTGATAAACATGTGAAAAACCCAACAATGGCATCTAGAGCCGCTTATATGAGTGCATGCTTCATAGGATATGAAATTTTCGGGTTTCGGGTTTGGTTAAAACCCTATGGCCGAAATTTTATATATGGTTATCCTTTTGTTTTTCAAGATTATATTCTTACATGCATATATGAATCTTGAAAAATTATTTCATTTGGATGATTATTTTTTTGTTTGGACAAAACCCACAATTTTCGGTTTTTCATTCTTGACCGAAAAATTGTAGGTTGTAAAAAAAAAAGGAAACCATTTTGCTTATTGAAATTTATATATATGTGGATATATATATTTTTGGTGTTCATAACCTAGCCATGACCTTGTGTGAATATGTTGAATATTTGTGTTTGTGATTTATATTTAATTATTTCAATGGGTTGTAATAATTATTATTTTTGTTCTTCCATTTGTAAGATATGTAATTTATTTATTTTTGGTATGTAAAATAAATAGATTAGGTGCATTTTATTTTACTAGAAAAATGTATTAGGATATTTTTTTTTGTAAAAGAAGATGCACATAAAAATGCGGTTTTGGTTTTGGCTATTTTCGGGCCTAAAGGACTTCACGGTTCTTAACGGGATTTTAGCCCGATAACCAAAACACATTTTAAAGTCCAAAGGAGTTTGGACCTGAATATAAAAGACATTTGGAAGCCCAAAGAATGTGAAGAAATCACAACACAAGATGGAGACTTGAAGCATTCGGATGCGGGATCAAGTGGGAGTTCAACGACACATTATTTGTGTCAATATTCACCCCTTAGGAAGGACCTTTTGGCACACGTGTTTCGGCTAACAAGTTTGTCAAAATAGTTGGCTATGGTTATGCACCTATTGATATATGTGTTGTGCTTGTGTGGTTGTTTATTTTGTTGTTTGATGATATTTGGATATGCATGCTTAACAAACTAATAATCAACAACAAGCTTAAAATTGGTTCTTTAAAAGATCATTAAAATTGGTTAATAAAAGGTTATTAAAAATTAATGATTTTATAATAAAATGGGTTTTATTAAAAAGAACCTTGAAAATTTATTTTCACTAACGTACCAAGGATTTGAATGCATGCAAATGCATGGTACATAAAGTTTTCTAAAACTCAAAATCCCTTTTATAAAACAAGTTAAACACCATCCTTTTATACAACACTCGAATCACTTGGGAACTCTTTTGTGGGATAAAGGTCACCTAACCATATTTGAGGGAACTTGTATGTTCGAGGTGGGTTTACCATGTTTGTGGGATAAAGGTCACCTAACCACTTATGTGTATAAACTCACATGTGTGTGTAAGTTGGACGACTTGATTTGGAAACCATGAACTAAGGGTCACCAAAGCATGGGGAACAAAGGTGTTGATGGGATTAAACATGCCAACTAAACATAAAGATGTTTAACCGATCCCATATGGCTAGAAGTTGCAAAGAGTTGCAATTGTCAAACGTTGACTACCTTGTTAATTTAAATAGAGGGATAAAGGTCACCTAACCAATATTTAAATGTAACGTTGGATTCTAGATTTTAATTATTAATTGTCTATGAGACACAAAAGGGTATTAATGATTAAAACATAATAATATCGAAAATACTAAAATTGAACCTTATAAAATTTTGTAGATGGCCGCTAACAATATTACCCAAACCGTCCGTAACCTATCATTGAAAACGATCCTAATCCCGATGAACATCTTATGGAAGATGAGGATGCCTATAACGATTGGATTAAGTATATCGAGGATACTACGCAAGCCTCTTGCCTCATGTTAGGAATTATGATTCCCGAGATTCAAAAGGATTTTTGAACATCATGAGCATACGACATGATTACCCAATTGTAGGAAATTTTCCTAAGGGTAGAACGCTTCGAAACGATTCGAGCGTTCCATGCATGTCGAATGGAGGAAACCCAATCGGACTCATCTTATGTCTTTAAGATAAAAGCCACATTGATCACCTCGAAAGGCTCAATATGGATAAAAGGGTTTTATCCATTCTAACGATCAATGAGGGTGGTAACTAGAAAGGGCATCACCCCGACACCAAAGCAAATGTTGCAAATGGGAATGGGAAATTTAAAGGGAAAAAGAAAAACTAAAGCGAAACCAATGAAACCAAACGAAGAGAAGGCAAAGATTGTCATGCATGATCCATGCTTTGAGTGTGTTGAGATAGGGCATTTAAATAGGAATTGTCCAACCTATCTTAAAGAGTTAAAAAAAACAAGAGGGATGCTAGGCAAACCTCAGGTACAATCTTAATGATACATATTGACCTTAATGTTGTTTCTTCTAACACATGGGTATTAGATACCGGATGTGGAACTCATGTTTGCAATTCGTTGCAATAGGTTCAAAAGAAATAAACAAGAAAGGAGACTATGTTTTGAAACTTCCAAATGATTTGGAAATTGTTTTAAAATGTCTTGAATGCTCCTAGTTTGACTAGGAACATTATTTAAGTTTCCCTTTTGAGACAATATGTTTTGATTTAAAGTTTGTAAACAATGACATTTATATTGATGAATGACATGTTTTACTTAAAAGTTATGCTTTCAAATGGTATTTATGAATTGGTTCATAATAATACATCATTTGATAGTTCGATGTACCAAGCAATCACCAAGAAACTCAAAATGGATTTGAGTGAGACCTATCTTTGGCATTATCGCCTTGGTCATATAAACAGAATCGCATATAAAAACTTCGAAAGAATTGTCTTTTGGAAACAAATGAAATTGGTTCATTTGATACATGCGAATCTTGTTTATAAGGTAAAATGACCAAGTAATCCCTTAATGGGAAAGGGTAAAAGATTTATTAGGTATCATACACTTGGATGTATGTGATCCTTTTAAGCCAATGACTAGGAATGGTGAAAGATACTTCATTAATTTTACCGACAACTATAGTAGTTATGGTTATGTGTACTTGCTAAGACACAGTGTTAAAGTTTTGAAATGTTCAAAGTCTTCAAAAGGTGAAGTGCAAAATTAACTCAATCAAAGTTCTTCGTTTTGATAGAGGAGGAATCAAACTCTATTTGGATATGGTTCGATCTATGATGGCTAGGAGCGCATCATCTCTATCATGTGGGGTTACGCTTAGCTCTCCGTGGTCCGTATATTGAATATGGCCCAAAACCAAGAAAGTGGATATGAAACCCTTTTGAAATATGGGATGGAAGGGTTCCATCATTATCATATTTAAAGTTAAGGGGTTGTAAAGCTTATGTTAAGCTATACACCTCAAATAAATTGAAAGTCCGATCCAGTAAGTGTATCTTCGTAGGATATCCTAAAGATGGTATAGGATATTAATTCTACGATCCAACAGAGCAAAAGGTATTTGTTGCTCGAAAGGCTAAGTTCTTGGAAGCTAAGTTCCTTATGGAAGGAGCTAGTAGAACAGTGGAACTTGATGAGGATCAAGAACCACAACCCGATACACGTTTGGTTGATACTAGCACTCAACAAGAGGTTGTTGAAAATGATCAAATGGTTGATCAACATACACAAAACGTTCGCAGATCTGGTAGAATAAATAGTCCACCTGAAAGATATGGATTTTTCATAGATGGATGCTACGTGGTAGATTCAGGTGAATCAACCACATACCATGATGCAATGTCAAAATTCGATTGTGACAAATGGCTTGAAGCCATGAACGTAAAGATGCAGTCCATGTATAACAACCAATTATGAGAATTGGTAGTAGCATCTCTTAACTCCAAAGTAGTTGGAACTAAGTAGGTTTTCAAGAAGAAAACTGATATGCATGGTAACTTGGATACTTACAAAGCAAGACTTGTAGCAAAAGGTTTCACTCAAACTCAAGGGATTGATTATGATGAGACCTTCTCAGCTGTGGCGATGCTAAAGTCAATCATGATATTATTTGCCATAGCCGCATATTATGACTATGAGATCTGGCAATTGGATGTCAAAACGGCATTTCTCAATGGATATCTTGATGAAGATGTCTATATGGTTCAGCCTGAAGGTTTTGTCGATCCAAAACATCCTGACAAAGTATGCAAGTTAAAGAAATCAATCTATGGATTGAAACAAGCATCTAGAAGTTGGAATCACCGTTTTGATGAAGAAATTAAGAATTTTGGATTCATCAAGAACGGCGATGAAGCTTGTGTGTATAAGAAGGCTAGTGGGAGCATCATCACTTTCTTAGTACTGTATGTCGATGACATTCTACTATTTGGGAATGACATTCCAACCATGGTAGGTGTAAAAGCCTGGCTTGGAAGTTGGTTTTCCATTAAGGATCATGGTGAAGTCGCCTATAGGAATAAAGATCTATAGGGATAGATCAAGGCGCTTGATAGGTTTAAGCTAAAGTGCATACATTGACAAAGTCTTGAAAAGGTTCAAGATGGAGAACTCTGTGAAAGGTTTGGTACCTATTAGAGAGAGGACAATATTGAGTACGTCTCAATGTCCAAGCTCAAAGGATAAGCAAGAAAGAATGAAAGGAATCCCATATGCGTCCGCTATAGGATTCATTATGTATGTAATGATATGCACTAGACCGGACATGTTATGCGCATTAGGCATAACGAAAGGATACCAGCGAGTAACAGTCATTGGGTGACTGCTAAAAATATATTGAAATACCTTAGAAGGACTAAGGATATATTTCTAATATATGAATCTGGTGAAGAAGAACTCGTTGTAAAAGGTTACAGAGATGCGAGTTTCGGAATTCATTGTAAAGGGTTACACGGATATGAGTTTCCAAACTGATCGAGATGATCTTTGAACACAATCAGGGTAGCATTGTCCACTACAAAATCAGAATACATCGCCGCTTTATTGATCGAGATGATTCATGCGGATCTGCCACTTGAATTATTTCCGATATAGGGGTAGTCCCAACCATTCAGGACCCCTAGAAATCTTTGTAATAACGATGGTATGATTGCTCAAATCAAGGAACCTCGTGTACATCAAAAGACTAGGCACATTGAGCGGAATTTCAACCACATAAGGGATGAAGTTGAAAAAGAAAAGATATGTATTCGCAAAGTTCACACTGATCAAAATGTTGCGGATCCACTCACGAAGCTCCTTGAACGGGCAAAGCATGAAGGGTCATACTTGTGCCTAAGGACTTCGATATTCTAGTGATTGGATTTGATCTATTTTGTATTTGGATATTGGAACAATTGTTATTATAACTCTTTATGGTATGTTGAGTTATGTTCCATTTTAGCATGTTTAAATCCATGAATAAGTTACTTATTCTAAATGTCCGTAGTCGATCATACTTGTGGGAACAAATATGAATGTAAGACTATTATGAATTTGGATTGGTGGATATTCATTAGATATGAATATAGAGCAAAGTGTTGCTGCCAAAGTTCATAGATATTTGTGGGATACAAATATTGGACTGACTCGCTCTCAAATATTACTACATGGAATCATCTGTGATTGATCATAAGTAAATTTGAGTAAAGGAGAATATCATAGTATCCTCTGACCTGAGACACATATTGGGTCTTGATATTCATCAAATATTATGCCTTGACTTATTTCTTCGCTGTCAGTAATATGGCAGTACACAAGGCTAAGCTCAGGTATGGTACAAGGTGATTGTGAGAGACATATGTAGTCAAGAAGGGATTTGTTCCTCTTATTCGTTGAGAGCAAGATGTCTAAGGCCTGCTAAAGTTAAATCAACAGAGAGTGATCACTCTATGTCTCTGGATTTAACATGACATCTGCAACGAAAGGATAAATGATAGATTCACCTAAATCATTTTCAAGTAGGGGACTTGAAGGGGATGATGTTAATGAATGGCACATATAGTCATACGTATTAGGGGTAGTAAACCGTAGTTAGGCGTTATTTACTGCTTGCATCAATCTTCTATGTATCTTGTGCAAGTGGGGGATTGTTGGACTCTGTATGCCCAAGACACATATTAAATTGATGTGGCTAGTACGTATTGATCCAAGTCGAGTCATACCCAAATACAAGCTAGACAAACACTTATACTATTTATTTGTGATATGATCAAACAAATAAATATTAACACTTACAATATTTAGAAATTGGTTTTCTAAATAATCGCACTTGTCAAAGTAATAAATTATATGGATAATTTATTTTGAGAGAATATTTTATTTTGTTATTTAATGGGTTAAATAACATAATAAAAGTAGTATAAGTCTTATAACATGTGTTGTTATAATTTTATAAAAGGTTATAAAATTATATATATATAAGACTTAAATTATTTAAAGAAATTTTTTTTTTTTTTTTTTTAAATAAAAGGAGTGGGCCGCCCCCTTCTTCCCAAAAAATTCTTGTCCAATGAGGTTCCATGCATGTTGTCATAAATGCATGCATTTTTATTGGATGGTCTTCCCAAGCAAGAAAGGTCCAATGAATGTACATGCATTTTGCATGAATAGATGGAACATGATTGGTTCATTTGGGTGGGCATTCTCTCTCATATCTTATAAGAGATTTGTATGACAAATTAACTAGAAATGAACTTGAGAAGACATACTTGAACTCTCTAAAAAATCGGCCAAGTAATGCCAATTTTGAGGAGATGATTTTCAAAAAGGAACTTGCAAAAGGTATCTCAAATTTTTGGCCAAAGGGTGGTTGATCAAGAGAACTTTCAAGTTCATAAATCAAGTGCAAGAACTCAACAACCTCCTCTCATATTTTCGGCCATATGATGGTTACAAGAGGGTTTCAATAGTGAGTTCATAAGTGTAGAAATCCTAGCTAAACATAAGGTGTTTGTTGGAAGGCTTGGGGTATACAAGCTTGAGGTCTTCTACACTTGAAGTCAACCATTCAAGAAGCATCATCTTCTTCATATCCTCTACTCCTTGGAAGGTAGTATTCTAAACACTCTATGGTTGTGTTTTTTTTTTTTTTTTTGATAGCATGCATATTCGTATATGGATCCGGGGATTGGGTTTTACATATAAAATGGTTTTTATATCTTGAAAGTAAACGTGTTTTAAATATTTTTCCCGCTGCGTTTTTATTTTATATGGATAAAATACTTTGATAAACATGTGAAAAACCCAACAATCAATGCATGGAAGAGGATAACAATTCTTCACGGTCACCTTGTTGAGTTCGCGGTAGTCGATGCACATTCTGAAGGTACCGTTTTTCTTCTTCACAAATAACACTGGAGCTCCCCAAGGCGAAGAGCTAGGACGTATGAAACCCTTTTCCAAGAGTTCTTGTAGTTGCGTGGACAGTTCTTCAAGTTCTGATGGAGTTAGACGATAAGGCGCTCGAGCTATAGGCGCTGCACCACGAGCTAGCTCGATTTGGAATTCAACTTGACAATGAGGCGGAAGACCAGATAATTCCTCAGGAAATACCTCAGGAAAATCACGTACAATAGGTATGTCTTCTATCTTCCTTTCTTCTGAGGATGTATCAGAAACGAGGGCTAGAATAGCAGTGTGGCCCTTTCGCAAACACTTCTAGGCCTTAAGAAAAAAGATGATGCCCACAACGGCACCACTCTTGTCGCCACGAATTACGTGAGGTTCTTTACCAGAACGAGGGATGCGAACAATCTTCTCCTTGCAAAGAATTTCCGCTTGCTGATGAGATAACCAATCCATCCCAATAACAACATCGAAACTACCCAGAATGATAGGAATAAGATCGATAGAGAAGGTCTGACCAGCTAGGACGAGGTTATAGCCCTTAACTATGTGTGTGGCTTCAAGACTTTTACCGTTTGCTATTTCTACCGTGTGTTTGGTGTTCAGAAGCGTTGGAGTGCGGTTAAGCATTTGGCTAACTTTTAAGGACACATAACTAGTATCGGCACCCGAATCAAATAAAACAGTAAGAAAGAAATCGTCTAGAAGAAACTTACCCATCACAATGTTAGGATCGTTCCTTGCATCACCCTGACCAATCACGAAGGCATGACCTCAGGCGCCATTGCCGTTATTGTTACCTCCGTTGTTGCCTCCATTGTTGCCTCCATTGTTGTTCCTGTTTCCTTGGTTGTTGTTCTAATTCTGGTTCAGCTGAGGGCAGTTCCTCTTAAAGTGGCCTTCAGCGCGACACTGAAAGCATCCTTTATTGCCCTGCTGTTGCTGCTGCTGCTGCTGGTGATTCTGTGGAGCTTGTTGTTGCTGTTGGCGATTCTGATTTGCAAGACGTGGGCTCCTGCAATCCTTGGCTTCATGGCCCAGCTTGTTACATCTCAGACAACGACCCTTGTAGTACTGCCCGCTATGATGCTTGTTGCACTTGTTGTACTTGGGATGGTTTCCTCGGTATCCACCCTGTCCTTGACTACCAGAAGATTGCTGACCAGGACTCTGGTGGTCATCAATCTTTCGCTGCTGGGACTAAACTAAAGTGGAACCCTTGCCTGAATTTCCATCCCACTTGCGCTTGTTATCATTGGGAGCATCAGAAGTAGTAGTAGCGCTAATACGCTTGGGCAGCCTGTTCTGCTCAACTGCCTGATCAGTGAGACGATGAGCCAACCAAATGACTTGCTGAATGGTGCTAAGATTAGCTGAGGTCACGTGGCTCTGAATTTCTGGCACCAAACCCTTATGGTACAGCTCGATACGCTTGATAGGAGGATCTGCCATAGTGGGACACAAGATAGCTAGTTCATTCGATCTCTTTGTGTAAGCTTTGATCTCAGACCCCGTCATCTTCAAGTTGAAAAAATCCACCTCTAGCTTGTGGATGTCATCACGACTACAATACTCTTCCTTGATCAAATCTTTGAAGTCATTCCATGGGGTGGCATTGGCAACCGCCAGCCCTAGCAATTGAACCTGGGCTTTCCACCAGGTTAACGCAGCACCTTCAAGTGTTCCAGTAGCAAATTTCACCCTACGATCTTCAGGGCATCCGCACATCTCAAAAACAGACTCAATCTTCTCGAACCAGTGAAGAAGGCCTACAGCTCCTTCTGTGCCGCTGAAAGTACTAGGTTGGCAATCCATGAATGTTTTGAACGTGCACACAGGAGGCTGAGCATGTTGAACTGTTACCCGAGAATAAAAGACAAGGTTAAGCACGACAGTCAGTTCGTGAAGGTAGGATCTAAACGTCCTAAGACTGGTTGATATGGCAGGCTATACCTCCTGCAGGGACAGCTGCGAGTGCCTCAGCAACTCGTCCATTGATCAAAGCCGTCAACTGGGCTTGAGTTAGGTTGATATGCCCTCCGCGTCCGTTCATGATCTTCACAACGAAGCACGTAAGTGAGAAAAGTGTCGCGAAAGTGCGTAAGTGGGGGACGACAGAAGAGAGTAAGCACACAGGGTTCAAATAGCAGTTATCACGTTAATCAATGCACAGTGTGAACTATCTAACCGACAATATAACATAAATCATACCACCTATTGTGTCGAGTCTTGCACATGGAGCGAAGCGTCGTTGTGGATCGTTGAGCACTGTACCGGTTATAGTCTGGTTTTGTCAAAAAGCTTTTCCCTTTTTAAAACCAAGTTCACTATAACCAATGGCTCTGATACCAATCTCTCACACCCCCAAAATCCACACGCGAAGTATCACTGCTTGGAGGCTTGACGTGACCAGGATCGAGCCACCAAAGCATTAAACATAAAACCAAAGCATAAGTTCATAGTTCATAAGTTTAAAGTTCAGATAGTAAGTTTAATAGGTTCGTATGGATTAAATATTAAGCACGGGACATAATAGTCCGTACCCACAATGGCAACCTCCTCGTGCAAGCTCCGTAAGTATCTAACGACCTGTAAGGCATGTAACAACGAGTCAACAACAAAGTTGAGTGAGTTCACGTTTAGTTGTTTAGTTTTAAGTTGTTTTCTGAAAATGTGGTTTGAATTTCGTTGGCTTATTTTCCGTGGAGGTTACCCTATAGTTGAAAGTATGTTTAACCAGTTCCTTGTATTACCCAAACCATATCCATAATCAGTGGGGGCTTCCCCATGTGAACCACTAGACCGTACCATATCGACAACTGACGAACGTTAAATGTGCCCTACGTCAATGTCTATCACCACTGACAGTTTGCCATAGTCCATTAGTACACGCCCGTCCGAACGGCATGGTGTGAGGTTTGCTAAACCTAATAGCGCTATTAACTAATGACCCGCTCACCATCAGCCTCGGCGATTAAGTCGATATAAGATGAGGGACTGAATGATAGAGTTTTGTCTAGTAAGTTTTAAGGTTGTTGTCCTACCCAAGGAGGACGAACGTACGTATTCTACCCAAGTAGAATACGCAGAATTAATATTGACATCCTACCTATGGAGGATGGCCGTACATATCCTACCCAAGGAGGACATGTAGATTCCATTTTTAAATTCTTAACCCATTCCCAACCACCGGGAATCACATGCCTTAGAAAGTGTGTGAACTCAACTTTGGTTGCTCGGTTTGACTCTCAAATGTAGCTAAAAGTCAATGTCAGTCAATCGCGTCCTAATATGATTACCAGTTAGTTTATTAGTGACTTCAAATAAGCACGAAGTTCCTACATGCATCTACCACATAACATACACTCACTTTAACGGTTCATGCCCATATAAACTTCCCCGTCTATTCCCATTCATAAGCAAACATACGACATTGCACATAACACTTTCATTGACATATAACATATTAGATCATCCTCAGATAACATACTCGACATTTAGACATGCAAATTACTACTTAAGTCATTTCAGCTTTAATATCCAAAACTGGGCTGTTTTCAGGCATTTTAATCAAATAGTTAACTTACTCCAAAAATTCCCTACTTTTTAAAGAAGGTGCTAAACGATCCAGATATTATTGTGTAAAAATCTCGGGATCCAATTCATTACCAATATTTTATGAAAAATCATTTACCCGACTCAAATCAGATTCGTCACTTTCTGACTGCAGTCCACGGAAAAATTCATTTAAAAATCATCGTAAGTCCGATTGACAAAATTCCAGTGGGAGAATTACAATGACAACAGTGTTCATCTACAGTACAAATTTCAGGACCTAATTCAACACAGATTTCAGGTTATGACGAAAAACATAACACACATATTCTGCAGTAAAAACGCAGCTTGAGCTACTGTCCAAAAACGGACCTTTAAAAATAGTATATTAAGTCCAAAAATTATGATTCCAATGCCATTAGAACCGTATTTCGAAATAGCACATCATAGACTCAAAAAAATCAATTTTTCATTAAATATCGACCTGTTTACAGCCAGTTGAAGTTGGCTGGAAATGCAAATCAGCATGCTTTTTAGAGTTTAAATGTTACTAAAACGCATCAACAAATGTCCTAACAACGGGTTTATCAAGAAATCAATGATCAAACATCATGCATGCTTTAGCCAAACTTAATCCAACCAGATTTCATCATAAAGTAAACTTATGTTCATATTCTTTGTTCATTTTCTTTTTATGTTCTTGTGTTAAATATCAACTACAATCTTTCGAATAATCAATGTAGAAGTAATCAAGAGTTAAATCGAAGACTTATAACTAGCACAAAGGCTAGGGATGAACTTGTGAACAAAGATTGGTGATGAAAATGGAGTGAGAAAGCAAGGTGTGATGCTCCTTCAAGACCTCCAAGCTTCAAGCTTAACAAGACTCCTTCTAGCACTTGATTTGAACTTGAAAATGGAACAAGTGAATGAATGTTGAACTGGTGGTGGTGGTGGCGATTATGAGCAGCCAAGAGGGAGAGAGAGAGTGGAGAAGATGAAGTGAATTTGTAGAGAGAGTGTCTGATATGATGATATGGTGATCTCTAGCCCAACCTACATGTAATCATTCATATTTGTTGGCAAGTGCAACAAATAAAGAGGTCCAATCAAAATTAAAAGGAATATTTAGTTGGGGATTTGGTGATGATGAGGTGGGTCCCTCCTTGGAGCCAAAATAGTGATAGGGGGGGGGAGGGGTAAATTGTAAGTTTTGATTATAAGTGGGTATTTAGTTAGGAGGTTAAGTGTTTTATCTAGGGTATTATGTGGATGACATATTTTCATAGAGTGTTGGGATATTTGAGACCATAATTAGTTAAAAATAATAAAATAATGTTTCTGACAAAATTTTGGTGTTTCGGGTAATGTCCGGTTGTTCGGTTAAGTACCATTCCGTTAATGTGTTAAATTGTACCGTATAGTGTCTTTTATGCATCTTTTGTAACACAATTAATTCTCAACACATAGAAAAACACATAGGTTCATTTAGTCAATTTTTCTGCACAATCAATAAGCACAATTTAATATTAATTAATCGTACGGATACCTGTAATTATGAGGGTTGTCACAACTAAGACTTCCATCAAAAGTGTCACACCCCGGCCGCGTATAACATGCAACCGCGGCGGAAACGCCGGGGAGTGTTGTGGACAGAATTAAATTGTTTCATGACCATGGCATACAAGTTGTATTTTATTTATAAACAAAGGTGTTACATTGTCTTGGAAAGAGAGTACGGATATTTAAAACATAATTAAGCTAGTTCAAACTTCATTTTTTTTAGGCTCTAAGGCACAGGTCCGCCCTAGAATCATGATCATCGTCCTATGGAATAGCTCCTGAAAACACATGTGAAAGTAGGTACGTCAGCATAAAAATGCCTGTGAGATACATAGGTTTTGTGAAAATGGGATTCATGACTTGAGTTTTAAAGAATGTTTAATAACAGTCAGTCATGAACCTTGTAATTTGTTTTGCTTTGTAAATCATTTGAAAAACGATAACATCAAACGATATGCATAGATAAGTGCAAGGTTAAACGAATAACCCAGTAAAATGAGTTGAATAAGATAAGTTGTTTGTGAAAATAATGTCTTGTGAAGAATATGTTACTTCTGTAAAGTGTAATGTGTCTAAACTGAAATGACTTAGATAACGCCACGATATGTAATATTATACAAACATTTATATATAGGAAGTACCAGCGGCGTATCCACCATGTTTGTATCATATTACATATGCCACGTTACTTAAATCATTTACCCAAACCAATCCACCATGTAAATTGTTCATGTGTAAACCAAATGTCAAGTGTTATTGTAAACCATGTCAAATGTTTATGTTCAAATGCAAACCACCAAATGTGTATGTCAATGTCGACGTGTTTATGTTCAATGTAAATCATGTATTGTGCATCCCAAAATGTATCATGTATGGTAAGCGAAATGTATCAACTTAAACCATATGCACAAAACAAGTCGTTGAAGTAAAACGTGGTTTAAATCAACGTTATGTTCTGCGGAAAATGCATGCTCTATTGATATTAACATTTATGCGGTATTGTAAACTATGCATACATCCAAGCCTTGAGACTGCGGCGATAAACCCTTAAACAAATTAAAGGTTTATCTATGTTATGTATATCGAATTCGGTCATTCCTTCCAGTCCTATCAAACCCAGGACTTCAGGAATGGGAGTTGTCAATTCCTATGGTACCACTACCTACTAACGAACGGCGTAGCTAGTGTTAATGAATGTATTGTCCCATGTTAAACAACCCAAATGTCATAACAAAATGAAGGCATGTGCCCATATGCTGAGTAAACATATGCAGCAGAAATGTTCGTGTAAATCAATGTGTCCATATGCTGAGTAAACATATGCAACAGAAATGTTCATGTAAATCGATGTGCCCATATGCTGAGTAAACATATGCAGCAGAAATGTAATGTAAATCAATGTACTAAGTATGCACACAATGGGCATACATAGCATAAAATGTAATGAAATCATGTACTATAATGTACTAATGAGCATAGCAGATATACGATGTGAAAACATGGAAAGCATGAAAGTAACAAGTAGGCACATGTGTTTCACCCCAAAACAGTTTGGAAAACAGTAAAAGAGGGGTTCTATGTACTCACCTGAGATTGCTTTGTTGTTCTTGTGAAATAACCAGGTAATGCGAGAGGTCACGGAATATCAACGGCACCTAATAGGTAGCTATGTTAATATACCGGACCAAATCGGAAGATCGGATAGTACGCGGGTTCGTAAACCAAACGAGTATGGAGACTCGTGTAATATGGTTCAACAAAGCCTACATACTAAAATGAAACTTAACCTAAGTGCTTACGGTCCATCACGACCCGTTGAGGTAGCTTATGCCACCCTAACGCGTCATTCGCGTAGAACGCGTATGGAACGCCTAACATCGTGACCACAAGGTATAACCTCGGAAGGTTATAGCTATGGTCACCTAATGTGTTTGGTCGGATCCTAAAGATCGACCAAATGGGTCGGGTTCGAAAGTATAAGCGATGGTTTAGATCACTTACCTTACGACCCTATATAAGCACTATACTAAACGTGACGAGCTAAGCATGTTAGAACATGCTTAACTAAGTTTAGAAAACAGGTTTGACATCAAAACAAACGGCTTTGATGCCCACGAGTAGTTTGGTTACAAAACACGCAAGAATGCGCATTTTGGCCGAAACTACGACTCGTCACTAAGCCTAGATAACGGGGTAATCAGTAGGTATGGTCACTACGGACCATGACCATCGTGATCACGCTCACGTTATGAAGTTCCATGAACTTCGCATCGACCATAAGCTGGTCAATGCAGAAAGTCAACTAAACGTTGACTTTCGGACTCGAAAAGTGAATAAAAGAGCGAAAGAAGACTTACGGAGGGTCCCCGAGTGCAAATCAAGACCAAACAGCTCAGGTATGAAACAATGGTTTCAACTTAGAGCTTTAGGATCTGATTTTGTGATTTTTACACTAAAGGGGGGGGGGTATTTATAGGAAAAGTGGAACCGTTAGGATCGTTTTATCGAATATCGAGCCTTGATCACGTGCGTACATGTGTCCAGTGGATAAGTTCAGTGAACTTGACTCTTGGCTCTTCGTTGGGTGAAAAGGCATCGCCCTTTGATCGAACGAAAGGCCAGATTCTGCATTAAATGCAAAATCTTTCTGTCAGACATCCCCACGCGGCCCGCCTCACATTTGGGCAAAACTCACGCGGGCCGCCTGGCCCTCTCTGATCTGCACCACTTGCAGAATTTACACATTTGGTCCCTGTTGCGTGTTTAAGCTATTTCCAACCCTTTTAAGACCTGTAAAGCCATCTTTAAGGCCCTAAAATGATGCCTAAACATTGTGGACATGAAACATGCCCAAAAATATGTCGGATGTCGGTTCGTTTGGCCGTGCGATCGCGATGTTCGCTTAATTACGACGGAATGCGCATAAGCGTGAAAGACGATCCAAATGACGCGACGAATGGATTTTTCTCATGCCAAACACTAAGGCATAATATAAGGATGCTTACATAAATTTTTGGATGTCCGGATGTATTCAGAACGTAAGTTATGCGCGAAAGTGCAAACTTATGCATTTTTTGACACTTTTAGTCCCTGAATGGTCCAAAAGTTTGTTTTAGCATACCAAACCCCTCAAAGCCTATTTCTAAGCTATGTAAAGGATATTTATGGTATTTTTAACTTATGGACATGTTCCGGAATGTCCGTTACAGTTCAAATTGGCATACTTTCGCAGTTTGTCAAGTTTAGTCCCTGTAAGCGAATTAACTTGTTTTTGCTATACCAAAGCCTTCAAAACTTATTTCTAAGTTATGTAAAGGTTATTTAAGGTACGTTGAGTATATGTTGATGTTCCGGAGTATTTGTCGCATTAAACTGAGTACGTTTACGCACTAGTTAACGTATAGCTCTCCAGAAAGCCATGTAGAGTTTGAAATTGAACAAAAGTCAAAACACGAAAAATGTAAAACACAATGAAACAAACATTGGGATCAAATAACATTATTTTATTGATAATTGAACTGTTCACAATGATTACAGGCACAGATGTTACAGTCTCCCCTACTTGTGGAAATTTCGTCCCGAAATTTATTTAGAGGAAACTCGTGGAAACAGATGCGGATATTTTGCCTTCATTTGATCTTCACGTTCCCAAGTAAACTCGGGTCCACGCTTAGATTCCCAACGAACCTTGACCAAAGGAATGCGCTTGCGTTTGAGCCACTTGACTTCACGTTCCATGATTTCTACCGGTTTCTCAACAAATTTCAGTGTTTTATCAACACGAATTTCATCAAGCGGTATGTGGAGGTTCTCATCGACTAAACACCTCTTGAGATTGGATACGTGAAAGGTTGGATGAACATTTCCAAGTTCAGGAGGTAACTCAAGTCTGTAGGCTACCTTACCGATTCTTTCGACGATCTTGAATGGTCCAACGTATCTAGGTGCAAGTTTTCCTTTCTTTCCGAATCTGATCACACCTTTCCAAGGTGAGACCTTAAGTAATACACGATCACCGACTTGAAAATCCAAGGGCTTGCGTTTTAAGTCCGCGTAGTTCTTCTGAGGGCTTCTAGCTGTCTGAAGGTTATCACGAACTTTCTTTACCTTATCTGTTGTCTCTAAAATGAGGGCAGGTCCAGTAAGCTGAGCCTCGCCAATCTCATTCCAGCATACTGGTGAACGACATTTTCGACCATAGAGAGCCTCGAAAGGAGCCATGTTGATGCTGGAGTGATAACTGTTGTTGTAGGAGAATTCAATCAATGGAAGATGTGAATCCCAACTACCACCAAAATCGATCACACAAGCTCTAAGCATATCCTCCAGTGTCTGGATTGTTCTTTCAGATTGACCATCCGTTTGCGGATGATAAGCTGTGCTCAGATTAAGTTGGGACCCCATAGCAGATTGCATGGTTCTCCAAAAGTGAGAAGTGAAACGAGCATCTCTGTCAGAAATGATGTTCAAAGGAACACCATGTCGTGCTACAATTTCATCCACGTAGATTTGAGCAAGTTTGTCAGCCGAAAAATCCTCACGGATTGGCAAGAAATGCGCTGATTTGGTAAGACGATCAACGACTACCCAGATGGCATCGTGACCTTTCTTTGTGCGCGGAAGTTTAGTAATGAGATCCATAGTAATGTTTTCCCATTTCCAAACTGGGATCTCTGGTTGTTCCAATAAGCCAGAAGGACGCTGATGTTCAGCCTTAACCTTAAGACAAGTAAGGCATTTGGATACGTATAAGGCAATGTCTTTCTTCATACCAGGCCACCAATACTGAATACGAAGATCCTTATACATCTTATCTGAGCCAGGATGAATAGAATAACGAGACTTATGGGCTTCATCCATAAGCAAGGTACGAAGATCATCTTGGCTTGGGACCCACAAACGGTCCATGAAATAATATGATCCATTGTCCTTCAGCTCTAAAGCAGGAGTTATGTGATAAGGAAATTCCTTATCCATTAAACCTTGTGAAACACAAGCTTGTTGAGCCTGAGAAATACGTGCTTGGATGTCGGTTTGAATAACAGATTGGACACGAACACAATGAAGCTTAATATGTTCCTTGCGACTCAATGCATCGGCTACGACATTCGCCTTACCAGGATGGTAGCGAATCACGCAGTCGTAGTCGTTTAGAAGTTCAACCCAACGTCTTTGCCTCATGTTGAGTTCCTTTTGATTGAAGATATGTTGAAGACTTTTGTGGTCAGTGAAAACCACACATTTTGTTCCGTACAAATAGTGTCTCCAGATCTTAAGAGCGAAGACAACTGCACCCAACTCAAGATCATGAGTGGTGTAGTTTTTCTCATGTATCTTCAACTGCCTTGATGCGTATGCTATGACTTTGTTTCTTTGCATCAGGACGCAGCCAAGTCCTAATTTAGATGCGTCGCAATAAACGACGAAATCATCGTTGCCCTCAGGCAATGTTAGGACAGGCGCGTCGCAAAGCTTTTGTTTCAAAGTCTGAAATGCTTCCTCTTGTTTGACTCCCCAATCAAATGGCTTGTTCTTCTGAGTTAGAGCAGTTAGAGGAACTGCAATCTTCGAGAAATTTTCTATGAAGCGGCGGTAATAACCCGCTAGACCAAGAAAAGAACGAACTTCAGTAGGGTTAGTAGGTGTATTCCAATCCTTAATCGCGCTGATCTTGGAGGGATCTACATGAATACCTTGTTCGTTGACAATATGTCCTAAAAATTGAACCTCTTTAAGCCAGAATTCACACTTGGAGAATTTGGCGAAAAGTTGTTCTTTCTTTAGGAGTTCCAAAGTAAGACGGAGATGTTGCTCATGATCAGCTCGCGTTTTAGAATATATCAAAATGTCGTCAATGAAAACAATGATGAACTTATCTAAATAAGGCTTGCAGACCCTATTCATTAAGTCCATGAAAACAGCAGGAGCATTAGTCAAACCGAATGGCATGACTGTGAACTCATAATGTCCATAACGAGTACGGAACGCTGTCTTTGGAATATCTTCTTCATGTACACGAAGCTGATGATATCCAGACCGTAGATCGATCTTTGAAAAATAAGAAGCGCCTTGCAATTGATCAAAGAGATCATTAATGCGAGGTAGGGGATATCGATTTTTGATGGTGAGCTTGTTAAGCTCACGATAATCGATACACATCCTAAAAGATCCATCCTTCTTCTTTACAAAGAGAACGGGAGCACCCCAAGGTGAAAAGCTAGGACGGATAAAACCTTTGTCGGAGAGTTCCTGCAGCTGTTTAGACAACTCTTGCATCTCGGACGGTGCAAGACGATATGGAGCTCTGGCAACGGGATTTGCACCAGGTACGAGATCAATACGGAACTCGACTTGGCGTGCTGGAGGTAGACCAGGTAAGTCTTCAGGGAATACTTCGAAATAATCCCGAACGACAGGAATATATGAAATAGACTTACCCTTGCCTTTATCTGCTGTAACATGTGCTAAGAAAGCCACATAGTGCTTTCGCAGATACTTCCGTGCTTTAAAACAAGACATGAGTTTGAGACCACCGGCAGGCTTCTTACCACGAACTTGTAGGATCTCGCCTGTCGACAACGGTATACGAACAATCTTCTCAGAACATACTATCTCTGCGCGATGCTTAGATAACCAATCCATTCCCACAATAACGTCGAAGCTTCCAAGTTGCATTGGCGTGAGGTCAATAGGAAAAATATGGTCGTTAAGGTTCAACTGGCAGTTGCGCAGAACAGAATTTAGAACAATGGGTTCACCACTGGCAACCTCTACTGTCAAAGGTTTACCTAGTTTCGTTCTAGACACGCGAAGCATTGTCTCAAAAGACAATGACACAAAGCTCTTGTCGGCACCCGAATCAAAAAGAACAGATGCTGGCTGATTATTAATAAAGAACGTACCGTTCACCACCTCATTGTCTGCTTGTGCTTCTTGTGCATTCATGTTAAAGACTCGACCTCGAGCCTGAGCCTGATTCTGGTTTGCGTTCTGGTTCTGGTTGGCTAGGTTTGGGCACCGGTTTCTGTAGTGGGTCAGATCCCCACAATTATAACATGCACCTGGTGGGTAGTTTGGTCGTGCAGCCTGACCCTGTTGTTGAGCAACCTGTTGAGCAGGGTTCTGGACTGCGTGATTCTGAGCAAACCGACAAACATCGGCAAGATGACCCGACTTCCCACAGTTAGTACAGAAACGGCACTGATATTGTGGTTGGTGGTGACTGTTGCATCGATTGCACAAAGGTGCATTTCCTGAATAGGGTTTCTTGGTTGGAGGCTGTGCGGCTTGGTTGGGAGCTGCCTGGTTAGCTTGGGCAGTCACAGCAAAATTTTGGGAAGCCTTACGCTTCCTTGACCCCCTTGAGGAACCAGAGTCCTTTCCCTTCTTGTTCTGACCTTTCTTGCTATCTTCCTTGTCAGCCGACTGCTTCTTGCCCTTGTCACCCTTCCTGTGTAGTTTATTCTTTCGGATCTGCGACTCAGTCAACGTCACCGATAACTCGATTGCCTGACGGAGTGTGGTAGGGTTGCTACCAGTGAGAATGTCTTATACTGAGTCAGGTAGGCCGTCGATGTACCTTTCGATGGCCTTATCGAGTGGGGTAACCATAGTCGGGCAAAGAAGACTCAACTCCTCAAACCTATCCGTATAAGCCCTGTGCTCGCCACTATCTTGCTTCAGAACATCAAATTCTTTCTCCAACGCTCGTTGTTCATGACGAGGACAAAATTCCCTCATCATAAGAGCTCTCAGTTGAGCCCATGTCTGAGCTAGAGCAACTTCTGCACCTTGATCTCTCATAACCCCATTCCAGCATGTAAGAGCCCTCTTCTGAAACACGCTCGAAGAAAACTCGACCTTGCGATTATCCGGACACTGCACATGGCGAAAAGTGTTCTCGATGCTCTCGAACCACTGAAGAAGCCCAGTTGCTCCTTCAGAACCACTAAACTTGAGTGGCTTAGCCTGGTTAAAATCCTTGTATTTGCATGTACCATTGTTGTTGTTGGCCTGGTTCCATTGAGCAAAGAGATTCGGAAATTGAGCAGCCATCTGCTGTGCAATAATCTCCGCCAGCTCGGCAGTAGCTATCTGGTTGTCGCGTCGAGGAGGCATTCTAGAAGAGAAAAACATGAAATGAAACGAGTGAGATGATTGGATGAAGAGAATGAGATGAAGCAAAAGCAATCAAAAGCAAAGATGGCGGTTATGCATCGCAAAGTAAATAAGCGACGTGAAATGTCTAGTCAAAGTAAATGGGTCAGAATTAGTGTATCGCGAAGACATGCTCGCCTATAAGTGAACACTCACCCCAAGAGTTCCCAGGTAAGAGTGACTGGTCCGATTATGTGGATTTGTACGAACACTCTAGCCTTAGACAGAAAACTCAGGGTACAGGCATTCACCCTTCCAGTTCGCACGTGTTCACACTATTAACCCAACACTTTGACGGGATTTTTGAAAATCCAAAGGGGTTCAAAACCTAGTAATCAATCATCCTAGAACAGATGATTAATTTTCAAAGAGGATTCGGAACCGAAGTTCCCGTTGTGGTTATCACCTAAGGATAGGTGATGTGCATGTTTTAAACTCTAAACACAAGATAACTTGTGTTAGGGTCCTACAAAGTTATAGTCTAGGTCAAAGCATTACTAATAACCTAATTCCCTATAACCATTGGCTCTGATACCAACTCTTCTGTCACACCCCGGCCGCGTATAACATGCAACCGCGGCGGAAACGCCGGGGAGTGTTGTGGACATAATTAAATTGTTTCATGACCATGGCATACAAGTTGTATTTTATTTATAAACAAAGGTGTTACATTGTCTTGGAAAGAGAGTACGGATATTCAAAACATAATTAAGCTAGTTCAAACTTCATTTTTTTTTAGGCTCTAAGGCACAGGTCCGCCCTAGAATCATGATCATCGTCCTATGGAATAGCTCCTTGAGACTGCGGCGATAAACCCTTAAACAAATTAAAGATTTATCTAAGTTATGTATATCGAATTCGGCCATTCCTTCCAGTCCTATCAAACCCAGGACTTCAGGAATGGGAGTTGTCAATTCCTATGATACCACTACCTACTAACGAACGGCGTAGCTAGTGTTAATGAATGTATTGTCCCATGTTAAACAACCCAAATGTCATAACAAAATGAAGGCATGTGCCCATATGCTGAGTAAACATATGCAGCAGAAATGTTCGTGTAAATCAATGTGTCCATATGCTGAGTAAACATATGCAACAGAAATGTTCATGTAAATCGATGTGCCCATATGCTGAGTAAACATATGCAGCAGAAATGTAATGTAAATCAATGTACTAAGTATGCACACAATGGGCACACATAGCATAAAATGTAATGAAATCATGTACTATAATGTACTAATGAGCATAGCAGATATACGATGTGAAAACATGGAAAGCATGAAAGTAACAAGTAGGCACATGTGTTTCACCCCAAAACAGTTTGGAAAACAGTAAAAGAGGGGTTCTATGTACTCACCTGAGATTGCTTTGTTGTTCTTGTGAAATAACCAGGTAATGCGAGAGGTCACGGAATATCAACGGCACCTAATAGGTAGCTATGTTAATATACCGGACCAAATCGGAAGATCGGATAGTACGCGGGTTCGTAAACCAAACGAGTATGGAGACTCGTGTAATATGGTTCAACAAAGCCTACATACTAAAATGAAACTTAACCTAAGTGCTTACGGTCCATCAAGACCCGTTGAGGTAGCTTATGCCACCCTAACGCGTCATTCGCGTAGAACGCGTATGGAACGCCTAACATCGTGACCACAAGGTATAACCTCGGAAGGTTATAGCTATGGTCACCTAATGTGTTTGGTCGGATCCTAAAGATCGACCAAATGGGTCGGGTTCGAAAGTATAAGCGATGGTTTAGATCACTTACCTTACGACCCTATATAAGCACTATACTAAACGTGACGAGCTAAGCATGTTAGAACATGCTTAACTAAGTTTAGAAAACATGTTTGACATCAAAACAAACGGCTTTGATGCCCACGAGTAGTTTGGTTACAAAACACGCAAGAATGCGCATTTTGGCCGAAACTACGACTCGTCACTAAGCCTAGATAACGGGGTAATCAGTAGGTATGGTCACTACGGACCATGACCATCGTGATCACGCTCACGTTATGAAGTTCCATGAACTTCGCATCGACCATAAGCTGGTCAATGCAGAAAGTCAACTAAACGTTGACTTTCGGACTCGAAAAGCGAATAAAAGAGCGAAAGAAGACTTACGGAGGGTCCCCGAGTGCAAATCAAGACCAAACAGCTCAGGTGTGAAACAATGGTTTCAACTTAGAGCTTTAGGATCTGATTTTGTGATTTTTACACTAAAGGGGGGGGGGTATTTATAGGAAAAGTGGAACCGTTAGGATCGTTTTATCGAATATCGAGCCTTGATCACGTGCGTACATGTGTCCAGTGGATAAGTTCAGTGAACTTGACTCTTGGCTCTTCATTGGGTGAAAAGGCATCGCCCTTTGATCGAACGAAAGGCCAGATTCTGCATTAAATGCAAAATCTTTCTGTCAGACATCCCCACGCGGCCCGCCTCACATTTGGGCAAAACTCACGCGGGCCGCCTGGCCCTCTCTGATCTGCACCACTTGCAGAATTTACACATTTGGTCCCTGTTGCGTGTTTAAGCTATTTCCAGCCCTTTTAAGACCTGTAAAGCCATCTTTAAGGCCCTAAAATGATGCCTAAACATTGTGGACATGAAACATGCCCAAAAATATGTCGGATGTCGGTTCGTTTGGCCGTGCGATCGCGATGTTCGCTTAATTACGACGGAATGCGCATAAGCGTGAAATACGATCCAAATGACGCGACGAATGGATTTTTCTCATGCCAAACACTAAGGCATAATATAAGGATGCTTACATAAATTTTTGGATGTCCGGATGTATTCAGAACGTAAGTTATGCGCGAAAGTGCAAACTTATGCATTTTTTGACACTTTTAGTCCCTGAATGGTCCAAAAGTTTGTTTTAGCATACCAAACCCCTCAAAGCCTATTTCTAAGCTATGTAAAGGATATTTATGGTATGTTTAACTTATGGACATGTTCCAGAATGTCCGTTACAGTTCAAATTGGCATACTTTCGCAGTTTGTCAAGTTTAGTCCCTGTAAGCGAATTAACTTGTTTTTGCTATACCAAAGCCTTCAAAACTTATTTCTAAGTTATGTAAAGGTTATTTAAGGTACGTTGAGTATATGTTGATGTTCCGGAGTATTTGTCGCATTAAACTGAGTACGTTTACGCACTAGTTAACGTATAACTCTCCAGAAAGCGATGTAGAGTTTGAAATTGAACAAAAGTCAAAACACGAAAAATGTAAAACACAATGAAACAAACATTGGGATCAAATAACATTATTTTATTGATAATTGAACTGTTCACAATGATTACAGGCACAGATGTTACAAAAAGTCGTCAGGCTTGCCCACATGCGAAGGAGGAACAATTCACCTGAATCCATGAACTTAGGTGGGTTTGTGATTCATCAAGTAAGCAACCAAGTTAGGAGGAGTTCCTTAGGTTGTGCGAATGAATCCAAAATACGTCTGCGTAGTCGTGAGGTTCCAAAGGAAAGATGTGAAAACGTGTTCAAGAGAGTATGATCGTATCGACAATACATCACCACCCTCAAGGTTTTCAAGGATTGATCACTAATGATCAAAGGTCGAGCCTTCCAAATTCTCTAAGCGAGTGCGTGTTCGTTTCAGTATCTCAACATGGAGTAGCGAGAATGCAATGTCACTGTGGTAAGAGAGTGATGGTTTGTTCTAAGCCAATGGTAGAAATTGGACGTATCCTTAATCAATAATCATGTGTTGGTGCAAGAGCTAGTACAAAGATACCGCATATTTAAGAAAAACTATCATGAAATTAAAGTATGTCTCTTCTAGTGAAAGGTGGGTCAGGTAACGTATAAATCATCGTGTTCGCCGGTGGGTTGAGTGATCCATATCTCCATCCCCAAATGTCCTGAAGACTATTTCACCTGTAATGGTATTCATTCGCTGAGTTGGGTATACGAGAGAGCTAATAAACCATCCAACAGGGTGATAAGGTAGTTTTGTGATCGGTGAAAAATCATGGTATGGTTGTTGGCGTTTCGTTAAATTAGTTGCCAATCGAAGAAATAGGGAATTAATGAGGTTTATGCAAAGAATCGAGCCAAAACAGGGGTCCACCAATAACAGAAGAATTCAACCAAGTAATCTGTTGCTTAGAAGCAATTCTAGTAGTGAGGTGTGGCGGCACGACACAAATAGGGAGGTTTGCTGCATCAGGGTTACGGAAGTACATCGCTTGTTCAAAACAGAATTTGGTTGGTAGGGTTGTGAGTTGCAAAACGACAAACGCGTGTAACCGTGGCTGCTTCGTTTCTGGTAACGACGACCGGTGGAGATGACGAGGTTCGTCAGCAGGGATGTGTGGGTACAGTTCTCCTAACCCCGAGTTCGTTTGTGCCAGGTCTGGTCCTCGTGAATGTTGACGTACAAACCGAATGTACGGAGGGTTAAATGGCGGTGTCAGGTCGAGATAGCGTATGAATAGATAGGACGTATATACGATTGTCGTAGCAGGGTGATGAGAAATCAGGAAGGGGTTTGACCACCACTTGTCAAATAATTAAACAATTGTGTGTCATAGAGGACGCAGTAGGGCTAACCGACAGCATGCTACTATTCTCATTAAACAGCACATTACACAAAAGTGATCTAGCAAGTAGGCAATATAAACTTAAATCACATCACCTAAAGTGTTGAGCCTTGCACGTGGAGTGAAGCGTCGTTATGGATCGTTGAGCACTGTACAGGTTATTGTCTGGTTTTGTCAAAAAGTTTTTACCCTTTTTAAAACCAAGTTCACTATAACCAATGGCTCTGATACCAATCTGTCACACCCCCAAAATCCACCATGCGGAGTATCACCGCTTGGAGGCGTGACATAACCAGGATCAAGCCACCAATCATATTGAACAATGTATTTAAGATAGTTAAAATCCAACCACACAATATAATTGGTGATCAAAAGCTAGTTAACCAAGTTCGGAGTAAACAGTGGAAGCATAAAACGTAAAACCAAAACATAAGTTCAATAAGTTCATAAAGTTCAATTGTTAAGCATGGAACATAACAGTCCATATCCCTCAACGACCTCCTCCTCGTGCAAGCTCCATAAGCATCTAATGACCTGTAAGGCATGTAACAACGAGTCAACAACAAAGTTGAGTGAGTTCACGGTTGGTTGTTTAGTTTTAAGTTGTTTTCGAAAAACAAGGTTTGTCTTTTGCTGGCTTACTTGCGGTGGGGGTTACCCCATAGTTGAAAATATGATTAACCAGTTCCTTCTTTATTACCCAAACCATATCCATGATCAGTGGGGGCTTCCCCATGTGAACCACTAGACCGTTACCATATCGACTACTAACGAAAGTAAGTTGTGCCCTACGTCAGTGTCTATCATCATTGACAGTTTGCCATAGTCCATTAGTACACACCCGTCCGACTGGTACGGTGTGAGGTTTGTTAAACCTAATAGCGCTATTAACTAATAACCCGCTCGCCATTGGCCTCGGCGATTAAGTCGATATAAAATGAGGGACTTCATGATAGAGTTTTGTCTAGTAAGTTTTAAGGTTGTTGTCCTACCCAAGGAGGACGAACGTACGTATTCTACCCAAGGAGAATACGCAGGATTTATATTGGCATCCTACCTATGGAGGATGGCGGTACATATCCTACCCAAGGAGGATATGTAGGTTCCGTTTTAATTCTTTAACCCGATTAATATTGGCATCCTACCTATCGAGGATGGTGGCAGATATCCTACCCAAGGAGGATATGTAGGTTCCGTTTTAATTCTTTAATCCCATTCCCAACCACCGGGAATCCCATGCCTTAGAAAGTGTGTGAACTCACCTCGGTTTGCTCGGTTAGATTAATTACTCTAATAATCAGGAAATCAAGCACGTCCTAATAAGGTACAGATAACAATCAGTTTCTCATGCATAACACATATCCTACGTACGGTTTATCTACTCATTACTTCTACCACGTACCACACAATACTAATGTCAAGGTACTTTGTTAAGTTATATTATTTTACCCTAAAATAATATAACTATCTCACAAAATAAACAAGTATCCACACAAGTGTTCTAGTATAAGATATATATTTTTAATATATATTTACCCATTTTTATTTACAAAAACCAACCTCCGACACTTTGTATTTTGTTACAAAAATTATGGCGAAGTTTATATTCGGAACACAAGTTATAAAATATACTTGTAACGCTTGTTTAGAAAAATATTTTCTAAGTGTTAGAATTTTTAGAAAATTTCGCCAGAGTTTCCTTTGTAAATGGAGGTGTCCATACTAATAAGCATATCATTTTCTTTTCCAAACATCATTCAACAATCAACAATCATTCACTAAACAATATTACATTCACCAAGTGTAAAAACAATGCACTCTACGTAGTAACATGAACTTGAGTTTTCGTAAACACGCGTAGTAACTTGGTAAGGTATTTATTGGTCTTAGTTACCCTCCAAAGTGTGTTTACTTTATTTAAAATCTCATCTCGTGATTTTTAGATGTTCACAACTTGTGGACATATTTTACAAAATATTTATTTACAACATTTTCATGGGTTACTAGTGTCCATATACTTACTTTATTTCCAAAATAGTGTAAGGATCATGATCTTTCGAAAACTGTCTTTTAAACTTGGTTTATTTAGGAAAAATTACTCACAAGTTTAAGATCTACAAGATCACTAGTTCACTTGGTTTATTATTTTTACAAGAAATCATTTTATCACCAAGTTCATGTCTAAATATGGAGGTGATTCTTTTATGTAAACCCCTAATCACCTCCTACTTGTTAAATCATGTTTTTAATCATAAGTTAACAATTTTCATATAATGATCAACAACATATTTCTAGTAATCAATAAGGAGTTGTGGTTTATTGTGATGCTTCGATTCAGGGTCTCGGTTGCGTGTTGATGCAACGCGAGAAGGTGATAGCTTATGCTTCTCGTCAGCTGAAGGTACACGAGAGGAACTATACGACTCACGACTGGGAGTTGAGGGCTGTGGTTTTCGCGTTGAAGATCTGGAGGCATTATCTGTACGGTACCAAATGCACTATTTACACCGATCACAGGAGTCTCCAGCATATCTTCGACCAGAAGGAGTTGAATATGCGGCAACGACGTTGGATAGAATTTTTGAATGATTATGAGTGTGCTATCAAGTATCATCCGGGTAAAGCAAACGTAGTAGCTGATGCACTTAGCCGAACAGAGACGAAGCCTAAACGTGTTCGCGCATTACAGCTCACTATTCATTCTAACCTTCCTGATAAGATTCGTACGGCTCAGACTGAGGCATTGAAGGAAGAAAACATCGAAGCTGAGGGTTTACGAGGTATGAAATACAGCTTGAGCAGACGTCTGATGGCATCTATTATATTATGGAAAGAGTATGGTGATCTCAGAGAACATGTGATGGATGAAGCGCACAAGTCACGATATTCTATTCATCCGGGATCGGATAAGATGTATCAGGATCTTAAAGTTTTGTATTGGTGGCCGAATATGAAAGCTCTCATCGCCACATACGTGAGTAAATGTTTGACTTGTGCTAGAGTCAAAGCAAAGCATCAGAAGCCTTCGGGTCTACTTCAGCAGCCAGAGATACCCACATGGAAGTGGGAAAAGATCGCCATGGATTTCGTTACAGGATTACCGAGGACTCAGGCTGGAAACGATACTATATGGGTGATAGTTGATCGACTCACAAAGTCAGCGCATTTTCTGGCAATCAAGGAAACAGACAAATTTTCTCAGTTGGCAGCAGTTTATCTTAAAGAGGTGGTTTCTAGGCATGAGGTGCCAACTTCTATCATCTCAGATCGGGATCCGCGTTTCACTTCTGAGTTATGGCAGTCAATGCACAAATCGTTTGGTTCACAACTCGATATGAGTACCGCTTATCACCCCCAGACGGATGGTCAAAGCGAGCGCACCATTCAGACACTTGAAGAGATGCTTCGGGCATGTGTGATTGATTTTGGGAAAGGATGGGAGAAACACTTGCCGTTGATCGAGTTCTCCTACAATAACAGTTACCACACTAGTATTCAGGCAGCTCCGTTCGAAGCGTTGTACGGGCGGAAATGTCGTTCACCTCTCTCTTGGGCTGAAGTTGGTGACAGTCAACTCACAGGTCCTGAGCTCATTCTTGAAACTTCACAAAATATTGTTCAGATCAGGAATCGTATGGCAGCGGCGCGTGATCGTCAGAAAAGCTACACCGACAAGCGTAGAAAACCCTTGGAGTTCGAAGTTAATGACCGAGTCATGTTGAAAGTTTCACCGTGGAAGGGCGTCGTACGCTTTGGGAAGCGCGGTAAGCTTAATCCGCGTTATGTTGGATCGTTTAAAATTCTGGAGCGAATCGGTAAAGTGGCTTACAAGCTCGAGTTACCTGCTGAGTTGGGTAACGTTCACGATGTCTTTCACGTTTCGTAGTTGAAGAAGTGTCTGTCTGATGAGACACTAGTTGTGCCATTTCAAGAGCTGAAGATTGACGACAACTTGCGGTTTATCGAGGAACCTATTGAGATCATGGATAGGGAGGTCAAAGTGCGTAAACATAGTTGTATTCCGATTGTTAGGGTCCGTTGGAACTCTCGACGTGGACCGGAGTTCACGTGGGAGCGTGAGGATCAAATGAAGCTTAAATACCCTCATCTATTTCCTAAAGAAAAGTCTAAATCTGGTAAAGCTGGTGAATCTCGGGACGAGATTCCTCTTCAAGTTGGGGATGATGTGGCACCCGAGCAAAATCCACAGCAACCTTGATTTCTCACTTCATTCTTTCATGCTTACTCATCAAATTTCGGGGCGAAATTTCTTTCAAGTTGGGGACGATGTGACAACCTGAGCTTTCAAGGTCGGTAACGTTCCCTCTTTTGATCTTTACTTCTCGATACCTCTCTTTATTATGTTAAGACGTTCTGTTCGTATAACCTTGTTAGATTGTTTGGTACAATAATTTCCGCACATTAACTGGGTCGCATCTTCACACCCGAGCCCAAATACATCATTTATTCTAAAACTGGATCATGGCAGCCCATTTAATTCAATTTACCTCAACCCAAATCACTGTGTATTGTGTGTGTAGTATGGTTTTCGGCCCACCATGTTTTTGTACCGGCCCACTTAACTAACTGAACTTCAAATGGTATATTAACTAAACTTCAAATGGTATATGACTTGTTATTTTATAAACACACATCATTATTATTAACAAATAACCCACCAGTCGGTCAAGGCCAAAACCGCCCCACACTCTCATATTGGTTATATACGTAATATGTAATTGTTTAGATAATACTCTGCAAACCCTACTCCCCACTATTCCCTGATTTGCGATGCACGGCAATAGTAGAACGCCCCCATCGTAAGCGTCATCATTATATTTTCCACATTCATTCGGTTAGTACATCATTATATTTTTCCGCATCCCTTCGGTTAGTACGTGCATGGCGTTTGTAATTTTTGTATTTATTGGACGTCAAGCTTAGTTGATTTTGATTATGCGGTGTGTCGATTTCGTGTTTGTCGTTATGCTTCTTGGTTGGGGGGAGGTATCGTAATAGTGGGATTTAATATATGGCTGAATTGTTGGTTGTTCTAGGGAGTTGACATGACTCGATTGTTCACTAGATTACCTGAATAAATTGACTACTGGATCACTAATATGAACATCACGCATACGATTTAGGGCTGTTGTTTGAATGAACGCATAAACAAATTACATGTATGAATTGTTGGGCTGTTAATTGATTTAGGGGATTGGTTGGACTTATTGATTTGGGCCACACATGTTCTTATTACCTTAAAGAACCGCATATTGTGATGTTGAGAACTATTAATTGGTAGTGGGCCGCATATGTGGTTACCTCACTATGAATGTGGATTGGAAATAATTGGTGGGGTAGGATAGTTGTTTCCTTGATTGCATAATTTTGTTGATTTTCAGGTCACTGACATAACATTAAACACATGATTGGACTTAAGTATGAACCAAGTACCTTAACAGTCTATACATATATTGTTGAGCCAATGTTTGTTATAGTGTTGTTAGAACTATTAATAATATTTACCTCGTTGGGCCGCATAAGTGTAGTGTATTTGTGTTAAATGCAAACTGTTAATGTATAAATTTCATCATAGGATGTGTTATCCAACATGGGACTAATCGTGATGTTATCTGACACGTGTTTTGTAAAGTATGATGCGTGAGGTAAATGTATACGTGAATCAACCCCCCTACTATGTATATGAACAAGGACTTGTATGTCGCATGAATGACTATTGTGAAGGGTACGACGCTATGTGCAATTTGTATGAGTGGACTACAATTGTGGCATGTGTAAAAGATACGTGTTCCAAATATATGTTGAAACTGATCGATGTGTGTAATCATTTTAGGCTTGGTTGATCAAATTGTGTTAAACAAGTAACTAGTCTTACCGAGCAAATCAAAGGTGAGTTCACTACTTTTGAGCATGCGTCCCGATGGTTGGGACAGTCAGTGGGTATCCCGTTGGGGGATAAGTCTTTTGGGTAACAACGGGTATATATTGGATAATATTCTCATTCTATCATTTTTAAGTCCCATTCATTGTTACCGAGGAGGTAACGGGTATTAGTTGGTAGCGCTACTTAGGTTTGGCACCCTCACCCCGTTCCTGAGAGAGGGCGGGTGTGAACTAATGACCCAGTCGGGCCCAGTGCTTTGATAGGAGCACTGGGGAAAGGGCAAAACATACATCAGGAGCCGTCTTGTTCAGTATCGAGATATTATCAATATTACTTGCTTATGTTAATGAACTGCTTTAAACATTTGGTAACAAACGTTTTCATAAACTGTGAACTCGCCAGGTTTGTCTGATACACTTGTTGCATGCTCGCAGGTCGTTAGGTTCTTGGATGTGGAACTTGCTGTTTGGAGTGGTTTGTGTGGTGACGGGTCGTGCTGATTGGATACACTTATTGGAATATTGGTTTTTCATGCAATTGTTTTGAGAATATTTAAATTATGGTATTGATAACGCTACCGCTGAACACATTGGTTTTTCGTATAAACTCATGTTGGAATTTTATATTTAAATGGAGAGTTCTATTTTGAAACTTGTTTGTTCATTGTAATTAGTGGCTCATTGTCAGTTCGTCACACGCCTAACAGGGACACTCCCTAGGTGGTATTTTGGGGGTGTGACAGTTTGGTATCAGAGCCACTGGTTATAGTGAACTTGGTTTTAAAACGTTTTATAAAACAAGAATATAACCGAACAGATCCGAAATTGACCATGACACTCAGCTCCAGACTGCAAGGTTCGTCTCTTGTTTATCATTGCACAGTATCTCTAATATTTACTATTAGATAACATTACATGTGAATGCACACTTGGCACAATAGTATGAACTTATATGATGACAACCCATGTTACGTGTTTTAAGAGTGCAACTTTCCTTGAACTTTCATGGTCCATGTTGTAGTGTCACCTACTTTATTACTTGAATTCGGGGAACCTTTCTAACACGAATTGAGTGGAGCTGAGATGAACATGCAAATTGAATTATTATTGTGGGTGCACACATAATAATAATGTGGGATCCATGTGAGTCCCAGTGAAACTTGACAAGTGTGAAAAGGGTTCCGCTATGTCAGTTGATGTTATGTTAGAACGTAGAAATCTGTAGAGATCATAGTAATGCTTGCCTCCTACTTGTACTTGCATGTTGAATCTTTCATTTTCTCATATATAGAATCATGAGCGGACGTGGCGGACGTAATGGTGGACGTGGTGGAGGCCGCGGTGGTGGACGTGGCCATATTGCTATGACTCAGGTTGAGTTAACCAATCTCATTAACACTCGCGTGGCTGAAGCCTTAGCGGCTTATCAGGCTGGTACGATGTGTACCAAACACCCTTTATCCTTACTTCGCATGCTTGAGTCTTACCTGTTTGTTTCATGTTCTTTCGTTAATAGGTTAACAGGTGCAATAGAATCTGCACCATCCGCCTGTTTGCACGTTTAAAACTTTCATGGATTGTAAGCCGCAGACCTTCAGTGGGACTGAAGGGGCTGTAGGACTCTTGCGCTGTTTCGAAAAGGCAAAGTCCGTATTCGCGATGTGTAACTGTCCGGTTGGGGACAGAGTGAAGTATGCTGCGGGCACGCTCGAGGATGGTGCCCTGACATGGTGGAATGCCCAGGTTCAGCTGTTGGGCATCGAGGCGGCGAACGCCACAACGTGGGACGACTTTAAGGAGTTGATGAGGGAGGAATATTGTCCTTGTGATGAGATACAAAAATTAGAAAACGAGTATTATGATCTGAAAATGGTGGGATCTGAGATTGAAGCATACGTGAGCGGTCGTATCAGTTGGCTGACTTGTGTCCGAATTTGTCCCGACCTATGCCTCAAAGAATGGAGTTGTTCATTAAGGGATTACCTCCACGGGTGAAGGGTTTGGTTACTGCAGCAAACCTCAATAACTTAACTCAGATTGTCCGTTTGGCTCACAAGATCGTTGACCAGGAGGTGGAGAGCAATTCGCTGCCACCACGTGTTTCTGCTACTACTACTGTCTCTACTACTACCCCCGCCACAGACAGCAAGCGTAAGTGGAGTGATGCGGACAAGTCGTCCAATTCAGTGCAGTCACAGAAAAGGGCAGATACTGGCAGCAATCGTAGTTTCAGCCAGTCTTCTTCAGTGAATCAGTATCAGGGTAACAGTTCAGGCCAGGGTTCTTATGCGGGAAAACTACCGAAGTGCAGTAAGTGCTCGGGCATGTCACAGGTGCAACAAAGTGGGGCACATGGCCAGCGATTGTAGGGTTCTACTCCCAAACCCGCCGTAGCCGTCACAACAGCAGGGTAGATAGCGGCCTCAACAGAACCAGAGTATTCATAAAGGTTGTTATCAATGTGGTGCTGAGGGTCACATCAAGCGAGACTGTCCTCAGCTGAATCAAAATGCAAGTGGTAATAACAATGGGAATAACAACAATGTTGGGAACAACAATGGGAACAATGGGGGAAATGGTGCGCGTGGGCGCGGGTTTACTATTGGAGCTGGGGAGGCACGAAATGACGGCAACGTAGTGACTGGTACGTTTTCAGTAAATGGTATATTTGCTTCTATTTTATTCGATTCTGGTACCGATTGGAGTTATGTATCAATGGGATTCAGTCGTCAGTTAGGGTTGAGTCCTACACCACTTGTAACTAATCACATAGTTGAAATAGCTGATGGTAAAACTATTGAAGCTTCACACGTACTTGTTGGGTGCAAACTCGACCTCATGGGTCAAGTGTTCGACATTGACCTACTCCCCATTACTCTTGGAAGTTTCGATGTTGTTATTGGCATGGACTGGTTGTCCAAACATCAGGCGGACATTCTCTGCAAGGAGAAAATCGTGCGTGTTCCTCTCCCTAGCGGAGAATCCTTATCGGTTCAGGGTCATCGTAGTGGCGCCACAGTTAGCATTATTTCGGCAATGAAGGCTCAAAAGTGTCTGCGTAAGGGTTATCCTGCTATGTTAGCCCTTGTTACTGATTCGCAGTCTGATGAGAGGAAGATCGAGGATTATCTAGTAGTTTGTGAGTTTTTTGATGTGTTTCCAAAAGAACTCCCTGGTTTACCTCTACACCGTCAGGTAGAATTTCAGATCGACCTTGTGCCAGGAGCAGCCCTGATTGCTCGTGCTCCTTATCGTCTTACGCCAGGGGAATTACAGGAGTTGTCAAATCAACTCCAAGAGCTATTGGATAGGGGTTTTATCCGACCTAGCTCTTCACCTTGGGGAGCCCCTGTGCTATTTGTGAAGAAGAAGGATGGGTCCTTTCGGATGTGTGTAGATTATCGCGAGCTCAACAAGGTGACGGTCAAAAACCGTTATCCTTTGCCTCGTATCGACGATCTGTTTGACCAGCTGCAAGGGTCAAGTTTCTATTCTAAAATCGACTTAAGGTCGGGTTATCATCAGGTGCGAGTTAGAGAGGAGGATGTTCCAAGAACGGATTTTCGGACGCGGTATGGCCACTATGAGTTTTTGGTTATGCCGTTTGGGTTGACCAACGCACCAACGGTCTTCATGGATCTCATGAACCGCGTGTGCAAACCGTACTTGACGACTTTGTTATTTTTGTCACACCCCCAAAATCCACACGCGGAGTACCACCGCTTGGAGGCGTGACATGACCAGGATCAAGCCATCAATCATATCAAACATAGCATTTAATAATAATAAAAGTCATTTAAGTAGTTCATCATGACATGATTGATGTTTCAAAACCAAGCATTGTTTAAGTAGCGGAAGCATTGTTGTAAACCCAAGTTAAAAATACTGAAATGTCATAAGTGTCTAACAATGTAATACGATCCTTGTCCACAACGACCGGCTCCTCTTTGTGCAAGCTCCATGTACCTAACGATCTGCAAGGCATGTAACAGAATGATCAACAAACTAGTTGAGCGAGTTCACAGTAAGTAAGTACGTAACAGTAAGTAACGGGTGGCTCTACTGGGCCGATAGTAAGCTATATAGGTGGGGGCTTCCCATGTTATGTGACCACTAGACTATTCGTATCAACTACTCGTATCATCCCTGTTCTTCTTTCGAGAACAGTAGTGCGTATGAGGTGTACGTAGGTTTTACGCACGTATCCTTCATAACCGAGGATAGGAGACGCGGGGGTGTACGTGGGTTTCACGTACGTATCCTTTGTACCGAGGATAGAAGTAAGTAATGCGTACACGTAGGTTTTACGTGCGTGCCTGACATCCGAGGCAGTGATTGGCATATGACCACGTAGGTGTTATCCTAACCTACGGAACCGTCCTGACATCCGAGGATCATGGTTGGTGATAGTCTAGGAAAAACATATGTACGTTCTTAGTCAATGGTAACCTTTATCCCATTCCCACGACCCGGGAATCCCATGCCTTAGTAGGAGTGTGAACTCACCTTGGGTTTGCTCGGTATGCTAAGTATGTGCTCAAAGTAAATCAATCACGTCCTAGGGTATGCACGTATACACAATCAGTTTACATCCAAGTTGTTCACGTATAGGTAATCATAAAAGTATCAACATGTAGTCGTTATCACATAAGTTATGTACCCACTTAACAGCAGTTAAATAATCCAGTTAACCTTTAACAAGGTTAAATCATGTTACTGTGCATGTTATCCAAGTTGGCGAAACACACTTATTGGCGAAACACAGGTTGGCGAAACACAATGTGTTTCGTCAACTATTCTCTGACGAATCTAATTCTATTTCGTTGACATCCTTGGCGAAACACAAAAATCCTAATTCGCCGATTACTCTTGGCGAAACACAATCCTGTTTCGTCAAGGGTTCCATTACGTCAAGCATCCAAATTCGTCAACATCTTAATTCGTCAATATGCCAGTTACGTAAATAGTTACAATCAGTTATGAAATATCACAGAAACCCTAATCAGCCGTCACCCTAGTAGCAATCATACGGTGATCATTTAGCACAATCATCATCATTAAACAGAGTCTTCATACAGAATTATACAATAATTATTGAGTTGGACACACGGTTTCCCATCCGTAACGTACGACCAACAAGAGCCCCAAACTCGTTCACATACAAACATGGTATTAGATCCCGCATTACCCGTTTATTTGCTATATCGATCAATTCAGTTTAGTAACAACATACATCATACTTAAACCCTAACCGATTTGTCAAGATCATAGCCGTTCACTGTTAATCATGGCAAGAGTATAACAAGAAATCATGACAGTTACTTATCCGTATTCATTCTAAGAATCAAATAAGCATGTATGCAGACATATAACAATAATCAAAGTATCAAGTTAACCGATTCAATAAACACACACTAACCGGAATGGAGGAACGATGGGTAAATTGCTAAGGGCTTGGGGAAACACGCCTGGCTGCCGTCACACACAAGAGGGTTCTAGGGTTTTTCCTGTTTTCGCTAAAGTGTGACAAATGAAGAGGTTACGTATCACTTATACGCGTCTAACGTTTTGGGCCACTAATGGGCTTTGGCGAAACTGATGGGCCGGCGAATCAGATTGTTTCGTCGAACTGAAGTTGACGAGACAGGCTTCTGCTTCGTCGGTGGGTTATTTGGCGAATCAACTTCTGATCCGTCGAGTTGTTCTTGGTGAAACACACTATGTGTTTCGTTGAGTTGTTTAAGTGTTACTAGATTAAGTTTATCAAACAGACTTCAAGTTATACAATCGAACACACAATTATGCAATCACAAACACTTTAATTTATCACAACGTACACATTACAAGTCAAGCGAGTCAAACAACTAATCAGTCCAAGTCAACAGTCGAAGTCAACGGTCAAAGTCAACGTGCATTAAATACGAGTCAAAAGGTCGAGTTGTCACATTATCCCCAACTTGAAAGAAATTTCGTCCCGAAATTTGGTACGTACTTACTGAGGAAGCTAGATAGGTTGCATCGTTCACTGGTTTTCCTGGGGTGTCACATCCTCCCCCCGTTGATCTGGAATTTCGTCCCGAAATTCCGTGGTAGTAGCTTCAGCCTCAGCAGTAGTTGTATTGGTTCCGAATAACTGGGGATACTTTTCTGTCATCTGGTCTTCGCGTTCCCAGGTGTACTCTGGGAGTTCCAACGAACTCGAACAAGAGGGATTCTCTTGTTTTTGAGGACCTTAACATCCCGGTCCGTGATTTCAACTGGCTCCTTGACGAACTGCAACCGCTCGTCAATCGTGAGTTCCTTAAAAGGAACTATGAGGGTCTCATCTGACAGGCACTTCTTCAGATTCGACACGTGAAAGACATTGTGAACTGCACCGAGTTCAGCTGGTAGGTTCAACTTGTAGGCTACTTTGCCAATCTTTTCTATGATTTCGAACGGTCCAACGTACCGCGGATTTAGTTTGCCCCGTTTGCCAAAACGAACCACACCCTTCCAGGGTGAAACTTTAAGTAAAACCCGGTCCCCGACCTGAAATTCCAATGGCTTTCTACGCTTTTCCGCGTAGGCTTTCTGACGGTCGCGTGCTGCCGCCATGCGCTGTCGTATCTGTGCTATCTTTTCTGTGGCGTCCACTACAATCTCTGGACCCGTAATCTAACTATCCCCCACCTCTGCCCAACAGAGAGGTGACCGGCATTTACGCCCGTACAATGCCTCGAATGGAGCGGCTTGTATGCTGGTGTGATAACTGTTGTTGTATGAAAACTCCAACAAAGGGAGATGTTTTTCCCAGCCGTTGCCGAAATCGATAACACATGCCCGAAGCATGTCTTCAAGAGTTTGAATCGTTCGCTCAGACTGCCCATCCGTCTGAGGATGATATGCTGTGCTCATGTCCAATCGTGAGCCGAAGGACTTATGCATCGCTTGCCAAAGTTCTGACGTGAATCGTGCGTCGCGATCTGAAATGATGGAGATGGGCACCCCGTGCCTCGAAACAACTTCTTTGAGATAAACGTCTGCGAGAGTGGAGAACTTATCCGTTTCCTTTATAGCTAGGAAGTGTGCAGACTTGGTGAGTCGATCCACGATCACCCATATGGTATCATTCCCGCGCTGGGATCTAGGTAAGCCTGTAACGAAATCCATGGAAATTTCTTCCCATTTCCATTGCGGTATCTTGGGTTGCTGAAGTAGACCCGCTGGTTTCTGATATTCCACTTTGACCCTTGCACATGTCAAACACTTGCCGACGTAGGTGGCGATGTGGGCCTTCATGCTAGGCCACCAATATGTTGTTTTGATGTCGTGGTACATTTTATCCGACCCTGGATGTACCGAGTAGCGAGACTTGTGTGCTTCGTCCATCACAAGTTCGCGTAGACCGCCATACAGTGGGACCCAAATACGCCCCGTTACATAGTAGGTGCCGTCTTCCTTTTGTTCCATTTATTGCCTCGAACCACGTAAGGCTTCAGCCGTTACATTTTCCGGTTTCAATGCTTCCACCTGAGCATCTCGTATCTGTGCAGGAAGACTAGACTGAATAGTGAGCTGCAAAGCTCGTACGCGTCTAGGTAGAGTGTCTTTCCGACTGAGGGCGTCAGCCACAACATTGGCCTTGCCTGGATGATACTTGATAGCGCATTCGTAGTCGTTCAGTAGTTCAACCCATCTTCGTTGACGCATGTTCAAATCCTTTTGCTTAAGGATATGCTCGAGACTCCTGTGATCGGTGTAAATCGTGCACCTGGTACCGTACAGGTAGTGTCGCCATATCTTAAGCGCGAAAACAACAGCTCCCAGCTCTAAATCGTGCGTCGTGTAGTTCCGTTCGTGAACCTTGAGTTGACGAGAGGCATAGGCAATCACTTTATCCCGCTGCATCAATACGCAACCAAGACCCTGTATTGATGCGTCACAATAAACCACGAAATCTTCCGTGCCCTCTGGCAACGAGAGAATAGGCGCACTGCAAAGCCTATCCTTTAAGTACTGAAAAGCGGTTTCATGGGACTCTCCCCAGCGATAGGTGACACCCTTCTGTGTCAGCAGTGTAAGCGGTTGAGCGATTTTTGAAAAGTCTTTGATGAATCGCCGATAGTAACCCGCCAAACCCAAGAATTGGCGTATTTCTGTCGGTGTACGCGGTGCAGGCCAGTTCCTGATCGAATCTACCTTGGATGGATCGACATGGATCCCATCCCTGTTCACCACATGGCCTAAGAAGTGGACTTCACGAAGCCAGAAGTCACATTTAGAAAACTTGGCGTACAATTGCTCCTTTCGAAGGAGTTCCAAAATAAGACGTAAGTGCTGCTCGTGCTCCTCCTGACTCTTGGAGTAAATCAAAATGTCGTCGATGAAAACAATGACGAACTTGTCAAGATAGGGTTTACACACCCTGTTCATAAGATCCATGAATACGGCAGGCGCGTTCGTTAACCCGAATGGCATGACAAGAAACTCGTAGTGACCGTAACGAGTTCTGAAAGCGGTTTTGGAGACGTCCTCATCCCGGACTCTCAGCTGATGATACCCTGACCTCAAGTCTATCTTGAAATAGTAACTCGACCCCTGCAACTGGTCGAATAAGTCGTCTATACGCGGAAGAGGATAACGGTTCTTCACTGTCACCTTGTTCAGTTGACGGTAGTCGATGCACATCCTGAAAGTGCCATCCTTCTTCTTTACGAAAAGTACTGGTGCTCCCCAAGGCGAAGAGCTTGGACGAATAAAGCCCTTTTCCAAGAGCTCTTGTAGTTGCTTTGACAACTCTTCCAGTTTGGTTGGAGCTAAACGATACGGTGCGCGGGCTATAGGTGCTGCTCCAGGAGCTAACTCAATCTGAAACTCGACTTGGCGATGAGGAGGTAAACCGGGTAAATCTTCAGGAAACACTTGAGGAAAATCACGCACAACTGGTATATCCCCCAGTTTCTTTTCCTTTGCTGATGCGTCAGTAATGAGTGCCAGAATGGCAGTGTGCCCCTTTCGTAAACATTTCTGAGCCTTCAAAAAGGAGATGATGCCAACCACTGCACCACTCTTGTCGCCTTGTACTTCGAGAGGTTCGTGACCAGAACGTGGAATACGAATAACCTTTTCCTTACACAAAATCTCTGCGTGATGTTGGGACAACCAATCCATACCGATAACGACGTCGAAACTACCCAAAACTATGGGTATAAGATCAATCGAGAAGGTCTGACCAGCTAGAACGATGTTACAACCCTTGATTACATGTGCCGCTTCCACACTTTTACCATTTGCTAGTTCTACGACGTGTTTAGTGTTTAGGGGTGTTGATGTGCGTTTTAACAATTTACTCATTTTCAATGACATATAACTTGTATCAGCACCCGAATCAAATAAGACAGTAACATAAATATCGTCGAGAAGAAACTTACCCATAACCACATTGGGATCATTCACTGCGTCACCCCGACCTAGCACAAAAGCACGACCCCGAGCTTCGTTGCCATTGTTGTTGTTGTTTCCCCCGTTATTGTTGTTATTGTTCCCGTTGCCCTGATTGTTGTTGTTGTTGTTCTGGTTCCTGTTTAGCTGAAGGCAGTGTCTCTTGATGTGACCTTCAGCACCACAATTATAGCACCCCTTGTTGCCCTGTTGCTGATTCTGCTGTGCCGGTGGCTGCTGCTGATTCTGATTCGCAGGACGAGAGCTTCTACAGTCTTTGGCCTCGTGACCCATCTTGAGGCATCTTTGACAACGGCCCCTGTTACACTGGCCGCTGTGGTGCCTGTTGCAGTTGTTACACTTTGGGAGGTTCCCACGATATCCGCCCTGCCTGTGACTACCTGAAGAATGCTGGCTGGGACTCTGATAACTGTCAGTCTTTCGTTGCTGGGCCTGAGACTGAATTGAAGCTGATCCCTTGCTGGAATCTCCATCCCACTTTCTCTTGCTATCACTGGGAGTAGTAGGAGTAGCTGAAGTAGTAGCGGTAGTAGTGGAGCTGATACGTTTAGGCAGTTTGTTCTGATCCACTGCCTGGTCTGTGATGCGGTGAGCGAGGCGTTGAATCTCCTGAATGTTATCAAGATTAGCCGAAGTAACATGGCTCTGGATCTCTGGCGCCAACCCCTTGAGATACATCTCGATGCGCTTGTATGGAGGGTCTACCATAGTTGGGCACAGCACGGCTAGCTCATTAGACCGTTTAGTATACGCTTCAATCTCTGACCCAACCATTTTCAGGTTATACAGCTCGTCTTCCAGCTTGTGAATATCTTCACGAGTACAATATTCCCTCTTGATCAGTTCCTTGAAATCATTCCAGGGTGTGGCGTTAGCAGCTGCCAACCCTAAGATCTGAACTTGGGCGTTCCACCAAGTTAGGGCTATTCCTTCTAGCGTGCCAGTGGCGTATTTCACCCTGCGAGCCTCAGGGCATTCGCACATTTCAAACACTGACTCTAGCTTTTCAAACCAATGGAGGAGTCCCACTGCCCCCTCGGTGCCACTGAAAGTACTTGGACGACAGTCCATGAAGTTCTTGAAAGTGCAGACAGGTTGCTGCGCGTGCTGACCTATTGTGTACGAATAGGAGAAAGTTAAATACGAGAGTTATCGTAGGATCTAAAGATCCTAGTGTGAGTCTATACTGCAGGGTATACTACCTGCTTGAGCAGCTGCAAGTGCCGCAGCAACTTGAGCTTGAACGAGAGCCTCTAGATGGGCTTGTGTCATGTTAATTCGTCCAGACATGATCTTCATAGCAAATGCAACATGAGTTAGAGAGGTTCGCGAATAAAGCGATGACAAAAGAGTGTAAACACATAGGGGTTCTCATGTAATGACGTATAGTAAGCAATGTAATCTAGCATACTACGAGCAAAGTTCTAAGCAGTTCTAGCAAGCAGGTAATAAACATAAACCTTATTACCTAAGATGTCGAGTCTTGCACGTGGAGCGAAGCGTCGTTGTGGATCGTTGAGAGCACTGTTCTGGTTATAGTCTGGTTTTAATAAAAACGTTTTCCCCATATTAAAACCGAGTTCTCTATAACCAATGGCTCTGATACCAATCTGTCACACCCCCAAAATCCACACGCGGAGTACCACCGCTTGGAGGCGTGACATGACCAGGATCAAGCCATCAATCATATCAAACATAGCATTTAATAATAATAAAAGTCATTTAAGTAGTTCATCATGACATGATTGATGTTTCAAAACCAAGCATTGTTTAAGTAGCGGAAGCATTGTTGTAAACCCAAGTTAAAAATACTGAAATGTCATAAGTGTCTAACAAAGTAATACGATCCTTGTCCACAACGACCGGCTCCTCTTTGTGCAAGCACCATGTACCTAACGATCTGCAAGGCATGTAACAGAATGATCAACAAACTAGTTGAGCGAGTTCACAGTAAGTAAGTACGTAACAGTAAGTAACGGGTGGCTCTACTGGGCCGATAGTAAGCTATATAGGTGGGGGCTTCCCATGTTATGTGACCACTAGACTATTCGTATCAACTACTCGTATCATCCCTGTTCTTCTTCCGAGAACAGTAGTGCGTATGAGGTGTACGTAGGTTTTACGCACGTATCCTTCATAACCGAGGATAGGAGACGCGGGGGTGTACGTGGGTTTCACGTACGTATCCTTTGTACCAAGGATAGAAGTAAGTAATGCGTACACGTAGGTTTTACGTGCGTGCCTGACATCCGAGGCAGTGATTGGCATATGACCACGTAGGTGTTATCCTAACCTACGGAACCGTCCTGACATCCGAGGATCATGGTAGGTGATAGTCTAGGAAAAACATATGTACGTTCTTAGTCAATGGTAACCTTTATCCCATTCCCACGACCCGGGAATCCCATGCCTTAGTAGGAGTGTGAACTCACCTTGGGTTTGCTCGGTATGCTAAGTATGTGCTCAAAGTAAATCAATCACGTCCTAGGGTATGCACGTATACACAATCAGTTTACATCCAAGTTGTTCACGTATAGGTAATCATACAAGTATCAACATGTAGTCGTTATCACATAAGTTATGTACCCACTTAACAGCAGTTAAATAATCCAGTTAACCTTTAACAAGGTTAAATCATGTTACTGTGCATGTTATCCAAGTTGGCGAAACACACTTATTGGCGAAACACAGGTTGGCGAAACACAATGTGTTTCGTCAACTATTCTCTGACGAATCTAATTCTATTTCGTTGACATCCTTGGCGAAACACAAAAATCCTAATTCGCCGATTACTCTTGGCGAAACACAATCCTGTTTCGTCAAGGGTTCCATTACGTCAAGCATCCAAATTCGTCAACATCTTAATTCGTCAATATGCCAGTTACGTAAATAGTTACAATCAGTTATGAAATATCACAGAAACCCTAATCAGCCGTCACCCTAGTAGCAATCATACGGTGATCATTTAGCACAATCATCATCATTAAACAAAGTCTTCATACAGAATTATACAATAATTATTGAGTTGGACACACGGTTTCCCATCCGTAACGTACGACCAACAAGAGCCCCAAACTCGTTCACATACAAACATGGTATTAGATCCCGCATTACCCGTTTATTTGCTATATCGATCAATTCAGTTTAGTAACAACATACATCATACTTAAACCCTAACCGATTTGTCAAGATCATAGCCGTTCACTGTTAATCATGGCAAGAGTATAACAAGAAATCATGACAGTTACTTATCCGTATTCATTCTAAGAATCAAATAAGCATGTATGCAGACATATAACAATAATCAAAGTATCAAGTTAACCGATTCAATAAACACACACTAACTGGAATGGAGGAACGATGGGTAAATTGCTAAGGGCTTGGGGAAACACGCCTGGCTGCCGTCACACACAAGAGGGTTCTAGGGTTTTTCCTGTTTTCGCTAAAGTGTGACAAATGAAGAGGTTACGTATCACTTATACGCGTCTAACGTTTTGGGCCGCTAATGGGCTTTGGCGAAACTGATGGGCCGGCGAATCAGATTGTTTCGTCAAACTGAAGTTGACGAGACAGGCTTCTGCTTCGTCGGTGGGTTATTTGGCGAATCAACTTCTGATCCGTCGAGTTGTTCTTGCCGAAACACACTATGTGTTTCGTTGAGTTGTTTAAGTGTTACTAGATTAAGTTTATCAAACAGACTTCAAGTTATACAATCGAACACACAATTATGCAATCACAAACACTTTAATTTATCACAACGTACACATTACAAGTCTAGCGAGTCAAACAACTAATCAGTCCAAGTCAACAGTCGAAGTCAATGGTCAAAGTCAACGTGCATTAAATACGAGTCAAAAGGTCGAGTTGTCATAATTTTCTTCATCGTCGACATCTTGATTTACTCCAAGAGCCAGGAGGACCACGAGCAGCATTTACGTCTTATCTTGGAGCTCCTGAGGAAGAAGCAGCTTTACGCGAAGTTTTCTAAGTGTGATTTCTGGATTCGGGAAGTACATTTTCTTGGGCATATTATCAATGAGATGGGTATACATGTGGATCCTGCGAAGATTGATGCTATTAGGAATTAGGCGGCACCAAAGAATCCTTCGGAGGTGCGACAATTCCTGGGTCTTGCAGGGTATTATCGTCGGTTTATTCAGGATTTCTCGAAGATTGCTCAGCCTCTTACCTCCTTGACACAGAAGAACGTTGTTTACTCTTGGGAAACAAAACAGGAGAATGCTTTCCAACTTTTGAAACAGAAATTATGTAGCGCGCCGATTCTATCTTTACCAGAGGGTACCGAGGATTTTGTGGTTTATTGTGATGCTTCGATTCAGGGTCTCGGTTGCGTGTTGATGCAACGCGAGAAGGTGATAGCTTATGCTTCTCGTCAGCTGAAGGTACACGAGAGGAACTATACGACTCACGACTGGGAGTTGGGGGCTGTGGTTTTCGCGTTGAAGATCTGGAGGCATTATCTGTACGGTACCAAATGCACTATTTACACCGATCACATGAGTCTCCAGCATATCTTCGACCAGAAGGAGTTGAATATGCGGCAACGACGTTAGATAAAATTTTTGACTGATTATGAGTGTGCTATCAAGTATCATCCGGGTAAAGCAAACGTAGTAGCTGATGCACTTAGCCGAAAAGGGACGAAGCCTAAACGTGTTCGCGCATTACAGCTCACTATTCATTCTAACCTTCCTGATAAGATTCGTACGGCTCAGACTGAGGCATTGAAGGAAGAAAACATCGAAGTTGAGGGTTTACGAGGTATGAAAAAGCAGCTTGAGCAGACGTCTGATGGCATCTATTATATTATGGAAAGAGTATGGATTCCTCAGTTTGGTGATCTTAGAGAACTTGTGATGGATGAAGCGCACAAGTCACGATATTCTATTCATCCGGGATCGGATAAGATGTATCAGGATCTTAAAGTTTTGTATTGGTGGCCGAATATGAAAGCTCTCATCGCCACATACGTGAGTAAATGTTTGACTTGTGCTAGAGTCAAAGCAGAGCATCAGAAGCCTTCGGGTCTACTTCAGCAGCCAGAGATACCCACATGGAAGTGGGAAAAGATCGCTATGGATTTTGTTACAGGATTACCGAGGACTCATGCTGGAAACGATACTATATGGGTGATAGTTGATCGACTCACAAAGTCAGCGCATTTTCTGGCAATCAAGGAAACAGACAAATTTTCTCAGTTGGCAGCAGTTTATCTTAAAGAGGTGGTTTCTAGGCGCGAGGTGCCAACTTCTATCATCTCAGATCAGGATCCGCGTTTCACTTCTGAGTTATGGCAGTCAATGCACAAATCGTTTGGTTCACAACTCGATATGAGTACCGCTTATCACCCCAGACGGATGGTCAAAGCGAGCGCACCATTCAGACACTTGAAGACATGCTTCGGGCATGTGTGATTGATTTTGGGAAAGGATGGGAGAAACACACTAGTATTCAGGCAGCTCCGTTCGAAGCATTGTACGGGTGGAAATGTCGTTCACCTCTCTCTTGGGCTAAAGTGGGTGACAGTCAACTCACAGGTCCTGAGCTCATTCTTGAAACTTCACAAAATATTGTTCAGATCAGGAATCGTATGACAGCGGCGCGTGATCGTCAGAAAAGCTACACCGACAAGCGTAGAAAACCCTTGGATTTCGAAGTTAATGACCGAGTCATGTTGAAAGTTTCACCGTGGAAGGGCGTCGTACGCTTTGGGAAGCGCGGTAAGCTTAATCCGCGTTATGTTGGACCGTTTAAAATTCTGGAGCGAATCGGTAAAGTGGCTTACAAGCTCGAGTTACCTGTTGAGTTGGGTAACGTTCACGATGTCTTTCACGTTTCGCAGTTGAAGAAGTGTCTGTCTGATGAGACACTAGTTGTGCCATTTCAAGAGCTGAAGATTGACGACAACTTGCGGTTTATCGAGGAACCTATTGAGATCATGGATCGGGAGGTCAAAGTGCGTAAACATAGTCGTATTCCGATTGTTAGGGTCCGTTGGAACTCTCGACGTGGACCGGAGTTCACGTGGGAGCGTGAGGATCAAATGAAGCTTAAATACCCTCATCTATTTCCTAAAGAAAAGTCTAAATCTGGAAAAGCTGGTGAATCTCGGGACGAGATTCCTCTTCAAGTTGGGGATGATGTGGCACCCGAGCAAAATCCACAGCAACCTTGATTTCTCACTTCATTCTTTCATGCTTACTAATCAAATTTCGGGGCGAAATTTCTTTCAATTTGGGGATGATGTGACAACCTGAGCTTTCAAGGTCGATAACGTTCCCTCTTTTGATCTTTACTTCTCGATACCTCTCTTTATTATGTTAAGACGTTCTGTTCGTATAACCTTGTTAGATTGTTTGGTACAATAATTTCCGCACATTAACTAGGTCGCATCTTCACACCCGAGCCCAAATACATCATTTATTCTAAAACTGGATCATGGCAGCCCATTTAATTCAATTTAACCTCAACCCAAATCACTGTGTATTGTGTGTGCAGTATGGTTTCCGGCCCACCATGTTTTAGTACCGGCCCGCTTAAATAACTGAACTTCAAATGGTATATTAACTAAACGACAAATGGTATATGACTTGTTATTTTATAAACCCCCATCATTATTATTAACAAATAACCCACCAGTCGGTCAAGGCCAAAACCGCCCCACACTCTCATATTGGTTATATACGTAATATGTAATTGTTTAGATAATACTCTGTAAACCCTACTCCCCTCTATTCCCTGATTTGCGACGCACGGCAATAGTTGAACGCCCCCGTCGTAAGCGTCATCATTATATTTTCCACATTCATTCGGTTAGTACATCATTATATTTTTCCGCATCCCTTCGGTTAGTACGTGTATGGTGTTTGCAATTTTTGTATTTATTGGACGTCAAGCTTAGTTGATTTTGATTATGCGGTGTGTCGATTTCGTGTTTGTCGTTATGCTTCTTGGTTGGGGGGAGGTATCGTAATAGTGGGATTTAATATATAGCTGAATTGTTGGTTGTTCTAGGGAGTTGACATGACTCGATTGTTCACTAGATTACCTGAATAAATTGACTACTGGATCACTAATATGAACATCACACATACGATTTAGGGCTGTTGTTTGAATGAACGCATAAACAAATTACATGTATTAATTGTTAGGCTGTTAATTGATTTAGGGATTAGTTGGACTTATTGATTTGGGCCACACATGTTCTTATAACCTTAAAGAACCGCATATTGTGATGTTGAGAACTATTAATTGGTAGTGGGCCGCATATGTGGTTACCTCACTGTGAATGTGGATTGGAAATATTTAGTGGGGTAGGATAGTTGTTTCCTTGATTGCATAATTTTGTTGATTTTCGGGTCACTGACATAACATTAAACACATGATTGGACTTAAGTATGAACCAAGTACCTTAACAGTCTATACATATATTGTTGAGCTAATGTTTGTTATAGGGTTGTTAGAACTATTAATAATATTTACCTCGTTGGGCCGCATAAGTGTAGTGTATTTGTGTTAAATGCAAACTGTTAATGTATAAATTTCATCATTGGATGTGTTATCCAACATGGGACTAATCGTGATGTTATTTGACACGTGTTTTGTTAAGTATGATGCGAGAGGTAAATGTATACGTGAATCAACCCCCCTACTATGTATATGAACAAGGACTTGTATGTCGCATGAATGACTATTGTGAAGAGTACGACGCTATGTGCAATTTGTATGAGTGGACTACAAGTGTGGCATGTGTAAAAGATACGTGTTCCAAATATACGTTGAAACTGATCGATGTGTGTAATCATTCTAGGCTTGGTTGATCAAATTGTGTTAAACAAGTAACTAGTCTTACCGAGCAAATCAAAGGTGTGTTCACTACTTTTAAGCATGCGTCCCGGTGGTTGGGACAGTCAGTGGGTATCCCGTTGGGGGATAAGTCTTTTGGGTAACAACGGGTATATATTGGATAATATTCTCATTCTATCATTTTTAAGTCCCATTCATTGTTACCGAGGAGGTAACGGGTATTAGTTGGTAGCGCTACTTAGGTTTGGCACCCTCACCCCGTTCCTGAGAGAGGGCGGGTGTGAACTAATGACCCAGTCGGGCCCAGTGCTTTGATAGGAGCACTGGGGAAAGGGCAAAACATACATCAGGAGCCGTCTTGTTCAGTATCGATATATTATCAATATGCTTATGTTAATGAACTGCTTTAAACATTTGGTAACAAACGTTTTCATAAACTGTGAACTCGCTAGCTTTGTCTGATACACTTATTGCATGCTCGCAGGTCGTTAGGTTCTTGGATGTGGAACTTGCTGTTTGGAGCGGTTTGAGTGGTCACGGGTCGTGCTGATTGGATACACTTATTGGAATATTGGTTTTTCATGCATTTGTTTTGAGAATATTTAAATTATGGTATTGATAACGCTTCAGCTGAACACATTGGTTTGTCATATAAACTCATGTTGGAATTTTATATTTAAATGGAGAGTTTTATTTTGAAACTTGTGGGTTCAATGTAATTCGTGTCTCATTGTCAGTTCGTCACACGCCTAACAGGGACACTCTCTAGGTGGTATTTTGGGGGTGTGACACTTGTCACCTGGACAATCTGCTGCTAAGTGTCCTTTCCCACGACACTTATAACATTTGCGAACTTTCGCAGCATTCTTTGGACGTTCCTCATGACTGGTCGAAGATGATGAGGCGTTAGTGGGATTTTTCAAAATTTGATTGACAAACTGAGAGTTTGAACCTATTTTGATTTTCTCTTCTTCTTTGATAAATCTTCCCCTTTAACAAACTCAGTTTTAGGGATATTTTTCAAATTCTTTTTGGGTTTCTCACGAGACTTTGGTTCTGACTTCGCATTTTGAACTTGATTGAAAATTTCAAAAATTTTATTGCTTATCAAATTCTCAATGTTATCAAAGTTTAGCTTGTCACACCCCGACCACGTTAAAACAACAAACCGTGGCGGAAAGGTCGGGGAGTGTTGCAACAGAATTATTGTTTCACAACCATGGTAACCAAATGTTTTGTTTTATTGAATTATTATGTAATGTACATTGTCTTTAAATCAAAACAAACAAACTACATATTGTTATGACTGTTTTTAAGTCACTAAGGCCTCGTCCAGGTCCTATGTGACACAAACTTCCTAGCAAGCATCATCAAGCAATATCACCTGAAACATATGTAAAAAGTAAAGTCAGCAAAGAAATTGCTGGCGAGTACATAGGTTTTGTGGGAATATTGGATTCATGGCTCGTTTATATGTTGCAGTACCTCGTTAGACTACAAAAGTCAAAAATACAAACCTCGTTTTGAAAAGTGTATTGCAACATAATTAACCAACTCAAATCAAATTGGTTATAGTTTATAAAATCTCGTAGCCATGAGTCTTAACCCAAAAACATTTGTTTTAGTAAAATAATTTGGAAACACCTCGTAAAAGCTCGTTAATAAAACTCGTATGGTATATCGTTTCGAAAACCTCGTTTGTGTGATATCGTTTCAAATCGTTTTCCCAAGTGCACTAAATAATGACACGCAATGTAATATGATAGAATCACTTATATATAAGAAGTACCAGCGGCGTATCTACCATGATTCTATCATACTACACTCATCCCATTATTTAATCACTACCCAAAGCCAATCGTTTAATTCGTTTATCTCGTTTCAAATCGTGTATCTCGTTTCAAATCGTTATCTCGTTTCAAATCGTTTAACTCGTCCCAAAATCGTATTCGTTTTAATAGTGAAAAAGATACTTTTGGTCGTCTCGTTAACAACATTCAAACCTTTGTGACTCGTTTAACTCGTTCCTCGTTTCGCATTAACAAACCACCAAAGGGTAAGTTAACAATCATCAGGTTCGGTCGTTACCTACATAACCCCCACACATAACCATGGGTGTCGTCTGATAACGGGATTTGTCAGATCCTATGGTACCATAACCTAATACTGGTCGGCTTGATCAGAGCTAATGAATGTCATTTGTTATGTAACAACAACCAACAAGTCTTGTTCACCTTATTGAAATCGTTATTAGTTTTGTATAAACCATCTTAATCGTTTTTGAAATCATCGTTTAAACCTTGAAAATCGTTTTGCACATATGTTTCACCCCAAAACAATTGAAGACAATAAAATAGGGGAACTATGTACTCACTTGAGATTGTAGGGTATCCTTGATTTTGTGAACTATCGATGCACGGGCAATCAAGGAATCAAGTGGTACCTAGTATCGGATCGCTAGATAAATAAAATCGACACCTAAATCGGGAGATAGGATGGAATGAGGTTCTATAAATCAAATGAGTACTTAAACTCATATGGTATGATTTAATAGTCCCAACATTCTGATTGGAAAGCCTACCTAAGTGCTTTTGACCCGTTTCGACCCATTATGGTAACATAAGCCACTATAATGCGTCGTTAGCGTAAAACTATGTTCGGACGGTAATCTATGTGCTATGCCAAGTCTTACATGCCCAATTATCCCTAAACATGTTACTAAATCAGATTACAAGTCAAAAATATGTTCACATAGTCAAATTACGGATTTTAGCTTCAAAAGGGCATTTTGGTCATTTCCTATGGGCATACAAGCTAACTAGCAAATGACTAACCGATCCTACGTGATCATAAGGTATAACTTCAGTGGTTATTCCCTATGGAATTATGATCACTAACTAAGCTTGGTCGGATCCAAAGATCGACCAAACGGGTCGGGTTCGGAAGTATAAGCGGTTGTTTAGACCGCTTATCTTACGACCCTAAACAAGCACGAACTAATAGTGTCGAGTTAGACATGTCAAAACATGTCTAACCTACTGATTTGGTATCAAAACAAAGTGTTTTGATACCCTAAAGTAGTTCCGTTGCAAAATGCGCGCTAAAGCGCATTTTGACCGAAACTTTGACTCGACACTACAACTAGATAACGTGGTAATCAGCGGTTATAATCGCGAAGGATTATAACTATCGTGATTACAATCACGTGTCAAAGTTCAATTGAACTTTGACTTGACCAATTGATGGTCAAAACCGAAAGTCAAACTGTTGGCCAAACTGTTTGACTTTCTGCACTACATAAGGAAAAAGAAAGAAAAAGAATAAAAGAAGACTCACAATAGTCCTTGCTATCTTTTCTACAAAGAAGACAAGTCCCAAATCAGTTGAGAGAGCTTCCAAAGCAGATTGAAGAGAAGAGAAATGAGAATGAGCAATGAAATGAGAAGTTTGGATGGCTATTTATACTTGTGGTGAGTTAATAGGATCATCACAAGTGTTTTGCTTGGTCATTAAGCATTAATCCTAGCCATACATGTGTTACAAGCTGATTAGAAGCCTTGGTGAACACACAAACTTGCCCACCACACAAAGAAATTGCACAAACAGCCCCTGAATTTGCAAACAGATGCTGAAAATGAACTTTCTGCCCAGATGAGGCACTCGCGTAGCGCGACGGCATAGGCCTTAGGGCTCGCGCTACGCTACGGTGTGCCTGATACAGCAAAGTTTCACAAAATGGCAGAAATGGTCCCTGCACGCGTTTAAAGCCTTTTTCGATGCGTTTAAACCCCGTTAACCTCATTTCAAGGCTCTAAAATGAAGTTAAAGCATAGGGGACCTGAAATATGCTCGAAAACATCTCGGATGTCAGTTCGTTTGGTCGTACGATCGCGTTGTTCGGTTAATTACGACGGAAGTCGTAACGAACGCAAAAATCGACCCAAATTAAGCGACGAATGGAATTTTTGCATGGCGATCACTAAAACAAAAATATTTTAGTGTGTACAAAAATTTTGGATGTCCAGATGTGTCCAGAACGTAAGATATGCGCGAAAATGCAAACTTACGCCGTTTTTGACACTTTTAGTCCCTGTAAGATCATATAAGCATGTTTTCGCACACCGAACCTATCAAAGCTTATTTCTAAGCCATTTTTAGGTTATATATGGTATGTTTAACTTATGATCAAGTTCCGGACTGTTCGACACCATACGAATCGGTATAGTTTCGCAGTTTGACGCAAATAGTCCCTGCGATCGAATGAACTTGATTTCGGCATACCAAACCATCCACAACTTATTTCTAAATTATGTAAAGGTTATTTAAGGTATGTTAAGCCTATTTCACTATTCCGGAGTGTTTGTCGCATTAAACTGACTGCGTTTACACACTAGTTTGCGTATAACTTTCCAGAAAGCGATTTAGAGCTTGAAATCGAACGAGAATTGATATGTGCAAACGATACACATATTTATAAAATTTCCAAGTATGAAATACAATATTTCATTGTTTTGGTATTTGTTCGATGGTCTTGGAGGCATAGATGTCACAGTCTCCCCTACTTCAGGAAATTTCGTCCCGAAATTTAATCAGAGGAAACTTGTGAGAGCTCGAAACATGAAGTCGGAAAGATAAGACAATACTGGTTGGGTTCTTGAACTTCTAGTAACTTTAATAACATTATGCTTGCAATGTAAGAGGGACACTTATATACAAGTATATGAAGTGTCATTGGTGCGTCCACCGTACCTCATTACATCGTTCACATTCCGTCATTGTTGCCACTATCAGTTCTTACACATGATAAATCTTACTGTGGTTTCTGTGCACTGAATTTCATAATTATGTACGCGTCCATAATTACGTAATTCCTTGCATAGTCCCCGTAGTGTATTTGATAATGTGTAGGGAAGAACCAAATGAATGAACCTGTGATGAGCGTGACTAGACCATCATTGAGTCCTGTAGATCAATAAATGATCTTTTAAAACAGACTACCTAGAAGTCTTTCCAGCTATATCACATTTCATTCCTGACCAGATGTTGAATCAATCTTTAACTAGACCACTCAAGGGGTCTTTTTCGAAATATGAAATGGCACTTATATAATCCAAGGGTCTTAACTACCACGTAGAAGCTCGTTAAGGATTTAAGGTAGTACCTTTGAATATCCTACTATGAATCCCTCATATAAAGATATGGGAGATTCTATGAGGATTTCGAAAACAAATCGGATCGCACAAAACACAAAGGAGAACACATAAGCACATAATCACAAAATCGCATAATTGATTAATTCGACCTTTAATTTGTTATTTTTGGACCAGGGTATTTAAAGTACGCCAGGAATCCAATCCGTGGATTTCATTTGGCACTTTAAATATTTCCAAGAGTCTAACCATGAAGATAGGAAGATCTTAATAGGAATTCGGTTCTTGATGATAAGCTCATCAAGCTTACGATAATAGATACACATACAAAAAGATCCATCTTTCCTTTTCACAAAGAGGGCAGGAGCTCCCCAAGGTGAAAAAGCTCGGACAGATGAATCCTTTTCTCGAATAACAATGGGTTTTTAAAAGAAATGAGCGTTTAAGGTTCTAGGGGAGATCACAAGTGATCATGGGATTGACAGAACCACACGAGCAGTTTGTCTTTGTGTTGACATTACAAGGTTGCTTCAAACATTCTTGCAATTGCAGTAGTTTAAAATAAAACCACAAATTTTATTTATATAACAACCGCATTGTCTGTTAAATGTTTAAAAGATAACAACCAGAAGAAATACAAAATACTAATTGTTTAAAGCTGCATCATCGATCGCCTCGTTGATGTTAAACACTCGTCCACGAGCGGGATTTACATTCACGTTCGCGTTCGGATTTAGATTAACATTCGCATTCGCATTTACCAATCTCGGGCAATTGTTGCGAAAATGACCCATTTCTCCGCAATTGAAACACGAACCAGGTGGGAATCTTGTAGCATTCCCTTGAGCTTGTGCTGGGACCTGGGCAGCTTGATTTTGACCAAAACGACAAATGTTGGCCAAATGCCCAAATCTACCACACGTAGCACACTGTTTACAGGCCTGTTGAGCAACATGGTGACCATTACATTGAGTACAGTGAGGTGCGGTACCAGCATATGCTTTCTTTGCAGGAGGTTGAGTCGGTGGGTTCTGAGGGTTCTGAGCGGTTTGATTGGTGACAGCAAAGTTTTGGGAAGCCTTGCGCTTCTTTGACTTCTTTGATGCCTCATCCTGCTTCTCACCCTTACCGTTGTCAGAATCGGTTGCTTTCTTTTTATCACCCTTGCGGGTGAGTTTACCCTTCCTGACCTGAGATTCAGTCAGGGTGGCAGACAACTCGATTGCTTGTCGAACGGTAGTAGGATTAACGCCAGTCAGGATGTCCTGAATGGAGTCGGGTAAACCATCGATATACCTCTCGATTGCCTTATCTAACGGGGTAACCATCGTGGGACATAACAAACTAAGCTCCTCAAATCGATCCGTGTAAGCACCGTGTTCTCCCCCGACTTGTTTCAAATCGTCAAATTCTCGTTCCAACACTCGAATCTCGTGTCGGGGACAGAACTCTCTCATCATGAGAGCTCGGAGCTCATCCCAAGTTTGTGCTAGTGCCACTTCGGCACCCCTATCACGCATCACTCCGTTCCACCATGTAAGAGCTCGCTTCTCAAATACGCTTGAAGCAAACTCAACTTTGCGCTCATTCGGACACTGCACATGTCTGAATGTGCTCTCGATACTCTCAAACCATTGCAGGAGTGCGGTTGCTCCTTGTGATCCAGAAAACTTAAGCGGCTTCGCAGAATTGAAATTCTTGAAATTACACGGCGCATTGTTGTTGTTATTATTGTTATTGTATAACTCGTGGATTTCGGTCACAATGCCTGGAAGCACAGCAGCCATTTGTTGAGAGACAAGGGCTGCGAGTTCCTCAGCAGTATAAGTTCGAGCATCGGTTTGAGTATTGCGTCGTGGAGGCATTGTCTAAAAAGGAAACATGGGAAACGCGTGAGGTTGACAATTGGAGGAACAAAAGAGGTATTGAAAATATCGACACCACACAAGGAAGGCGATCATTTGTTCGTTACCTTGAACAAACAAACGACACGCAGTGACAAATCAAAGTAAATAGGTCAAAATAATGTATCGCGAAGACATGCTCGCCTATAAGTGAACACGCACCCCAAGAGTTCCCAGGTAAGAGTGACTGGTCCGATAATGCGGATTTGTACGAACACTCTAGCCTTAGACAGAAAACTCAGGGTACAGGCATTCACTCTTCCAGTTTGCACGTGTTCACATTATTTAAACCCAAACTTTGACGAGATTTTGAAAATTCGAAAGGCACAAAGCCAAAGATGAATCAGACTGGAAGGGTTCAAAACCTCATAATAGAAGGTTCAAAACCTAGTAATCAATCATCTAAGGATAGATGATTAATTTTCGAAGCGGATTCGTTATTGTGTTCTTGTTGTGGTTATCACCTAAGGATAGGTGACGGTATTGTTTTAAAATTTCTAAACACAAGTAAACTTGTGTTAGGGTCCTAAAGTTATAGTCTAGGTCAAAGCAATGCTAATAACCTAATTCCCTATAACCATTGGCTCTGATACCAACTCTTCTGTCACACCCCGACCACGTTAAAACAACAAACCGTGGCGGAAACGTCGGGGAGTGTTGCAACAGAATTATTGTTTCACAACCATGGTAACCAAATGTTTTGTGTTATTGAATTATTATGTAATGTACATTGTCTTTAAATCAAAACAAACAAACTACATATTGTTATGACTGTTTTTAAGTCACTAAGGCCTCGTCCAGGTCCTATGTGACACAAACTTCCTAGCAAGCATCATCAAGCAATATCACCTGAAACATATGTAAAAAGTAAAGTCAGCAAAGAAATTGCTGGCGAGTACATAGGTTTTGTGGGAATATTGGATTCATGGCTCGTTTATATGTTGCAGTACCTCGTTAGACTACAAAAGTCAAAAATACAAACCTCGTTTTGAAAAGTGTATTGCAACATAATTAACCAACTCAAATCAAATTGGTTATAGTTTATAAAATCTCGTAGCCATGAGTCTTAACCCAAAAACATTTGTTTTAGTAAAATAATTTGGAAACACCTCGTAAAAGCTCGTTAATAAAACTCGTATGGTTTATATCGTTTCGAAAACCTCGTTTGTGTGATATCGTTTCAAATCGTTTTCCCAAGTGCACTAAATAATGACACACAATGTAATATGATAGAATCACTTATATATAAGAAGTACCAGCGGCGTATCTACCATGATTCTATCATACTACACTCATCCCATTATTTAATCACTACCCAAAGCCAATCGTTTAATTCGTTTATCTCGTTTCAAATCGTGTATCTCGTTTCAAATCGTTATCTCGTTTCAAATCGTTTAACTCGTCCCAAAATCGTATTCGTTTTAATAGTGAAAAAGATACTTTTGGTCGTCTCGTTAACAACATTCAAACCTTTGTGACTCGTTTAACTCGTTCCTCGTTTCGCATTAACAAACCACCAAAGGGTAAGTTAATAATCATCAGGTTCGGTCGTTACCTACATAACCCCCACACATAACCATGGGTGTCGTCTGATAACGGGATTTGTCAGATCCTATGGTACCATAACCTAATACTGGTCGGCTTGATCAGAGCTAATGAATGTCATTTGTTATGTAATAACAACCAACAAGTCTTGTTCACCTTATTGAAATCGTTATTAGTTTTGTATAAACCATCTTAATCGTTTTTGAAATCATCGTTTAAACCTTGAAAATCGTTTTGCACATATGTTTCACCCCAAAACAATTGAAGACAATAAAATAGGGGAACTATGTACTCACTTGAGATTGTAGGGTATCCTTGATTTTGTGAACTATCGATGCACGGGCAATCAAGGAATCAAGTGGTACCTAGTATCGGATCGCTAGATAAATAAAATCGACACCTAAATCGGGAGATAGGATGGAATGAGGTTCTATAAATCAAATGAGTACTTAAACTCATATGGTATGATTTAATAGTCCCAACATTCTGATTGGAAAGCCTACCTAAGTGCTTTTGACCCGTTTCGACCCATTATGGTAACATAAGCCACTATAATGCGTCGTTAGCGTAAAACTATGTTCGGACGGTAATCTATGTGCTATGCCAAGTCTTACATGCCCAATTATCCCTAAACATGTTACTAAATCAGATTACAAGTCAAAAATATGTTCACATAGTCAAATTACGGATTTTAGCTTCAAAAGGGCATTTTGGTCATTTCCTATGGGCATACAAGCTAACTAGCAAATGACTAACCGATCCTACGTGATCATAAGGTATAACCTCAGTGGTTATTCCCTATGGAATTATGATCACTAACTAAGCTTGGTCGGATCCAAAGATCGACCAAACGGGTCGGGTTCGGAAGTATAAGCGGTTGTTTAGACCGCTTATCTTACGACCCTAAACAAGCACGAACTAATAGTGTCGAGTTAGACATGTCAAAACATGTCTAACCTACTAATTTGGTATCAAAACAAAGTGTTTTGATACCCTAAAGTAGTTCCGTTGCAAAATGCGCGCTAAAGCGCATTTTGACCGAAACTTTGACTCGACACTACAACTAGATAACGTGGTAATCAGCGGTTATAATCGCGAAGGATTATAACTATCGTGATTACAATCACGTGTCAAAGTTCAATTGAACTTTGACTTGACCAATTGATGGTCAAAACCGAAAGTCAAACTGTTGGCCAAACTGTTTGACTATCTGCACTACATAAGGAAAAAGCAAGAAAAAGAATAAAAGAAGACTCACAATAGTCCTTGCTATCTTTTCTACAAAGAAGACAAGTCCCAAATCAGTTGAGAGAGCTTCCAAAGCAGATTGAAGAGAAGAGAAATGAGAATGAGCAATGAAATGAGAAGTTTGGATGGCTATTTATACTTGTGGTGAGTTAATAGGATCATCACAAGTGTTTTGCTTGGTCATTAAGCATTAATCCTAGCCATACAT